>NC_143191.1:19600147-19916176 GCF_051530095.1 Phoenix dactylifera
CATAGCTCGACCATTATGTAACCTCCTATCCCTTGATACACCGTTCAATTGGACTGAAACTTGTCAAGAGGTATTCAAAAAGTTGAAGTCTATGCTTAGCACTGCACCCATCGTGCGACCACCTGATTGGTCATTACCTTTTGAGATCATATGCGATGCTAGCGACAATGCGATAGGAGCTGTCCTAGGACAACGCAAGGATAATAAGCCATATGTCATTTACTATGCAAGCAAAATCTTAAACGATGCTCAAATGAATTACACCACCACCGAGAAGGAATTGCTTGCAGTAGTATTTGCATTAGATAAATTTCGCTCTTATATTCTTGGTCCTCCTATTGTTATCTTCACGGACCATGCAGCGCTAAAATATTTACTGGATAAGAAGAGGCCATACCACGCTTAATACAATGGATACTTCTCCTCTAAGAATTTAACATCACTATCAAAGATAAAATGAGAGCAGAGAATGTCATTGCTGATCATCTATCACGGCTAGTTGTTCATGATTTGGTGCCACAGTTGCCCATCAAGGACTCGTTCCCTGAAGAGCAATTGTTTGCACTTTCTACTATGCCATGGTATGCTGATATTGTAAACTTTCTTGTTACGAACCGGATGCCGGAGCATTGGGGATCGAATGATAAAAATAATTTCTTGCGTGAAGTAAGGAGTTATTATTATGATGCCCCCTATTTGTTCAAGTATTACAATGATCAAATCTTTAGAAGATGCATTCCGGATCATGAGATACAAAGTGTACTCTCTTTTTGTCATGCCAGTGCTTGCGGAGGACACTTTGCATCTAAGAAAACGGCAGCTAAGGTGTTGCAATGTGGTTTTTATTGGCCTACACTATTTAAAGATGCCCACGAGTTCTGCAGGACATGTGACCAATGTCAACATGTTGGGAGTCTAACTCGTAGGCAAATGATGCCTCTTCAGCCCATATGATAGAGACGCAACCAGCCCATCTAAAGAACCTTTGCATGGAATTGAAGGTCCTATGACTAGGGCCAAGACTAAGAGGATGAAACAAGCTTTGGAAAGCCTGATCATAAAAATCAAAGGAAAAGAAGACCAACGTGAGATAGAGGCTGCACCTAATTAGGTCACTTTCATACAATTGGGTGAAGATGCTTTGAGTCCAACCTGAAGACAACACTTTGGAAAGTCCAAATCACATGACAAGAAGCATTCATGGGAAGGCCAACTTTCCTATTGTATTTAGATTTTCGTGCATATTTTTGGGGTGATTTTTTAGATGATATTTTGTATTCCCCAAGTCACATTCAGATTTTCTTGTAGTTCCCAAAGTCACTATAATTACTTTGGGATCTTTTTCCTAAGTTTTGGTTACTTTTCTAGGAGTAGGTGTAACATGTATTTTTCCAAGCCTTGGTAAACGCAGCCTTGGTAAATGCATGACAAGTATTGCTATATAATTTCCTAGGAGTTGCTTCTCTTTGAAGCCATTTCAGCCTTAAAATAACACCTGATTGTACCTGAGAGAGGGAGACGCATGAATGAAATTTGAGAGTTTCTCTTATGTGAGAGCTTCACCTTTGTTCTTGGATTAGAACTTGATAGCATTGGTTCTACCGGCAAGTCGCGGTTAGGGTCACGCTTCTTTTGATAACTTTGGTTCTACCGGCAGGTCGCGGTTAGGGTCAAGTTCCTCTTTCTCTACCTGTTTCCAGGACGGTCCGAAGTGTGCTCTTATCATTTGGTATCAGAGCCCGGTTCCTAAAATCAGGTGTTATCTATCCTTTGTGTGTTTATCTTGTTTAATTCAAAAAAAAAAAGTGTTCCGCTGTCGTTTATCTCTATATCCTTGGTGACATCTTCCTTTAATTGATTTGTGTCATCTTCCTTTGTTCTTTTCTGTTCTGCTATTTCAAAAAAAAAAAAAAAAGAAAGAAAAGAAAGAAGAAAGGAAGAAAGAAGAAGAAGAAAAGAAAAAAAGAAAAAAAAAAGAAAAGAAAAATTCGGGGCAGATTTTGCTTCTAATTTCCTTGTTGGTTCTTTAACGCTTCCATTGAATTGTTCTCAATTCAAACCTTCCTTGAACCCCTTGTTGGTTCTAATTAAATTGTTCCTTGCGAGTTCTTGTTCCCTAAGGTTATCATCGACTCCTTACCGTTTTCTGTTGTGTAGAAACATCCAAAAGATTCTTATTTAAGAGCTCATAAGGTGAAGCTGAGTGGTAAAAGGCAAGAGGGTGAGATCATCATTAAGAAAAAGCCATAAAAGAGTGTCCACCGGAGAGAGGAGTGTGTGAGGACCTATTCTGTTTATACTTCTTTTGATTGCAGCATACAAAGATGAGTAGTGATGGTAGTGAACAACCAGATGTTGATATGAAGTAATGGATGAGGGCCATTGCTGATGAACTTACTAAGCTTGGTGCATGAATGAATGATTTGGAATCACCAAGCAGACTCAAACCTTTGAGGGGGCGGATGTTTGAAGAAGGAGAAGAAGAGGAGTATTCGGATGGAAGAAGTAATGGAAGGAGGCAAAGAGATGAATCAAGAAAAGACAGTCATTTGGGAAGTATTAAGATGACAATCCCTGCATTCCAAGGTAAAAATGATCCTGAATTATATTTAGAGTGGGAGAGAAAGGTTGAACATGTGTTTGAATGTCATAATTATTCTGAGGAGAAGAGGGTTAAACTAGCCATTGTTGAGTTCCATGATTATGCTAGTATTTGGTGGGATCAAATTGTGACTAGTAGATGTAGAAATGGGGAGAGGCCTATTGGTACATGGGATGAGATGAAGGCTGTCATGAGAAAAAGGTTTGTACCCAGCCACTACTATAGAGATTTGCACAGGAAATTGCAAAGTCTAACTCAAGGCTCCATGAGTGTGGAAGATTACTATAAGGAGATGGAAATAGCCATGATTAGAGCCAATGTTGAAGAAGACCGAGAGGCAACTATGGCTAGATTCATTGGAGGTTTAAAGAAGGAGATAGCTGATGTGGTAGAATTGCAACATTATATAGAGATGGAGGATTTGCTGCACAAAGCTATTCTAGTGGAAAGGCAATTGAAAGCTAAGAGTACTTCCAAATTTACTACTAGTTCTTCATGGAGATCGAATTGGCAAAACAACAAATCTGTGTCAAAGCCAAAAGAAGATGCAAAGGCCAAAAATTCGATTGCTGCACCTAAAGGTAAAATGGAAACTAATTCATCATCTAGATCTCGTGATATCAAATGTTTCAGGTGTCAAGGAGTTGGACATATTGCTTCTCAATGTCCAAATAAAAGAGCCATGATACTGCTGGATAATGGAGACATAGAGAGTGTGAGCTCAAGTGATGAGACATGCCACCATTGGAGGATTGTAGTGATGTTGAAGTTGCTGAACCTGTTGTTGGAGATGTGCTTGTTACTAGGCGTGCTCTCAACATGCAACCTAAGGCGGGTGGTAATGAGGAGCAACGTGAGCATATATTTCATACGAGATGCCATATAAACGACAAAGCATGTAGCTTAATCATTGATAGTGGAAGTTGTACTAATGTTGCTAGCACCTTGTTGGTTGAAAAATTGAGTTTGCCCACATTAAAGCACCCTAATCCATATAGACTTCAGTGCCTGAATGATTGTGGATACATAAGGGTGACTAAGCAAGTGATGATTTCATTTTCCATTGGTAAATACAAGGATGAAGTTCTTTGTGATGTGGCACCTATGCATGCTGGACATCTACTTCTTGGGCGTCTGTGGCAATTTGATAGAAGGGTTTTTCATGATGGGTACAAAAATAGATACACTCTTGTTATGAACAATCACACCATTGTTTTAACACCTTTCCAACCAACTGAGGCCTATGCTGATCAAATCAGAATTACAAGAGAGTGTAAGTTGAGAGAGGAGCAATTGAGCATTCAAGAAAAAGAGAGGAAAGATAAGAAAAATGAGAGTGAGCAGAAAAAAGAAAAGAATAAATCAGAATCCAAAGAAGAGAAAAAAAAGAGAGTGAGTGCATTTGCAAGCAAAAGAGAGGTTGAGAGTGCCTTGTTAGCAAAAGAGCAGCTACTTGTGCTCATACACAAGGATGTTTATTTCACTAACGAACTCAATTCTTCTTTGCCTATGGTTGCTTCTTTGTTACAGGAATTTGGTGATATTTTTCCAGAAGAAATTCCCCATGGATTACCTCCTACAAGAGGTATTGAGCATCAGATTGACTTAATTCCAGGTTCTTCAATCCCAAATAGACCAGCCTACAGAATAAGTCTAGAGGAAGCAAAAGAAATTCAAAGGCAAGTAGATGAGTTGCTGCAAAAAGGATTTGTGAGGGAGAGTCTTAGCCCATGTTCTGCTCCTGTGATCTTGGTTCCGAAGAAAGATGGGACGTGGCGCATGTGTACGGACTGTCGAGCCATAAATAAAATCACTGTAAAGTATCGATATCCTATCCCTAGATTAGATGATATGCTTGATAAATTGCATAGTTCGTGTGTGTTTTCTAAAATAGATTTGAATAGTGGATACTATCAAATTCGCATGAAAGAAGATGATGAATGGAAAACAACTTTTAAAACAAAATATGATTTATATGAGTGGATGGTGATGCCATTTGGCTTATCTAATGCACCCAGCACCTTCATGAGGTTAATGAACCATGTTTTGCGTTTTTTCATTGGAAAATTTGTTGTAGTGTATTTTGATGATATTTTGATTTATAGCAAAACCTTAGATGAACATGTTAATCATTTGCATGTTGTTCTTAATGTTTTGAGAGAAAACAAATTATATGCTAATCTTAAAAAGTGTTCATTCTTCCATGAATCTGTTGTGTTTTTGGGTTTTGTTTCATTGGAAAATTGTGAAAGCATTCTCAAATACTTGAGAAGGACTAGAGATGTTTTTCTGATTTATGGAGGATCAGAATTGAAACTAGAAGGCTATTCAGATTCTAGCTTTTAATCTGATCCAGATGATAGCAAGTCAATCTCTGGATATATCTTTACTTTGAATGGTGGGGCTGTGAGTTGGAAAAGTTCCAAACAGCAAACTGTAGCTGACTCAACTACTGAGGCAGAATACATAGCTGTTAGTGAAGCTGCTAAGGAAGCAGTCTGGATGAAGAAGTTCATCACAGAGCTGGGTGTAGTTCCTGAGATTGCCGGACCACTCCCAGTTTATTGCGATAACACTGGAGCTGTTGCACAGGCTAAGGAACCAAGGTCTCATCATAGATCCAAGCACATTTTGAGACGCTTCCACCTTGTTCGAGAGATAATCGAAAGACAAGACGTCAAGATTGAACGAGTAGACACAAAGAACAATATAGCAGACCCATTTACTAAAGCTCTACCACAGCAGCAATTCAATCGTCACCTCGATTGTATGGGGTTAAAATATAAGGGCGATTGGCTTTAGTGCAAGTGGGAGATTAAAAGAGTAGATGCCCTATAAGCCAATCATTTGATGGGTTTCTCTTTGTAATCCTCCAAATCATGTACTTTGACACTCGATATATATCAATAAAGGCATTGTGTTTCATCATTTGCTGCTTATCTTTTTTTATTATTGGATGATGAACCCCATAAATTAGGACATTGGTTTTAGGGTTATGATGAGATCATACCAGTGAGACCTAAAATCCTAAAATCCTAATTGAGAATATTCCCAGTCAAATTGGTATATTGAGTCGGGGATCAATATTACCGGAAAGACTGGCACAGCTTATGTATGCTCAATGTAGAGGGTGATTGATCTCACAATCACTTGTGTGAGACACTAATACAAAGATGTGGGTGCTCATTAGAGGAATGAGTTCACTGAAATGACCAGCCATGAGAACATCTTATGGATGCTTACTTAATTATCAAAAGATGGTTCTCATAGTGGGAGTTGTGCAAGTGATCCTTAGACTTGAGATCACCATGGTACCTTGTGCACTTGAAGCTATGTTTTGGTTTACCCTCATTCACGACATTGCGTTGTGTATAGGGTATTCTGGATATGGTGGATTTTGTACGAAGGTTGTGAGTAGGTCAACAAGGAATCAGTCACTTCTAATAAGAGAAGGTAACATCCTACTTACTCTAATCTTATGATGATTCAAGAAGCCTTTGATCAAAGCAAAATGAATATTAGAAAGAGTTTCTAATATTTCATTATTTGAATTATCATATAAAATATTGAGAGAGACATGAATAAGTGATTGAGTTTGATACTGATCCATACTCATGCACTTATTCAGGATGTAGTATGACTGAGGGATTGAATTGTACAGTAACTTGCCACTGAAGGGTATGTTTGGATTTGTCCAATACATTCCTCATCTTTCGGGTAGACGTGATACGTTGCTAGACGTCAATCATGTCTTGTGGGTTGATCGGATCAAAGAGTTTGATTAGATCAAAGCATCAGAAAGGTTCTGATTGCTAAGTCAGGTTTAGCACTAAATTGAACCTAAATTGGATTAGAGGTATTCTAATTAGGTTAGGTCAACTTGCACCTGCACCTACTGCTGGCTAAGGAACCCAATGGGTCACACACAAGGGAATTGATCAAGGGTCTAATTGGATTAGATCATGTTTGCAAGATGAACATGCTAGCACATGTTGCAAACCCTAGCTCCTGATTCAAATTAAATTCGAATCTGATTCTTAGGTTAGGTTGATCTAATATGATTAGATCATGACCTAATATGGATTAGCCAAGAGTTGGAACCCATTTGGCTTTAATTAGACCTAATTTGATTAGGTTTAATGTTTTCTTTATTTTGGTTAAACCCAATTGGATTGGGTTTGATAGGGCCTTCACTTCTGGACCATTGGATCGCTTCCTGGATGAAGAATTTGGTCCACTGGTTGGCGCCTTCATCTGGACCATTGGATGGATTCCTGGATGAAGGATCTGGACCATTAGTCAGCGCCTGAATCTGGACCACTGGATGGCTCTCTGGATGAAATATCTGGACCATTGGTCAGCGCCTGAATCTGGACCACTGGATGGCTCTCTGGATGAAAGATCTGGACCGTTCCTCAGCGCCTGAATCTGGACCATCGATGATGGCATCTTGCTTCTGGACCATTGGATGGCACCCTGGATGATGATGCCTTGATCTGGACCATTAGATGGTGCCTAGATCTGGACCATTGGCTTTGGTTCACTGCATTTGGGCCCTTGGATCATCAGGATTTAAGAGGGAGACATAAGAAAGAAGTTGATACACCCTTCTCCTTAGCACCCCATCATGATGGGATGCATCTCTTGGCACATGCCTCATCATGATGAGGTGTGTGGATCGGATGCATCCCTTTATGATGCATCCCTCCATCTCTTATAAATAAGGAGGTGCCTTGGGGTTCTAAAGATCATCCAAGAAAAAGCCTCTCCTTCTCTCTTCCTTATCCCTTCTTTCTTACAAGCCTCTCTCTTTTGTCCTAACCCAAGACAAGAGGGTCTTCTTTAGGACAAAAATGCTAGTGAATGTTTTAGAGGTAGAAAGGAAGAAGGAAGTGAAGGAAAATCAGCCAATTAAATCCTTTGGAAGGATTGAATAATTAGAATCAAGTTTTGGTGGAGCTAGAGTCTTGAACCCATTCCTGTGTGGATCAACATCGGAGGGTGAACATTTGGGCACCTTAGGACATCTTCAGACATATTGGATATAGCGTGATAGGTATTCTTCTATACCAAGATTATATTTTCTACATTATTTGGTTATACTATTAAGGCGATCTTGGCTTATTAGGGTTTCATATAACGGGTTTTATAAGAAAATTTTATAATCCCATATCTTCCGCTGCGCCCTAGGGCACTGGGAAACCCAACAGTATAGAGGTATGATAGGATCTTTATTATATCTCACTGCAAGTAGACCTGATATCATGTTTAGTGTATGCATGTGTGCTAGATATCAATCTAATCCTAAGGAATCATATTTAATTGCAGTTAAAAGAATTTTTAAATACCTAATAGGAACAAAAAATATAGGTTTATGGTATTCTAAAAAATCTAGCCTAAACTTAATAGGGTATACAGATTCAGATTTTGCTGGTTGTAAACTTGATAGAAAAAGCACCAGCGGGTCATGTCAATTCTTAGGAGAAAATTTAATCTCATGGTTTAGCAAGAAACAAAACTCGGTTGCATTATCTACAGCTGAAGCCGAATATGTTGCTGCCGGGAGTTGTTGTGCTCAAATCTTGTGGATTAAACAACAACTTGAAGATTATGGCATTAATTGTGATAATACAAGTGCCATTAATCTAACTAAAAATCCAATTCAGCACTCAAAAACTAAACATATTGAGATAAGACATCACTTCATAAGAGATCATGTACTGAATAGTGATGTGACACTTCAATTTGTTTGCATTGATGATCAATTAGCTGATATCTTCACAAAACCCTTGAGTGAAGAGCGATTCTGTGTACTTAGGAGAGGATTAGGAGTGATTGATCCATCCTAGTGATATTCTCTTCTAATTCATTGATTTTGGTGATGATTAGCTTGTGTTAAATATAGAGTTTCTCATCTATGATCATCAATTCAGATCACAAACTTTTTGATTATCCCTTGTTTGGCACGAAAATAACATGATTTTTGGGTGCGTGCCAGAGTTCGAGTCGACTCGGATACATTTTAGAGTCGGCTCATGAAGGAGTCGACTCGCACATAGATAGGAGTCGACTCGAGGTCGATGGCAGCATAGGGGGAGTCGACTCGCATATATTTTGGAGTCGACTCGAGGTCGAGTCGACTCGCGACTTACTGGAGTCGACTCGAGGTCGGAAATCCGATGTTTTAACCCTAATCGAAGCGTTCAATCGACACTTCTATTCACCGCCGCCACTGTTCAAGAAACCTAGAGTCGTCTCCGACCTCGTCTCCGACCTCCATTAGGGCATTTCCGTCGAGTTTCCCTCCGTCCCTCGTGTCCTTTCCTCCTCCCTAGGTCTAGGATGCCTCGAAAAGTTATTGTCCCGAGCCGAAAAAGGCCCCAACCCGCGAGCGGTACCGAGCGACGGTCAAAGGCTCGGAATGATCCCGTGAGGCCACAACCTCCGGTTTCTTCCCCGCCGAGGCCGGTTCCCTCGCATCTGTGCGCCGGGAAGGCGGTCTCCACTGGGAGATATGTCAACTTCGACTTCCTCTCCCGGGAAGGCTTTACCCTAGGGCATAGGTTAAGGGCTCAAGGACTAGAAAGGTTTTGTTCCCTTGATCTCCCTACTTACCCGGGGTTAGTTAGGAAATTCTACGGTACAGTAGCTAGGGGTAATGGTGGGATACAGGGGACCGTAGCGGGTGTCCCTTTATTTATTTCGGAGGATTTCATTGCTCAAGTCCTCCATCTTCTCCAAGTAGGAGTGTTTTCCTCTCACCCAGCAGATAGGACTGAGGCCCTTACGGCAATACTAGGGAGTCCACCTCAGTCCCCCCTAGACGAGGTGTCTGCAAATCAGCTATCAGCTGAAATGCGGCTCCTCTTGAGTATCATTTCTAGGACCCTTTTCCCTAAGACAGGCCGTTTTGATTTTGTATCTGAGAGGGACCTAGCCCTTATGTTCTACATCCTTCAGGATACTCCAATTAACTTTCCAAAACTCATTTACAAAATACCTATGTGAGCCTCTAGACAAACCAAGGCTTACTCTTCCCTACGGCATGCTCTATACCTTGATCTTTAGGGAGCTAGAGGTCCCCATTCCTGAGGGGGAACCCTCTCGCTCACTGCGATACACAGATCGCATGGGTGAGGGGACTCTACACAGGATGGATTTCCATAAGGTTGAGGGAGTCTGGGTCCGGAAACCATCCTCTTCCACACCTTCTGACCCTACTACTCGACACTCCCCCAGCCCTAATCATGACTCTGATTTTCCCACCTATCCCTCCGCTTCAGCACCATCTACTTCAGCCGGACCCTCCACTGCACCACCTACTCAACCACTAGAGGTCCGGATATCACCTGAGCAGCTCCGGGAGTTGCGACAGGAGATCGTGAGGGATCTTCGGGACGACCTACTGAGGGAGCTCCGAGGTCCAGCGACTGCTCCCTCTACTGCGTTGGTTCCATCATTGGCAGCCGTGACCGAGATGACGGCTCATCTGAGGGAAGAAATCTACAATGTAAGAAGCCTAATTCAAGCCCAATTTTTAAATATGAGTGATGTCACGAGTAATACAAGAAAGATGCGAGATGACATTCGACAGGACCTAGGCAGCCAGAGTCAGGGGGCCGAGCGTCTAGCCAATGTATTGATCTTCAAGTTGGATACCCTACAGGAGAATCTGACTGAGCTTACCTCGATCCAGAGTAGGGCCACCTCGGAGATCATAAAGCAGCTAGGAAACATTACAGATGGGATCAGTTTAATTATGCAACAATCTAGACTGAGCAAGGGAGCCACATCCTCCACCACAAAGAAATCTTAGTGTAGCTTGCTTTTTCTTTTTGATATGTACTTACTTCTCTACTTTTGGATGTATCTACAATTGTACTTAAACTTACATCAATACAATGAGTAGACATTTTTTCTTCCAAATTGTGCAAATTTGATCTCTAACTGCTTGTATGATGTGCTTTCTGCCTTTTTCCTATGATGACAAAAAGGGGGAGAAAATATATTGAATAGACATGTAAAGGGAATCAATAAAAAGAAAACTTTTAAAACACAAAATAATTTGTTCTAAGTGGATTCGATACCTCGAGGCTCATTATCTCTCTGTTGGGGCTCCTAAAGGAGTAATCTCCAGAATCTATTCAAGGGATATTCGGAGATTAGTTGAATCATACTCAAGAACAAATTGGCAGATTTTTCCTCTAAAAACCAAAAATTTAAGTTCAAAAGCTTCAATACACTAAAAGAAAATTTCAGAGAATCTAAACAAAGTTGAATGCATGTGTTGAGGGGGAGAATCTGAAATCTTAAGAAAGCAAATTCATTAAATATATATAAGCCAAATAATTGATTGCATGACATGAAGGCTTATATAATTTCAAATGAAAGGGGGAGCTTTAACTTCAAAATTTACTGTTTCACACCTTTCAGTTTTGGATAAATTAAATGACTAGACACTTGAATTCATTTTAGAACTTTACTATAAATCTACTTTTTGGTTGAGCAATTCGCTTTACAAATACTCAATGTTTTGTCATCATCAAAAAGGGGGAGATTGTGGAGTGATTGATTATAACCCTATTTGATTTTGATGAGCTCAAAGCATTTGAGTATATCTTAAGTTATACTAATGAATTCAATCTAGTGTTTCAGTCAAATACTTGTAAATTTATGGTTAAGTATCTCAAGATTTGGTTCAATACATTTTGGATAAGTAAAGAATTCAATTTGAACCAAAGTCTGAGACTCGAGTCGACTCCGGGATATTACGAGTCAACTCCAAGCGTATCAGAAGCACTGGCACAAGCTCGAGTCGACTCCTGTACATTACGAGTCGACTCCGACTGAGAACAGACAGACGGACAGAAAGTTCATCTCAGAACCTGTCAACGAGTCGACTCCGATGCTTGCCGAGTCGACTCCAGCATAGTACGAGTCGACTCCAGGGAGTAACAGACAGAAACACAGAGAAGCTATTTTGGACTCTGAGAGCCGAGTCGACTCCCGAAGAACTCGAGTCGACTCTGATGGTTGGCAGGTCGACTCCTAAGGAAGCGAGAGTCGACTCCCAGAGAAATACAAGGCAAAAAGTCAGAGAGCCAATTTCGGACACTGAGAGCCGAGTCGACTCCCGCAAAGTTCGAGTCGACTCCGAGGCAGCGCAACCCCAAAGATAGAAGACGGTATTTTCGTCTCTGAGAGGCGAGTCGACTCCAAGACAGTTCGGGTCGACTCCAAGGCAGCGCAACCCCAAAAGACAGAAGACTGTTTTTCGGATACTGAGAGCCGAGTCGACTCCGAGACAGTTCGAGTCGACTCCGAGACGGCACAAGTCAACAGACAGAAGATCGGGAGTTCGGGCTCTGAGTGCCGAGTCGACTCCCAGAATATCCGAGTCGACTCGAGTGAGCAAATTTGAAAGCAACTTCTCTGGATTCCTTAGAACGAGTCGTCTCCAAAAGTGCCATGTCAGCTCCAGACATTAGGGAGTCGACTCCAGGTTCAGTCGAGTTGACTCCAAGTCAAGACAGCACTTTAATTCAAATCCAGAACAGTTGCCGAGCCGTCTCCAGAAAAGCATGAGTCGACTCCTGCAACAGGCGAGTCGACTCCAGATCGCGCGAGTCGACTCCGATCCCAACGGAAACATTGTCAGGAGTTGCAGAATGTGCAGAACGGCTAGAATATTGGGTCTAACGGCTAGTTTTCATGGGGAATGGCTTAAATAGCCACAGAGAACTGTAGCAAGGTAGAGAAGTGACATTCCATTCAAAGAAAACAAGTAATCTCCACCTACCAAAGGATTTCAAAGGAAATACACGTGAAAGAAGGAAGAGAGGCATTAAACTCCATCCAACCAACTCTTCCCAGCATTCAAGAAGTCTCCATCAGTCATCAAGTCTTCGAGACATTCAAGAGGAGACCCCAAGTTTGAGAAGCCCTCCTCTACATCTTCATAAATCTGTTTGAGGGCTCTTAACTTCTCTCTTGTTATTAATCACTGAATATCTGCTTGTTAAGAAGCTTCCTTTTTCTGTCTGTTTTTCAAACCATTTGTTTCTTACTTGATTCAATCAGGGGATTGAATCAAGGGTGTTAAGGTTTGTTGGTGAGCCTAGGTTGAAACCAACGGTGTAAGGGTTTGATTGTGATCCCGGGAAAACAATCGGGTGGTTCTAGTCTGTGAGCCTGGGAAAACCGATTGAGTTCGTTGTGATCTCGTAAAACAACAAGTTGGGTTGTGAACTTGTAAAACAACCAGCTGTAATCCGAGGGGTTATAGTGAATTCCCAAGTGAGGCTTGGGGAGTGGACGTAGGAGCAAGGGTTAACTCCGAACCACTATAAATTTGCTTGTGTTCGTGATTGCTTTATTATCTCTTACTTTTCCTTCATCCACTGCATTTAGCATCTAATTAATCTACTCGAAAAAAGATTTAATTAGTTACTCACAAAGCGTTTAATTGCAATAATTATTTAAAAACCCAATTCACCCCCCCTCTTGGGTTGTCTATCTGGGCAACAACGGAGGACTGGTCGCCGGCGGATTTGGTCGCGGGATCGTCGGTTGGTGGCCACGGGATCAACGGGGAGACGCCGGGATTTCGACGCGGCTTGATGGCGGAGCTGGATCTCGGCTGCGGGCTACGTCACAGGCGGAAGACAAGGCGGAGATGCTGGTTACGGGATCGTCGCCGCGGACGGTGGGCGGCCGCGTGAGGTGCTCTTCGGGGGAAGAAGATGAACAGTAGCCAAGCCATTTATTTATTTTTTTTATTGTTATTTATTCATTTATTTATTATGTATTATTTATTTTTTTCTCAAACACTGTTCACATGAACAGTGTTTTTACGGAACACTGTTCATATGAACAGTGTTTTAACGGGACACTATTTATATGAACAGTGAATCGTAAATTTTTAGTTATTATTATTATTATAAATTTTATATGAAGGCAGGTAACGAATTGGTTGGAAATTGGCTTTGGGTTTGCGGTGGGTCATGATCGTTGAGTTGCTTGAACTTGTTCTCGAGCCCAATGTCTTCCAAATTTAATTATTGCTAAACTGCTTCAGATCGAACTCGACCAGTCAAGACTAGAAACTATACCATGACTTAATAAAAAGGGTTAATCAAACATTTTTCTTAGCAAATTATAACTTTTGATCGAGCCAGGACCAAAACCTATTTAATTATAACCTTAACTTCATCAGGTTACCAAACAGAATCAACACAATCTCCTCCTTATATATTTTTTTTGTAGTTTTCATAAAAAATCGTAACCAAAAACATATTTCAAATTTGTTTCAATGATTATTCAATTTTTTGGTAAAATATGTATTTATTAGTTTAAGAACATTGATAAGTGCTATGGAAAGATAACTAATTTATGAATTATTAAGCACTTATCACACCCCCAGACCTATATTTTGCTAGTCCTCGAGCAAAATAAAAAAAAAGAAAAGCTCTAATTCACTTTTGCAGGCATCGCGATCGCATTTACCATATGCAACAAGGCTTTAAACCCCTAGGTTACCCTAGTGGACGAGTTATAGTCTCGTGAGGGTTTGCAGCGAAGATACCCACAAACTTCAATATTAAAATGAATCATTTATTGTTATGATTAATTTGTTGTTGTTTTTTTTATTTATATATATATATATTTTTAATTTATTTTTATTTATTTATTTTTTTTTAATTCCTTTTTTTTAAATTTGATTGATCTATCAAATTCCAAATGCATACTAGCTAAGAATTTCAAAAAAACTCTCTCTTTTCATTAAAATCTAATTTAAGATACATAAATGATGAAAATTTCAAAGCACACACGGTTTTATTTACTAAGTCAGCCCAAATTCTAGGTTAGTATGCTATCTAAGTTAAAGTTATTAAGTTTCCATTTAGGGAGTTGTAAGACTCATTTATACTGGAGTGCTCGGTGAAATCTGGACCGTACACAAGCTAAGGGTTCGGATCTCCAAAATATTGCTAATACTAGTAGTTTCCAAGGATTGGTCGAAATGACCTGCTCACTGATTCAAAATCATCTTATCTGCAGGATTTCGAGAGTTGTGGATGTTTACTTTAGTACCTCACAGGCTTTATCTGTAATATTCCAGTTTACTCAAATTTTTACAACGACGGCTTTCACACTATTGTCTTTTTCAAGGTCAATACAGAGTTTTTTTTTTTTAAACATCATAAAAGATATATAAATTGTGCACTTTTACTCTTGTGGTGATTTTTTCGTGTAACGAGCAATCAATCGACAACTCTCACACCAGTTGGCACAAGGTGTCAGGCATCAAGACTCCCCTACAGACTTATGCTCGGAGTTCTCATCGCAAGCCCACTTGATCTTTGACAATAGGTAGCCCTTTTCGATGTTCCTGACTAAATCCATTATTATTGATGATATATATATATATATATTTTTTGAATTAGATAAGAATGATTTATCAGGGTCCAAGGTTGCTACTATACTATCAACATATTGTCGAGCCTAGACCTTAGAAGGGTCGGCCAGTGTGTAGTGAAATTCCAAAGTATTAATTAGCTTACAACTTCCTAAGAGAGACTTAATAAAAAGAACTTAAATTTATATTACTTCCGACTAGTCATTGGGCTTTTTAGATTTTATATACCTTGTGTATTTATCATTCTCGCATTTATGTATAGAAATTAGGTTTTTAAAAACAAAAACTTTTTTTTATTTAAAATTTTATTATTATTATTATTTTATGAACAAATTTTTTTTTTTTGAATGAAAATCAAGAAATGAAAATCAAGATGAATACCCCCAAACCTAAACCTAACATTGTCCTCAATGTTAAAAAAAAAAAAAATCTAAGAGAATTGGGTTGCCTCCCAACAAGTGCTAAGTTTATTGTCTTCAGCCAGACACAGTGAGGTAGTTTTTGCATCTCCTTCTATGAGGTCATCTATTTTGTCTATTATAAAATACTCAACTTCCCTCGCGGGTTGGTCGGCCGCATTGAACACATTTAATTTTACTTTCATGTTCCCAAATGATATGTTCATTACCCCCGTTCTACAATTGATGCATGCATTGGCTGTTGCTAGAAAGGGGCGCCCAAGGATCACTGGGATTTATTTCTTAGGATTAGGCTCATGTTCCATATCAAGGACGATGAAATCTACTGGAAAATAGAATTTGTCTACCTTGACAAGAACATCTTCAATTATCCCACGTGGTGTTTTTACAGATCGATCAGCCAATTGAAGGGATACCGAGGTTGGTTTTAATTCTCCTAACCCAAGTTTCTCATAAACTGAATAAGGTAAAAGGTTGACACTTGCCCCTACATCTAAGAGTGCTCGATCAATGAAATTATTTCCTAAGACACAGTAAATGGTGGGAGCACCAGGATCTTTGTATTTCGGAGGCGTGTTGTGTTGGAGAATAGAATTCACTTGCTCAGTTAGGAAAATCTTTCTAGGCACATGTATCCTAGATTTTCGCTTTTGGGTGCACCAGGTTTTTAAGAAATTTGGCATAGGAGGGAACTTGTCTAATAGCATCAAGAAGTGGAAGATTGATCTTCACTTGTTTGAAAACCTCTATCATCTCCTCTAGTGAAGTTCCCTTTTTGCCAAAGGGAGAGGGTGAATTAAGAGCTTCAGGAAATGGGGCCTTTGGGATGTGAGTTTTGGCAGAAGATGGACTAGCTGAAGATGAAGAAGAAGGTTTTATATTTTTATTTGACACATCTCTATCCTCTTCTTCACCTTCCTTATTGTTGTCCTCCCCAATCTTATTGTCTACTATACGTCCACTCCTTAGGGTAGTCAAAGCATTGGCTTGTTCATGATGAATTGCATTTAATTGATTTTCTTGAGCCATGTATTGTCCCCTGGGATTACTTAATGGTTGGCTTGGAAGCTTTCCTTCCTCTCGCTTGTTCAGTGCATTAGCTAGTTGCCCCATCTGGGATTCTAGCTTGGCGATTGATTGCGTATGAGAGTGCACCAATTGTGTAATGGTTTCCAAACCTTGAAGGGCGTTCAACACTTTCTCCTCAAAGGCTGTGTTTCTTTGGGTTGGAGGAGGAGTGTGTTGAAATTGAATCGAGGGACGGTAGGGATGAATATTTTGTGGGGTTTGAAAATTCTGAGGGTTTGAAAAATTTTGGGAATAGGGTTGGGCAGTATTCCGAGCTTGCTGCTTCCAAGAAAAGTTTGGATGATTTCGCCATCCCGGGTTATATGTATTGGAAAATTGGTCATTACCCGGTCTAGGCTGTGTTTGAGCAGCATTGATGTGTTCTTGCACGAGTTCGGAGAATTGGGGCACTGAAGGGCACTCATGAATAGGGTGGGATGGGCTAGAACAGATAGTACACACTTGTGCTTGGGAAGAGTTCATGTAATACCCACCTATCATCAGTTGATCAATCTTATGGGACAATGCATCTACCTTGCTAGACAGGTCCATAGAATGACTTATTTCACAAATGGTCCCTTTTCTTTGAGAATTCAGGGGTGCTTGACGAGAACAAGAAGCATGGTGGAGGGAGTTTTCATTTAGATTTTCAAATAATTATAAATAATTGCCATGCTTCATGCTCATTTTGAAGCATGAATGTCCCCCCGCATGCGGCATCAATCATCTGCTGGTTTCGTTCAGTCAATCCGTCATAGAAACATTGCACTAGCTGCCATTTAGGTATTTGATGATGTGGGCATTTACGGATTAGGTCCCGAAATCTCTCCCAAGTTTCATGAAATTCTTCTCACTCAGTTTGGAAGAAGCTTGTGATGGCACGTCTAAACTGGTTCGTTCTTCTAATGGGAAAGTATTTTTTTAAGAATTCTTGTTCCATTTGATCCCAAGAACGAATCGAGTTGGCATCTAAAGAATTCAGCCATTGTTTGGCTCTATCTTTAAGGGAGAAGGGGAATAATCTAAGTTTTAGAGCATCATCAGTAAAGTTCTGAATCTTGACAGTGGTGCAAATCTCAAGAAATTCATCTAGGTGTTTGTATGGGTCTTCATTGGTGAGCCCATAAAAAGATGGGAGCATTTGGATCACACTAGATTTTATTTCATATTGTCCAGCTGCTACTTCAGGTAATCGAATGCAAGATGGGGAAGTGTAAATGGTGGGAGTAAAGTACTCCCTCAGGAGTTTGGGTTGTTCTTCAGCCATCTCAGGAGGTGGGGATGATTCTATTGTTCTGATCTTAGCTCGAATATTTCTAAGGGTCCGTTCTATTTCAGGGTCAAAAGGTAATAGGTCACGTACTCTAAAACGACTCCCTTGCATACACTAGTACTTGATCAATCAAGCATGCAATAAAAGGAAAACACATAAATCCTTGTATTTGTCCTAAAATCACTAGACAGCTCCTAACTGGTTTGAAGAGGGCACCTGATAAGTGCTAAATAATGTATAAATTCATATCTTATTCATAGCACTTATCATTATTTTAATTCACATATTTTGTAAATTTAACTAAAAAATGTGTTACCCTCATCATTGCATTTTAATAAATTAATTCGAGTTTGATTTAGTTATTTATTAATTGAGCCTAATGTATGCAGGTCGAATCTAATATATGCAGGTCGAGTCAAACTTATTTCGGATGATCCCTGAACCCGAATGACACGCACCCTGTTCATCCCAACTCTATTGTTTCTTTCACATCCAATTGAGCTCGACTTTTCATGTTCTAACATTTTGTCCCAAAATCTCCCACGTTGCAATGTTTAAGCCCATATCACGTTCATTAGACTTTATCCCGGTTGAAACCAGCCATTCCAGTCATCTCTTCATTACACGTCATCATGCAAATCCCCTTCATTCCATCTCAACTTTGTGGATTTTCCTCCACGTCCTTTCCAACTCCCGTATTCCAAAGTCCACAGCCGGAACAGAGCCGAGACCCACGGACCAGCATTTCGCATCTCCCCTTGCATCCCGACTTGGCCACACCCTCAACGTCTTCCGTTAGATCCCAGTCAAAATAAGCTTTCCAGATTTCCTATCATCCTTATCCAAAGCCGAGACCCATTCCCTGTTTCTGGATCATCTCCCAACCGGATCCCCAACTCCACACTCCCTACAAATCCAACCAAACTCCTAGCCGAGATCTTCTCCGCTCCCCCTCGCGCCTGTGCCCATAAGCCACGTCTTCTTTCGGATCGATCTCACATCCTTATCCCTTCTGTGTTCAAAGCTCCAGCTTATCTATGCTTCAGCCGATAACCAAACGCATCCTCCCAGCATCCTCTTCCTTCGAAACAGAGTACCAGCCATCAACCGAATCCAGCTCCTCCCAACATCCAAGATCTTCTTCCGGACTCCCAGCTTCCACCGTGAAAATCTTCATCCCGTTCGCGTTCGGATATGCTTGATTCAACCATCCACATGAGAAATCTCACACGGTATCTCCCCTGTTCTTGCAATCAACCTTATCCCAACATCTCAGCAACCATCCTTTACCGTCCACATCATCCTAAATCCCAGCATCCCCTGTTCCCAATCGGATGAACATTCCAAACAACCACTCCCAGAACCAAGTTCAAATCCCATCCTCTCCACGATAGCTTCTTTCCGAGCTTCACGGCATCCAAATGCATCTTCCCCTGTTTCAAAACTATCAACCCAGTGTTCCGAATTGATCTTCTTCAAGATTCCTCCCACGTCCACGAACAAACTTCCCTGCATCCTCATCCCAACTCCATCATCTTGGATAAATCCATGATTCGGAACAGAGCAGCATCTCATGTCCCTTCATCCGCATAAATCCGCATCACCCGAAGATCTCCTCCCAGCCGGATGAGCATCCCATATCTCTCCACGTCTGGAAGTTAACAGTCGTCCGAGATCACCTCCACGTTGATTCTCCCACGTCCAGCTTCCATCATCCATGGATAAAGATCAATCCCTCTGCTCCGCATCATAGATCTTCATCTCAGCCGTGCGCATCTATTTCAGGTTCAACTCTATCCACGGATGAATTCATAGCACTTCCCTATTTCACACGTCTTCATCTCAGCCGAATCCCTTGCATCCCAGTCCGCGATTCATCTTCATCTCCCCTGCTTCCAAATCTCTCAGATTTCTTCTCATCCATCACCCACCGAACTCATCCTTATCTTCCCGCTCGCATGGAAGCAAAACAGGGGAGATTGCAGCCTATAAAAGGCCCAGCGTGAACCGAGAGGACCATTCCTCCTTCCCCACCGGGGAGGGGGGCATTCCCTTCTTCCTTACCGAAGGGAGTCGGCTGATCATCTTCTCAGAGGGCGGGGAGAAGCCAAGTTCCCACGAAAGAATAAAAAAAAGAGAGAAAGGAGAGGGAGAGAATACTTTGTGATATTTTGGGAATAGAGAGAGTGGGATGGAAGGGAAGGATTTTTATACGAAGATGGAAGCCTGTTGCTGTGCTGCTGCTGCCATCCACCACTGCATGGAAGCCTGAGCTCTTCTCCAGGGCTGGATGCAGCCCTAACAAAGGGAGACGGGTTTTATATTTTATTTTATATTCTTGGGGTTGTATGAACTTATTGTTTTTAATGGATATCTTCTTTTGAATCATATTTAATTTCTGTGATTTTAAGTATGATATTCGTACAACTGTTCTTCATGATCACTAGGTAAATATAAGATAGTCCATGCTTAGGGAAGATGCGATGTGCTGCCACCTTAGATTAAGGTAGACATTTCATGCCAACTAAAGATGGATTATGCCCAAATTACTTTTGTGAAATTTTATTCGAATGCTTGTTAGGCTTGTAGCCAATTTGCATGTTTATCCAAGAATAAATTAAAAATATAATTAATCCTTGT
The DNA here is from genome assembly GCF_051530095.1 of Phoenix dactylifera. Taxonomy (NCBI): domain Eukaryota; kingdom Viridiplantae; phylum Streptophyta; class Magnoliopsida; order Arecales; family Arecaceae; genus Phoenix; species Phoenix dactylifera. The sequence goes on from NC_143191.1 coordinate 19,620,568, forward strand.
TCCGATGTTAGTGGTGAATTCCTTGCCCTAGATTCCCCCAAATTGATATCATTTTAATTGCATTTTCTTTTATTAAATTGCTTAGTTTAATAGTCTTCACAAATTCATCCTTTTAAATATTTTTATTTTTAAGAAAACAACTATACTCCAATCCCTGTGGATCATACCCGTAATCACTATTCTACCAGATACGTGCTATTGCGTGGTCTTTAAAGTTGACTATCAATTTTTGGCGCCGTTGCCGGGGAGCGATGAAATCATACCTATCTAATTCACTATTATCCCATATTTATTTAAAAAAAAAAGAGAAGAAAAAAAGAAAAAAAAAGAGAAGTGAATTCAGTCAGGTACATCGAAAAGGGCTACCTATTGTCAAAGGTCAGCGGGCTTGCAATGATGAACCCGAGCATAGGTCCGTAGGGGAGTCTTGATGCCCAACACCTTATGCCATCTGGTGTGGGAGTTGTTGACTGAATGCTCGCTACACGGAGAAATCATTACAAGAGTAAAAGTGCATAATTTATTTATAAATCTTAAAAAAAAAAACAGAGAAAGAGAAAATAATATTGATCTTGAAAAAGATGATAGTGTGAAAGCCGTCGTTGTAAAAATTCGAGTAAACTGGAATATTACAGATAAAGCCCATGAGGTATTAAAGTAAACATCCACAACTCTCGAAATCCTGCAAGATAGGATGATTTTGAATCAGTGATTAGGTCTTATCTGACCAATTTTTGGAAATTACTAGCTTTAGCAGTATTTTGGAGGATCTAAAATCTTAGCTTGTGTATGGCCCAGATATCACCGAGCACCCAAGTATAAATAAGTCTTACAACTCTCTAACAGAAACTTAATGACTTCAACTTAAGTTGCATATTGACCTAGGATTTGGGCTGACTTAGTAATTAAAACTTTGTGTGCTTTTGAAATTCTTGGCATTTATGCATTTGAATTAGATTTTATAAAATAATAAAATAAATTCTTTAGACAGCAGTTTGTGGGTAGCTGCGCCGGAAACCCTCACGAGACAAAACTCGTCCACTAGGGCCACCTAGGGGTTTAAAGCCTTATTGCATACGGTAAATGCAATCGCGATTCCTGCGAAAGTGAGTTAGTTTTTTTTTTATATTTTATTTTGCTTGAGGACTAGCAAAATATAGGTTGGGGGGTGTGATAAGTGCTAAATAATGCATAAATTCATATCTTATTCATAGCACTTATCATTATTTTAATTCACATATTTTGTAAATTTAACTAAAAAAATGTGTTACCCTCATCATTGCATTTTAATAAATTAATTCGAGTTTGATTTAGTTATTTATTAATTGAGCCTAATGTATGCAGGTCGAATCTAATATATGCAGGTCGAGTCAAACTTATTTCGGATAATCCCTGAACCCGAATGACACGCACCCCGTTCATCCCAACTCTATTGTTTCTTTCACATCCAATTGAGCTCGACTTTTCATGTTCTAACATTTTGTCCCAAAATCTCCCACGTTGCAATGTTTAAGCCCATATCACGTTCATTAGACTTTATCCTGGTTGAAACCAGCCATTCCAGTCATCTCTTCATTACACGTCATCATGCAAATCCCCTTCATTCCATCTCAACTTTGTGGATTTTCCTCCACGTCCTTCCCAACTCCCGTATTCCAAAGTCCACAGCCGGAACAGAGCCGAGACCCACGGACTAGCATTTCGCATCTCCCCTTGCATCCCGACTTGGCCACACCCTCAACGTCTTCCGCTAGATCCCAGTCAAAATAAGCTTTCCAGATTTCCTATCATCCTTATGCAAAGCCGAGACCCATTCCCTGTTTCTGGATCATCTCCCAACCGGATCCCCAACTCCACACTCCCTACAAATCCAACCAAACTCCCAGCCGAGATCTTCTCAGCTCCCCCTCGCGCCTGTGCCCATAAGCCACGTCTTCTTTCGGATCGATCTCACATCCTTATCCCTTCCGTGTTCAAAGCTCCAGCTTATCTATGCTTCAGCCGATAACCAAACGCATCCTCCCAGCATCCTCTTCCTTCGAAACAGAGTACCAGCCATCAGCCGAATCCAGCTCCTCCCAACATCCAAGATCTTCTTCCGGACTCCCAGCTTCCACCGTGAAAATCTTCATCCCGTTCGCGTTCGGATATGCTTGATTCAACCATCCACATGAGAAATCTCACACGGTATCTCCCCTGTTCTTGCAATCAACCTTATCCCAACGTCTCAGCAACCATCCTTTATCGTCCACATCATCCTAAATCCCAGCATCCCCTGTTCCCAATCGGATGAACATTCCAAACAACCACTCCCAGAACCAAGTTCAGATCCCATCCTCTCCACGATAGCTTCTTTCCGAGCTTCACGGCATCCAAATGCATCTTCCCCTGTTTCAAAACTATCAACCCAGTGTTCCGAATTGATCTTCTTCAAGATTCCTCCCACATCCACGAACAAACTTCCCTGCATCCTCATCCCAACTCCATCATCTTGGATAAATCCATGATTCGGAACAGAGCAGCATCTCATGTCCCTTCATCCGCATAAATCCGCATCACCCGAAGATCTCCTCCCAGCCGGATGAGCATCCCATATCTCTCCACGTCTGGAAGTTAACAGTCGTCCGAGATCACCTCCACGTTGATTCTCCCACGTCCAGCTTCCATCATCCATGGATAAAGATCAATCCCTCTGCTCCGCGTCATAGATCTTCATCTCAGCCGTGCGCATCTATTTCGGGTTCAACTCTATCCACGGATGAATTCATAGCACTTCCCTATTTCACACGTCTTCATCTCAGCCGAATCCCTTGCATCCCAGTCCGCGATTCATCTTCATCTCCCCTGCTTCCAAATCTCTCAGATTTCTTCTCATCCATCACCCACCAGAACTCATCCTTATCTTCCCGCTCGCATGGAAGCAAAACAGGGGAGATTGCAGCCTATAAAAGGCCCAGCGTGAACCGAGAGGACCATTCCTCCTTCCCCACCGGGGAGGGGGGCATTCCCTTCTTCCTTACCGAAGGGAGTCGGCTGATCATCTTCTCAGAGGGCGGGGAGAAGCCAAGTTCCCACGAAAGAATAAAAAAAAGAGAGAAAGGAGAGGGAGAGAATACTTTGTGATATTTTGGGAATAGAGAGAGTGGGATGGAAGGGAAGGATTTTTATACGAAGATGGAAGCCTGTTGCTGTGCTGCTGCTGCCATCCACCACTGCATGGAAGCCTGAGCTCTTCTCCAGGGCTGGATGCAGCCCTAACAAAGGGAGACGGGTTTTATATTTTATTTTATATTCTTGGGGTTGTATGAACTTATTGTTTTTAATGGATATCTTCTTTTGAATCATATTTAATTTCTGTGATTTTAAGTATGATGTTCGTACAACTGTTCTTCATGATCACTAGGTAAATATAAGATAGTCCATGCTTAGGGAAGATGCGATGTGCTGCCACCTTAGATTAAGGTAGACATTTCATGCCAACTAAAGATGGATTATGCCCAAATTACTTTTGTGAAATTTTATTCGAATGCTTGTTAGGCTTGTAGCCAATTTGCATGTTTATCCAAGAATAAATTAAAAATATAATTAATCCTTGTTCCGATGTTAGTGGTGAATTCCTTGCCCTAGATTTCCCCAAATTGATATCATTTTAATTGCATTTTCTTTTATTAAATTGCTTAGTTTAATAGTCTTCACAAATTCATCCTTTTAAATATTTTTATTTTTAAGAAAACAACTATACTCCAATCCCTGTGGATCATACCCGTAATCACTATTCTACCAGATACGTGCTATTGCGTGGTCTTTAAAGTTGACTATCAATTTTTGGCGCCGTTGCCGGGGAGCGATGAAATCATACCTATCTAATTCACTATTATCCCATATTTATTTAAAAAAAAAGAGAAGAAAAAAAGAAAAAAAAAGAGAAGTGAATTCAGTCAGGTACATCGAAAAGGGCTACCTATTGTCAAAGGTCAGCGGGCTTGCAATGATGAACCCGAGCATAGGTCCGTAGGGGAGTCTTGATGCCCAACACCTTATGCCATCTGGTGTGGGAGTTGTTGACTGAATGCTCGCTACACGGAGAAATCATTACAAGAGTAAAAGTGCATAATTTATTTATAAATCTTAAAAAAAAAAACAGAGAAAGAGAAAATAATATTGATCTTGAAAAAGATGATAGTGTGAAAGCCGTCGTTGTAAAAATTCGAGTAAACTGGAATATTACAGATAAAGCCCATGAGGTATTAAAGTAAACATCCACAACTCTCGAAATCCTGCAAGATAGGATGATTTTGAATCAGTGATTAGGTCTTATCTGACCAATTTTTGGAAATTACTAGCTTTAGCAGTATTTTGGAGGATCTAAAATCTTAGCTTGTGTATGGCCCAGATATCACCGAGCACCCAAGTATAAATAAGTCTTACAACTCTCTAACAGAAACTTAATGACTTCAACTTAAGTTGCATATTGACCTAGGATTTGGGCTGACTTAGTAATTAAAACTTTGTGTACTTTTGAAATTCTTGGCATTTATGCATTTGAATTAGATTTTATAAAATAATAAAATAAATTCTTTAGACAGCAGTTTGTGGGTAGCTGCGCCGGAAACCCTCACGAGACAAAACTCGTCCACTAGGGCCACCTAGGGGTTTAAAGCCTTATTGCATACGGTAAATGCAATCGCGATTCCTGCGAAAGTGAGTTAGTTTTTTTTTATATTTTATTTTGCTTGAGGACTAGCAAAATATAGGTTGGGGGGTGTGATAAGTGCTAAATAATGCATAAATTCATATCTTATTCATAGCACTTATCATTATTTTAATTCACATATTTTGTAAATTTAACTAAAAAAATGTGTTACCCTCATCATTGCATTTTAATAAATTAATTCGAGTTTGATTTAGTTATTTATTAATTGAGCCTAATGTATGCAGGTCGAATCTAATATATGCAGGTCGAGTCAAACTTATTTCGGATAATCCCTGAACCCGAATGACACGCACCCCGTTCATCCCAACTCTATTGTTTCTTTCACATCCAATTGAGCTCGACTTTTCATGTTCTAACATTTTGTCCCAAAATCTCCCACGTTGCAATGTTTAAGCCCATATCACGTTCATTAGACTTTATCCTGGTTGAAACCAGCCATTCCAGTCATCTCTTCATTACACGTCATCATGCAAATCCCCTTCATTCCATCTCAACTTTGTGGATTTTCCTCCACGTCCTTCCCAACTCCCGTATTCCAAAGTCCACAGCCGGAACAGAGCCGAGACCCACGGACTAGCATTTCGCATCTCCCCTTGCATCCCGACTTGGCCACACCCTCAACGTCTTCCGCTAGATCCCAGTCAAAATAAGCTTTCCAGATTTCCTATCATCCTTATGCAAAGCCGAGACCCATTCCCTGTTTCTGGATCATCTCCCAACCGGATCCCCAACTCCACACTCCCTACAAATCCAACCAAACTCCCAGCCGAGATCTTCTCAGCTCCCCCTCGCGCCTGTGCCCATAAGCCACGTCTTCTTTCGGATCGATCTCACATCCTTATCCCTTCCGTGTTCAAAGCTCCAGCTTATCTATGCTTCAGCCGATAACCAAACGCATCCTCCCAGCATCCTCTTCCTTCGAAACAGAGTACCAGCCATCAGCCGAATCCAGCTCCTCCCAACATCCAAGATCTTCTTCCGGACTCCCAGCTTCCACCGTGAAAATCTTCATCCCGTTCGCGTTCGGATATGCTTGATTCAACCATCCACATGAGAAATCTCACACGGTATCTCCCCTGTTCTTGCAATCAACCTTATCCCAACGTCTCAGCAACCATCCTTTATCGTCCACATCATCCTAAATCCCAGCATCCCCTGTTCCCAATCGGATGAACATTCCAAACAACCACTCCCAGAACCAAGTTCAGATCCCATCCTCTCCACGATAGCTTCTTTCCGAGCTTCACGGCATCCAAATGCATCTTCCCCTGTTTCAAAACTATCAACCCAGTGTTCCGAATTGATCTTCTTCAAGATTCCTCCCACATCCACGAACAAACTTCCCTGCATCCTCATCCCAACTCCATCATCTTGGATAAATCCATGATTCGGAACAGAGCAGCATCTCATGTCCCTTCATCCGCATAAATCCGCATCACCCGAAGATCTCCTCCCAGCCGGATGAGCATCCCATATCTCTCCACGTCTGGAAGTTAACAGTCGTCCGAGATCACCTCCACGTTGATTCTCCCACGTCCAGCTTCCATCATCCATGGATAAAGATCAATCCCTCTGCTCCGCGTCATAGATCTTCATCTCAGCCGTGCGCATCTATTTCGGGTTCAACTCTATCCACGGATGAATTCATAGCACTTCCCTATTTCACACGTCTTCATCTCAGCCGAATCCCTTGCATCCCAGTCCGCGATTCATCTTCATCTCCCCTGCTTCCAAATCTCTCAGATTTCTTCTCATCCATCACCCACCAGAACTCATCCTTATCTTCCCGCTCGCATGGAAGCAAAACAGGGGAGATTGCAGCCTATAAAAGGCCCAGCGTGAACCGAGAGGACCATTCCTCCTTCCCCACCGGGGAGGGGGGCATTCCCTTCTTCCTTACCGAAGGGAGTCGGCTGATCATCTTCTCAGAGGGCGGGGAGAAGTCAAGTTCCCACGAAAGAATAAAAAAAAGAGAGAAAGGAGAGGGAGAGAATACTTTGTGATATTTTGGGAATAGAGAGAGTGGGATGGAAGGGAAGGATTTTTATACGAAGATGGAAGCCTGTTGCTGTGCTGCTGCTGCCATCCACCACTGCATGGAAGCCTGAGCTCTTCTCCAGGGCTGGATGCAGCCCTAACAAAGAGAGACGGGTTTTATATTTTATTTTATATTCTTGGGGTTGTATGAACTTATTGTTTTTAATGGATATCTTCTTTTGAATCATATTTAATTTCTGTGATTTTAAGTATGATGTTCGTACAACTGTTCTTCATGATCACTGGGTAAATATAAGATAGTCCATGCTTAGGGAAGATGCGATGTGCTGCTACCTTAGATTAGGGTAGACATTTCATGCCAACTGAAGATGGATTATGCCCAAATTACTTTTGTGAAATTTTATTCGAATGCTTGTTAGGCTTGTAGCCAATTTGCATGTTTATCCAAGAATAAATTAAAAATATAATTAATCCTTGTTCCGATGTTAGTGGTGAATTCCTTGCCCTAGATTCTTCCAAACTGATATCATTTTAATTGCATTTTCTTTTATTAAATTGCTTAGTTTAATAGTCTTCACAAATTCATCCTTTTAAATATTTTTATTTTTAAGAAAACAACTATACCCCAATCCCTGTGGATCGATACCCGTAATCACTATTCTACCAGATACGTGCTATTGCGTGGTCTTTAAAGTTGACTATCAATTTTTGCAAAAATTGATAGTCAACTTTAAAGACCACGCAATAGCACGTATCTGGTAGGATAGTGATTGCGGGTATCGATCCACAGGGATTGGGGTACAGTTGTTTTTCTTTTAAAAAAAATAAAAATATTTAAAAGGAAGAGTTTGTGAAGAAAAACTAAACTAAGGAATTTAATAAAGCAAAATGCAATTAAAAGGATAGTAGTTTGAGGGAAACCTAGGGCAAGGAATTCACCACTAACATCGAAACAAGAGTTATTTGTATTTTAATTTATTCTTGGATTAATTTGCAAATTGGCTACAAGCCTAAAAAGCATTCGAATAAAATTTTACAAAAGTAATTTAGGCATAATCCATCTTCAGTTGGCATGCAATGTCTACCCTAAACTAATGCGGTAGCACACCACATCTTCCTTAAGCATGGACTATCTTATATTTACCTAGTGATCATGAAGAATAATTGTATAAACGTCATATTTAAAATCACAGAAATTAAATATGAGATGAAATAAAATATTCATTAGAAGCAAAATAAGGTTTATACAACTCCAAGAATAGAAATCAAAATATAAAACCCTTGGCCCTTTGCTAGGGCTACATCCAGCCCTAGAGAGAATATCAGCCTTCCATGGAGTGGTAGACGGCAGCAGCAGCACAGCAGCAGGCTTCCATCTTCATATAAAAATCTTTTCCTTCCATCCCACTCTCTCTATTCCCAAAATATCACAAAGTATTCTCTCCCTCTCTATTCTCTTTTTTTTTTTTTATTTTTTTCGTGGGAACTTGGCTTCTCCCCTGTTCTCCCAGGCCGACTCCCTTCGGTGAGGAAGAAGGGATAAAGGGAGCAGCCCCCTCCCCTGGTGGGGAAGAGGAGGAATGGAAGAGAATGCCTCTAGCCTTCATCATCGACTCCCTTTTATAGCCTTCACAGCCTCTGTTATCAACCTTCAGATATATTCTTCCGAGTGAGAAGATAAAGGAGAGGAACGGTCTCTGTTCCGTGGACGTGGGTGAGTCTCTTGAGATGATCCAATCCGGACGTTGGGAGCTGATCACGTTTGGCTTAATCCTTGGAAGCTTATCCTCGGATGCTGGAACGCGTTGGATGGAGTTGATCCGGAACGCTGGGAGGATAATCCTGAGTTCGGTGGGTGATGAAGACGTGATCCTAGAATTCGTTGAACTTGTTTTGCTGAGGGAAGCAGCTGGCAGTGCGGATGAACCTTTCTCCACTGGGAAGAATCTGGAAGAGACTAACGAGGCTTTAACGTGGAGAGAATCTCGGACGGAAAGAGCTGGGACTTTGCTGGCTTGAGCCGTGATAAGATGGTACCCTGTTCTGAAGCATAGGATAAGGATGCAAAGCTGGGAGGAAGCTGAAAGAAGATTTGATGGTTTAGGATGCGGGATAATGATGGAATTGATCGAGTTGTTGGGAGCTTTGGATGCGGAACTGTGAATGGCATGCAAACGGGATGACAGCTCTATTCCTTGGGAGGATGAGCTCGGGAAAGATAGGAACAGGGGATTCTTCCGTGGTCAATGGGTCTCGGCTTTGTTTTCGTGAAGGGAAGTTGAAGAAGAAACGGATATGCTCACGGCTAGGGAACTCGGAAGACGCGGGAGCGAGAGGATGAAGACGTGAGTGATCCGGTTGAGATGCGGCTGGGAGGATATTTTTGCTATTGTTGCTATTTCGAAACCGGGGAGAATAGCTGGGACCGGATGCTTGGGCTTTATCCCGTGGGTGATGGAAGATGAGATTCTCGGACTGGGTGAATGTCGTGGACGAGGATGGAGCTCTGGTGGTTGATCCGTGGGATAAGGAGGATCTCAGACTGAGAGGACGCAATCGGTTGCGAACTGAAGTTGGTTGGGAGATGGAATAAAGATGAACTCGATGTGGATGAAGGGGAGGAGGTTTTTGGAATGCAGAAGGGATGAGGATGATGGGAAGATATGCATAGGAGAGGATATGGCTTTATTCATGGACGTGGAAGAGGAATTTGGGATGAGTGTGGAATGTTGGGAGGTTGGATTTGGCTGGGAGATGGAATACAATCCATGAAGCCGAGAGAATCTCGGCTGGGAGGAGCTGGATCTCATCGCGGAAGAAGAAATTGGACGTTGGGAGATTCGGCTGGGAGGAAGTAGTGGATGAGGAGAAATGATGAAACATGATCTGGTGACGCGGAACAGGGGAGAGGTGTTGCAAGATACGCGGGGCGGACGCATGAAATTTGGGACTTGAACGGGATGATAGGCTTGGTTTTGTTCGTGGGACCCGAGAACTGGAAAGTGACGTGGAAGCTTGATCTCCAAGCATTTAAAGGATGACGTGGACACGGGTTCAGCTGCAAACGCGACCTGTACATATTAGTTCAGACATCATCCTAATTAGTTCGACGTAACCTGCACACATTAGACTCGACCAATAAAATCAAGCAAACTCGAATTATTTCTAATAATTTATTAAAATGCAATGATAAGGGGGAATGAATTTTCTTATGTTTAAATTTAAAATATATGCGTAAAAATAATGATATGCTATAAGTAAGATATTAATTCATGCATTATTTAGCACTTATCAGCACCTAAGCCTCCAATCCGGTCTAATGAACCGAGTTGACCAGGTAAGCTCCCAGGTAAGTGGAGGGGTCACGATGCGTTCGCAAAGGTCCCACTTAAAACCCACTTGCCTCGAACAGATGAACTGTCTCCCTTATAGGGACAAAGCTTGCCTAGACATCAACTAAGCCACAGAGCGAAATTGGTGCAACTTTCGGTGATCTTCGTCCTATTGAGCTCGAATGTCCCTAGGGGCCAATGTCTAATTGATTTTAATTAAAGTGACACTATATGAGATTGAGTTCACCTAAATTGGGTAAGAGTCCGGTGATGAAATCCGGCTCTTAGCTTGTTGGGGTGATTGCCCTTACTAAGTGCGGAATAATTTGTGTATGTGTATCAAGCATGCATTTACACTTTTGCTGAAATTAAAATCAAACAATCACCACAAAATTTCAAGCTAATAATTAATTTAAATAAGAAAGGTTTAGAAGTTACCAAAGGAAATTTCCCCAGCAATTTAAATTTTTTTTAAGCAAACCTCTAAAGCATTCCTTTTTGATAGCCCAGATCTCCTCTTCGATTTCTGATCAAATAAGACCAAAAGAAAAATAATAATAATAAAAAAAAATTAGTAGAAGAGAAAAAGGAGATAAAAAAATTACAATAATATAAAATATTTTTTTATTTTATTTTAGATATATATATATATTTTGAAAGTTTGTTTTTTAATTAATTAAATTTTTTTTTAATGATAGGAAAAATAACTATGCAAGCAATCCCCGGCAACGGCGCCAAAAATTGATCGGTTATTTTAATTTCAAAAATAAACCACGCAATAGCACGTATCCCGTAGGATAGTGATTACGGGTGTCGGTCCACAGGGATTGGAGACAAGTTATTTTTCCCTAATTGAATAGTTACTTCAAAGGGTATAAGCTAGAGTAAATGATAAAAACTAAGAATTAATATGGATGTAATAGTATGAATTATCTATGGAGGGAGGTGTTTAGGGCTAGAATCCACCGATAGATTTATATTCATGACGCTTTCAATGATTGAGTTGTATTTAAGACTTGATTGCTTCCGACTACAAGCCAAAGCAATTATAAAAGAAAATTATAACTAATTTCCAGCATGAATCATCTAAGTCTAGCACAAACTATCTACTCTAACGATAAGCATGATCTGTCTAACCTAGCATGATGCATCTGATCATTAAACATTAAACATGAAATCGATGTCACATGAATATCTCCTCCAAACCACAGGTGTTGGATTCGATGAAATAGATCAATCTATGTAAAATATTTTATGCAAGATAAATGATTCACATAAATTGGATAAATCATAAAGATCAATTGATAAATTCTTCATCATGCATCACTCTTACAATACAAACTCAAATCAATAAAAATGAAACGAATACTCCTCTATGGCTTCATCAAACCCCTAAACCGAGGTTTAGCTGCTCATGATGCTCGGCGACTTTGATCGGCTTGCTGAGATGCTCCACGCCATCCGTCTCAAGTCTTTCCTTTTTTTCTTTTTTCTTTTTTTCTTTCTCTAACTCATCCGCTCACAGCATCCCTCTTTTTTTTATTCTTCTCGGCACCATAACAGAGCATGCTCTATTCCTTGGTTCTTCTCACCGTCCTCCCCCCTCCCTGTTCGCAGAGTAATCTCCTCTTTTATAGCCGTCCGGCGCACGCAGAGAGAGGGAAGAAGGAATCACGGCGGCTGATTCCGGGGCGTGGTGCCGAGATGCAGATCACGGGAGAGGAGGAAGAGGGGCCGCGGGATCTGGTCGATGATGGCGGAGAGAGGTGCCGACTAATGAAGTGGCGGAGGATCTGGTCGCTCCGGATGCACCACGGGCGGAAGACTGGGCGACGATGCTGGGATTTTGACGCGGTTGGTTCGCTGATCTTGGAGGAGAAGACGCCGCACGTGGTGATGGTGAAGGGGCCGGATCTCCGCTGCTGGGAAGAGTCGACCGCACGGGCACGGTGGGCACGCGGCTGATTGTGGCCGACTGGAATCACGGAGGACTAGTCGCTGGTGGATTTGGTCGCGGGATCGTCGGGAGGACGCTGCGGACGGTGGGTGGCCGCGGGATCAACGGGGAGACGCCGGGATTTCGACGCGGCTTGATGGCAGAGCTGGATCTCGGCTGCGGGCTGCGTCACAGGCGGAAGACGAGGCAGAGATGCTGGTTACGGGATCGTCGCCGCGGACGGTGGGCGGCCGCGTGAGGTACTCTTCGGGGGAAGAAGATGAACAGCAGCCAAGCCATTTATTTATTTATTTTATTGTTATTTATTTATTTATTTATTTATTTATTATGTATTATTTATTTTTTCTCAAACACTGTTCACATGAACAGTGTTTTTATGGAACACTGTTCATATGAACAGTGTTTTAACGGGACACTGTTTATATGAACAGTGAATCATGAATTTTTAGTTATTATTATTATGATAAATTTTATATGAAGGCAGGTAACGAATTGGTTGGAAATTGGCTTTGGGTTTGCGATGGGTCATGATCGTTGAGTTGCTTGAACTTGTTCTCGAGTCCAATGTCTTCCAAATTTAATTATTGCTAAACTGCTTCAGATCGAACTCGACCAGTCAAGACTAGAAACAATACCATGACTTAATAAAAAGGGTTAATCAAACATTTTCCTTAGCAAATTATAACTTTTGATCGAGCCAGGACCAAAACCTATTTAATTATAACCTTAACTTCATCAGGTTACCAAACAAAATCAACACAATCTCCTCCTTATATATTTTTTTCTGTAGTTTTCATAAAAAATCGTGACCAAAAACATATTTCAAATTTGTTTCAATGATTATTCAATTTTCTAGTAAAATATGTATTTATTAGTTTAAGAACATTGATAAGTGCTATGGAAAGATAACTAATTTATGAATTATTAAGCACTTATCACTCATCCTCGACTAACTTTGGAACAAATTTAGTTAGCTCGGTAAATTTAGCTTCGTATTCTGCAACAGTCATATTCCTTTGTTTTAGATGAATAAACTTATGCTCTTTTTGCGTCCTTACACTCCGAGGAAAATACTTATCATAAAATGCTCCTCGAAATTTTTTCCAAGTGAGTGGCTCCCTATCCCGCTCATATTTATGTTCCAACATCCACCACCAGTTGAATGCCTCACCTTGTATTATGTATGATGCAAACAAAATCTTTTCATCATCCTGGCATCTCAAGACAGCAAATGCTTTTCCATCTCTGTAAGCCAATTGTCTGCTTCCAACGGTTCTGTAGTCCCCTTGAAAGCTGGATGAGCCAGCCTCTTAAATTCAGCTATACTGCTATGTTGTTCACACTGTTCCCCTCGTCCTTGCTGTGGTTGTGTCTAAGGCAACTGCGCTTGTTGTTGTAGCAACTGCTGTTGCACCTGCTATTGCATTTCATAAGGCCCACTTGGTCTGCATAACCTGGCCTAGGCCCGGTTCTTGTTGTCCTGTCTGAGTATCACTAGCAGGATTGACGACTCTCTGCTGCTGAGGGGAGCTACCAACTTGTTGGGGTGTAGTGTCATTTTGCGGGTTGGGTGCCTTATTAGTAGCTCTGCGAGTAGTCTTTCTCATCCGACGTGGAGAAATCCTGACCTATGTCTATCAGATAGCAGCATGCCAATAATAAGCTTACCAGTTCATTACAAGTACATAAAATGGTTGCTACAATCATCATAAACTAACGTCGCAATGTCCCTAGTGTCTACCCATCTACACTCATGTCATGTCAGATTTTCTTATCTCATAATTTATCCAATTATGCTCTGATACCACTTAAGTTGTCACGCTCCCGACCCGAGATCGCGAGCCGGGGGTCCGCGCCAACCGCGCACACCCGTAGGAAACTCTCCCTACGAGCATGCAAGGCATCTAAACTAAACATCTCAACTATATATATATATAAAATAATTCAGCTGAAATAAATGTAATCTTACTCCATTGACTGACCCAAATTATATAGTCTCATAGTTCTAAATATGCAGCAGAACAATAAAGATAAAACATCAATTTAAATAAAGCCTAATCTAGGATAACTTGTGCTTCAGTTCTTCTAGTCGCTCTCCCATTTTAAATCCCCGATAGGTTAGTTCTCGGAATCTGTAAAAACAACAAGAAATTGTATAATGAGGTAGATAACCCAGTAAGTAATAAACACCTTAACTAGTCAATTCATATAATAACATAAAATATAAATACAAATTAAGATGAATCAACGTAATAACATAATCAATTCCTTTTCAAGCACAAATTCATTAAAATTCGTATTTTTCAAAATATCTATATACATAATCATAAATCTGATTCAAAATAAATCACATTCATCTCATCAGCCTTTAGCTACGACCACACTTATACTCTGTGGCTAGGCCAGAAACTGAATCGCACTTATACCCTGCGGAGTGGGCCAGAATACCGTACTTATATCCTGCGGAGTGGGCCAGAATACCACACTTATACCCTGTGGTGGGGCCAGAATTGCCAATGCATAACCCCTAATTGGCAGGGTCCAGAACATAGTCAGGCTGAGAGTTCCAAATCTAATGCACATCAAAATTCTTTTTGTAATAAAATAAATATATCATAATACGATCTAAATATGCATATATGATGTAATAACAGTAAATATAACAATAGTCTGAAAAATATTATTTCAATTCACATATATATTTTTTATTCAAATCATCATCTCATAAAATTCATAAATCACATATAAATTCACTTAATAATTTATTCGATGCAAAAATAATATTATATAAATAAAGAGTCTACAAAAGGCAGTTCATTACTTACATCGAACGCGATTCACAATAAATCCAATTAATCTCACAAATCCCTCGCAGAACCTAATATCCAAAAATCATATTCTTCTTTTAATATTCATCACAATATATATAAAACTTAAATTTTAACATTCTCCCAGGGCTGACCCTGCCAAGATGTCTAGCACCCCGGTTTCGGGTTCATACCCGTAGACCACCCTCTTCCCTTTATTTTATTATTATTATTATTATTTTCTTTCTTTCTTTCTTTTCTTTTTTTTTCTTTTCTTTTCTTTTATTTTCTTTTTCTTTTCTTTTCTTTTCTTTCCTTCTCTTTTCTTTTTTTTCTTTTCTTTTTCTTTTCTTTTCTTCTCTTCTTCTCCCGAAGCTTCCTCTCCTTTCTTTCTTTCTTTTTTTTCTTCTTCTCTTCTCCTCTCTTTTCTTTGGCGGAACAGGGGACCCATACCCCCCATTTCCTTCCTTCTCCGTCGGACTCAGGGGCGTCCATGGTGGCCAACCCCGTTGGCGGCAAGGGGTGGCGAAGCAAGTGCGACCACCCCCAGCGGCTGGCAGCGGCGCACAAGGCCGGCGGCGAGAGGACATGCCCGAACAGGGCTCTTCTGTTTTTGGGTAAAAATTACGACGATGGCCGGCTCCAAAACCATGACAAATCATGGCTAAATATCACAGAAGGAAGAGAAGAAAGTTAGAAACCCTTACCTTAGCCTCCGACGAAGACCGGCGATTCTCTTCCTCTCCGGCGGCAATGGAAGAAGAGGAAGACCACCCGTGCCTCCCGGTTTTTAATGGCTCTCTCTCCCTCTCTCTCGGCCAGCAGCCCAAGGAAGAAGACCCCCAACGCGGCGGCTTTGCTTCGGATGGCTTCAAGGGGAGGAAGAAGCCCTAGAAAACCAGGCGATCCCGGCTTCTTCGGGATGATTTCTTCCTTCATCTCGCGCCCTCACGTGCGACGCACGTGAGGCCGAAATTTGGGCTGGGCCGGTCAATGGACCGGGCCCAGTTTCAGGGTCTCACATCCTTCCCCTCTTAAAAAAATTTCGTCCACGAAATTTTCACGAGTAGAGAATACTTCTTCCAAACTAAGTCATAACACTCTTCAAATCAAAGTCGTTTTGTCTGACCAATATTAAATAATTCCATTCACCACACTTTCTCTGCACACACTGATTTAAACCTCAACATACTCGTGTCTAGATTTTTTTTTTCTAGAATTACTTGCTTATTGGTACATTCATTATTATGTCTTCATCCGTGTGAACACTTTCGAAATTTAAAAGTTCATATTCTTCTTTTGACAATTAATCAAAAAACATTATGTAACTATTTAATCCTTTCTAGCAGCATAATGAGTTGTCTAACAAAGAGTAGTGGGTATGGCTAAACAATAAATAGGAATAAATATTAGGACTAGATTAATACCTGTCGTCAACCCCTCAGAAGCCTGTGCATCTTGCTGTGTAAGTGCAAATACTCTTCCTTGAGTCTTTGGCTCCTGGCTTCCTTCCATTGCCTGAGTAGATCTATTCTCGTTTCTTTGTGGGCAGTCCGCAATTTTATGACCTATCTTACCACATCTAAAACAGGCACCAGTGTTCTAATGGCAATCCTTATCAGCATGAGCCTTACCACATCTGGAACATTTATTGCTATTCATCTGCTTAGGGTTGTTACTCGTAGATTTCTTGTTTTAACTTTCGGCATTTTCATTGCTCTGCCCCTAAAATTCATTTGACCTGTTTCTCTTCTTTTGATTTTTTTCCCTTTCCAACCGTTCATCATTAACTTCCCTTTCAATTATCAAAGCCTTATTTACCACAACTGCATAGGTAGTCAATTCATAAGGTACCACTTGTTTTTTAATTTCAGTTTTTAGTCCCATCTCAAATTTATGTGCTCGATCTAGCTCATCCTCGACTAACTTTGGAACAAATTTGGTTAGCTCGGTAAATTTAGCTTCATATTCTGCAACAGTCATATTCCTTTGTTTTAGATGAATAAACTTCTGCTCTTTTTGCGTCCTTACACTTTGAGAAAAATACTTATCATAAAATGCTCCTCAAAATTTTTTCCAAGTGAGTGGTTCCCTATCCTGCTCATATTTATGTTCCAACATCCGCCACCAGTTGAATGCCTCACCTTGCATTATGTATGATGCAAACAAAATCTTTTTATCATCCTGGCATCTCAAGACAGCAAATGCTTTTTCCATCTCTGTAAGCCAATTGTCTGCTTCCAACGGTTCTGTAGTCCCCTTGAAAGCGGGATGAGCCAGCCTCTTAAATTCAGCTATACTGCTATGCTGTTCACACTGTTCCCCTCGTCCTTGCTGTGGTTGTGTCTAAGGCAACTGCGCTCGTTGTTGGAGCAACTGCTGTTGCACCTGCTGTTGCATTTGCATAAGGCCCACTATGGTCTGCATAACCTGGCCTAGGCCCGGTTCTTGTTATCCTGTCTAAGTATCACTAGCAGGATTGACGACTCTCTCCTGTTGAGGGGTGCTACCAACTTGTTGGGGTGTAGTGTCATTTTGCGGGTTAGGTGCCTTATTAGTAGCTCTGCGAGTAGTCTTTCTCATCCAATGTGGAGGCATCCTGACCTATGTCTATCAGATAGCAGCATGCCAATAATAAGCTTACCAGTTCATTACAAGTACATAAAATGGTTGCTACAATCATCATAAACTAACGTCCCAATGTCCCTAGTGTCTACCCATCTACACTCATGTCATGTCAGATTTTCTTATCTCATAATTTATCCAATTATGCTCTGATACCACTTAAGTTGTCACGCCCCCGGCTCGAGATCGCGAGCCGGGGGTCCGCGCCAACCGCCGCACCGCGCCAACCGCCGCACATCCGTAGAAAACTCTCCCTATGAGCATGCAAGGCATCTAAACTAAACATCTTAACTATATATATATATATCTAAAATAATTCAGCTGACATAAATGCAATCTTACTCCATTGACTGACCCAAATTATATAGTCTCATAGTTCTAAATACGCAGCGGAACAATAAAGATAAAACATCAATTTAAATAAAGCCTAATTTAGGATAACTTGTCTTCAGTTCTTCTAGTCGCTCTTCCATTTTAAATCCCCGATAGGTTAGTTCTCGGAATCTATAAAAACAACAAGAAATTGTATAATAAGCTAGATAACCCAGTAAGTAATAAACACCTTAACTAGTCAATTCATATAATAACATAAAATATAAATACAAATTACGATGAATCAACGTAATAACATAATCAATTCCTTTTCAAGCACAAATTCATTAAAATTCATATTTTTCAAAATATCTATATACATAATCATAAATCTGATTCGAAACAAATCACATTCATCTCATCAGCCTTTAGCTACGACCACACTTATACCCTGTGGCTAGGCCAGAAACTGAACCGCACTTATACCCTGCGGAGTGGGCCAGAATACCGCACTTATACCCTGCGGAGTGGGCCAGAATACCGCACTTATACCCTGCGGAGTGGACTAGAATACCACACTTATACCCTGTGGTGAGGCCAGAATTGCCAATGCATAACCCCCAATTGGCAGGGTCCAGAACATAGTCAGGCTGAGAGTTCCAAATCTAATGCACATCAAAATTTTTTTTGTAACAAAATAGATATATCATAATCCAATCTAAATATGCATATATGATGTAATATATATATTTTTCATTCAAATCATCATCTCGTAAAATTCATAAATCACATATAAATTCACTTAACAATTTATTCGATGCAAAAATAATATTATATAAATAAAGAGTCTAGAAAAGGTAGTTCATTACTTACATCGAATGCGATTCACAACAAATCCAATTAATCTCACAAATTCCTCGCAGAACCTAATATCCAAAAATCATATTCTTCTTTTAAAATTCATCACAATATATATATAACTTAAATTTTAACATTCTCCCAAGGCTGACCCTGCCAAGGTGTCTAGCACCCCGGTTTCGAGTTCATACCCATAGACCACCCTCTTCCCTTTATTTTATTATTATTATTTTTATTTTCTTTCTTTCATTCATTTCTTTTTTTTTCTTTTCTTTTCTTTTCTTTTCTTTTTCTTTTCTTTTCTTTTCTTTCCTTCTCTTTTCTTTTTTTCTTTTCTTTTTCTTTTATTCTCTTCTCTTCTTCTCCCGAAGCTTCCTCTCCTTTCTTTCTTTCTTTTTCTTCTTCTTCTCTTCTCCTCTCTTTTCTTTGGCGGAACAGGGGACCCATACCCCCCATTTCCTTCCTTCTCCGTCGGACTCAGGGGCGGCTGTGGTGGCCAACCCCGTTGGCGGCAAGGGGTGGCGAAGCAAGTGCGACCACCCCCAGTGGCTGGCGGCGGCGCACAAGGACGACGGCGAGAGGACATGCCCGAACAGGGCTCTTCTGTTTTTGGGTAAAAATTCCGACGATGGCCGACTCCAAAACCATGACAAATCATGGCTAAATATCACGGAAGGAAGAGAGGAAAGTTAGAAACCCTTACCTTAGCCTCCGACGAAGACCGGCGATTCTCTTCCTCTCCGGCGGCAATGGAAGAAGAGGAAGACCACCCGTGCCTCCCGATTTTTAATGGCTCTCTCTTCTTCTCTCTCGGCCGGCAGCCCAAGGAAGAAGACCCCCAACGCGGCGGCTTTGCTTCGGATGGCTTCAAGGGGAGGAAGAAGCCCTAGAAAACCAGACGATCCTGGCTTCTTCGGGATGATTTCTCCCTTCATCTCGCGCCCTCACGTGCGACGCACGCGAGGCTGAAATTTGGGCTGGGCCGGTCAATGGACCGGGCCCAGTTTCAGGGTCTCACAATATATATATTAAATAAATATACAGATGTATACCTGAGGTGATATCATCAACATCAGAGCCAGAGGGTGAATGGACGTTTGATAAATCAGAATTGTCCCCGCTATCCATGTCACTCGCATCTGCATTAACATTGCTTTCTGACGCTCTTTTCCTGTTACTTTCTTTACGTTTTCTAGGAGTATTTTTTCTTTTTTCCATAGAAGATGAATACTTGCAAATAATTATAGAGTTCATGATGAGACATAAAACATTGCCCAAAAATTCAAAAAGGACTGCCCTTATTTCTTCATGCTATTCTGTTTTTTGTTTCTTATCTCTTCATGCTATTCTGTTTTTTGTTTAGAATCAGCTTGGTTGTTTTTGTATCTGTTTTCTCCGATGACCTGCAGTAGCAATTACAGATCAAAGGACCATTTTCAGAACAACAGCTTCAGTTATTTGGAGGTTGGTAACATCAGAACATTATGCTGTGGCTGAAAATGGAGACTAGAACATTCAATCTTAAACATTTAATCTACAATCAACATAATTTCCTTGCAACAAGTAATATGTCCTCAGATAGCATGAGTTTTTATGGTAAAACAGTGGGAAGATAAGTTAGGATAGAGGCTATTTTTAGGACTACTACTTGCCTTGGCCCTTCACATTCTTCTCCTAGCTGCTAGATACATGATTGGTGTTTTTTTTTTTTAGTACAATGGTAGCTCATGTCAATCTAGTATGAGTACTACCAGCAGAGTTAAGAAAAATAAAATGACACAGGAGTGTAGGGGTAGGGTCGGATGCTGTCCACAAAACTTTTTCCGAATGATGAGAAGCAAAGGAGGCGACCCAATCGGCAGTCCTGTTCGCCTCCTAGTAAACATGAGCAATCTGGATAGAATGATATCCAGACACTAATTTCTGAATATCTCTTAGTAATGGATGGCCATCGCCCTATCAATCAGCCTGTCGAATCTAGCCAATCATCATAGGAGAGTCAAATGCCGAATCAGTGGTTCAAAGCATAGGAATTGTCTGGTGTTGGTCTCTTGGCAGTATGAAGGACCATCTGGTCCAGGCCTGGGGGGTCTTTTTTTTTTTCTCCTGTTAGGATTTGAGTTTTTCTTCTTTAAATATTTTTTGGTATGACTCTTCTCTGTCATCCTCTGCTCTACTAACTCAGATATCACGATCAGTCAAAAATGAGAAAATGACAAGAGACAATGTATTTCAACAGTGACAGCTGCGTCAGTGTCAAAATAATCACAAGTTTTCTACCATGCAGAAAATGAAGCATGAATGGTGCAAATAGACTTAAAGGGTAATACTCACAGTTCCTCATGTGGGGATGGATGTTCAAATTTTGGTCGCTGTCAAAAAATGAAGCATGGTTTGACCAAAAAAAAAAAATGAAGCATAGTATAATGCATCAATAATTTATGTTGGGAATTTATGGCTCCATATAGAAATCAAGACAAGAGAAAAAAAGGACAAAGTCTAAGCCTTTTTAGGCATGCATCCATTACTGATAAGCACCCACTTCTCCTTGGCTAAGTGAAGTGCTTCCACATCTCCATCATCATACAATATTTATAACACGAATTTATATTAAAATTTAGACAATAAAAGTTCTAATTAGGCAAAAATTTGGAGAAAAAAAGGTGGAAACATTGTAAAATGAGAGAAATTAACTTGGAAAAGTTGGAAGGAATAATCATATTTCACAACTTAAATTATGTTTACTTAACGACAATTACATCAGGTATCTATCAATACTCATGACATCCCATGAAATTGGACAAATTCAGTGATGTTATGCTTGGTTTAACCCAGAATAAGGAAAATCTGCAAAAACGATGATGATTTTTTATTAGATGCTAGACTCTATTGTCTACAATAAGGGTAAAAGCTTTATCTTGCAATCTCAACAACAATGTTTCCAAGTAGTGTTCGTATGGCCCATACGAGTGAGTACATATCGCCTCCCCGTTTGACCCCGTTTGATCAGGCCAGCAGAACTGTGTCAGAGTGGGTAAACGACCAGCCTAATGACAGGTACAGGCCCATATTACAGTTTTTAGAACCTTGGTTAATATCAACATAGATCATCTAAACCTAACAATAAATTTGTGGTAAATTGTGATATTTTGTAAAACATTGAGACAAAATAAAACAAAGCAAGTTTGTTGAGTGTTTGGCCATTCGAATGGCACTTTCCCTAAGATGGCCAAGGAGATCAAAACAAAGCAAGTTTGGGTTCCTAAGATCGATGGTGGTGACAAAGTGGTGCCTAAGGTGGGTTCTACTAGTGAAGGTGAATGGCAAGAAGTTACAAGGCGTAAAAAAGCAAAGTCACCGGTGGAATGTGGGGTACCTTCAACTCCTCATTGTGAGAATAAAGGGTTGACAGCACCTTGTGGGCATGAATTGGAATCAACACCATCTAATGCGATTGTTTTACATTCACCTAGCTCGGAGAGGATGGATGAGAAGTCCATGCTTCCATTCATTGCTTTTGAGAACCTTCAGGATAATGTGGAATTTGAAGAGGGAGAGTGTTATTTTGAAAATGATGTTGAAGAGCATACACCCAAAATGGATGAAGCTACTCCACAAATAGCTAGCTATTTGTGCTGATGGTGCTACTACTCCTATGGCTAATTAGTTGGCTATTAAGGCAAAGGACTCGCTTGAAGTTGGCTATTAAGGCAAAGGACTCGCTTGAAAAAAAGAAGATGAAAGGGTCAGGTGGCAAGGGCAAGAAAGGGCGGAAATACTACTCCCCGAGGGGGGGTAAATGGAGGTAATCCTTTATGGAGCTTGATTTCTCTCTCTTTTCTTAGTATTAATGATTATTGGATGTTGGAATGTTAGGGGTTTGAATGACCCTTTCAAGCATTTAGAAGTGCAACAACTTATTCGAAAGGAAAGACTGTCACTTTGTGGTTTGGTGGAAACTGAAGTTAAAGAGAGAAATAAAGAAAAGGTGGTGAACACCATCTTTCGAAATTGGGGTTTACTTTGCAATTATAATGCTTCTTCTCATGGATGGATTTGGATTGGTTAGAATCCTCAGGAGGTGGATGTTGTTCTTATAAATTCATCCGACCAAGTGATGCATGTGTGTGGAGTGATTGATTATAACCCTATTTGATTTTGATGAGCTCAAAGCATTTGAGTATATCTTATGTTGTACTAATGAATTCAATCTAGTGTTTCAGTCAAATACTTGTAAATTTATGGTTAAGTGTCTCTAGATTTGGTTCAATACATTTTGGATAAGTAAAGAACTCAATTTGAACCAAAGTCTGAGACTCGAGTCGACTCCTGTACATTACGAGTCGACACCGACTGAGAACAGACAGACGGACAGAAAGATCCATCTCAGAACCTGTCAACGAGTCGACTCCTGAAGAGCGCGAGTCGACTCCGATGCTTGCCGAGTCGACTCCAGGGTAGTACGAGTCGACTCCAGAGAGTTACAGACAGAAAGACAGAGAAGTTATTTTAGACCCTGAGAGCCGAGTCGACTCCCGAAGAACTCGAGTCGACTCCGATGGTTGGCAGGTCGACTCCAAAGGAAGCGAGAGTCGACTCCCAGTGTGATACAAGGCAAAAGTCAGAGAGCAAATTTCGGACACTGAGAGCCGAGTCGACTCCCGCAAAGTTCGAGTCGACTCCAAGACAGCGCGACCCCAAAAGACAGAAGACGGTATTTTCGTCTCTGAGAGGCGAGTCGACTCCAAGACAGTTCGAGTCGACTCCAAGGCAGCGCAACCCCAAAAAGACAGAAGACTGTTTTTCGGATACTGAGAGCCGAGTCGACTCCGAAATAGTTCGAGTCGACTCCAAGACGGCACGAGTCAAAAGACAAAAGATCGGGAGTTCGGACTCTGAGCGCCGAGTCAACTCCCAGAATTTTCGAGTCGACTCGAGTGAGCAAACTTGAAAAATGCATCCCTGGATTCCTTACGTCGAGTCGTCTCCAAAAGTGCCAGGTCAGCTCCAGACTTTGGGAAGTCGACTCCGGGTTAAGTCGAGTCGACTTCCAGTCGAGACAGCACTTTAATTCAAATTCGGAACAGTTGCCGAGCCGTCTCCAGAAAAGCACGAGTCGACTCCTGCAGCAGCCGAGTCGACTCCAGATCGCGCAAGTCGACTCCGATCCCAACAGAAACATTGTCAGGATGTGCAGAATGTGCAGAACGGCTAGGAGATTGTGTCTAATGGCTAGTTTTCGTGGGGAATGGCTTAAATAGCCACAGAGAACTGTAGCAAGGGAGAAGTGACATTCCATTCAAAGAAAACAAAGAATCTTCACCTATCAAAGGATTTCAAAGGAAAAGAAGGAAGAGGGGCATTAAACTCCATCCAACCAACTCTTTCCAGCATTAAAGAAGTCTCCTTCAGTCATCAAGTCTTCGAGACACTCAAGAGGAGACCCCGAGTTCGAGAAGCCCTCCTCTACATCTTCATAAATTTGTTTGAGGGCTCTTAACTTCTCTCTTATTTATATCGCTGAATATCTGCTTGTTAAGAAGCTTTATTTTTCTGTTAGCTTTTGTTCAAACCATTTGTTCCTTACGTGATTCAATCAGGGGATTGAATCAAGGGTGTAAAGATTTGTTGGTGAGCCTAGGTTGAAACCAACGGTGTAAGGGTTTGATTGTGATCCCGAAAAAACAATCGGGTGGTTCTAGTCGGTGAGCCTGGAAAAACTGACCGAGTTCGTTGTGATCTCGTAAAACAACAAGTTAGGTTGTGAGCTTGTAAAACAACCGGCTGTAATCCAAGGGGTTATAGTGAATTTCCAAGTGAGGCTTGGGGAGTGGACGTAGGAGCAAGGGTTAGCTCCGAACCACTATAAATTTCCTTGTGTTTGTGATTGCTTTGTTGTCTCTTTCTTTCATTTCATTCACTGCACATAGCATCTAATTAATCCACTTACAAAAAGTATTAATTAGTTATTCACAAACCTTTTAATTGCAATAATTATTTTAAAACCCAATTCATCCCCCCTCTTGGGTTGTCTATCTGGGCAACAATGTGCATGTTAGCGATCTTGCTAAAAATTCCTCTTTCATTGTCTCGATTGTATATGGTGATAATTGCCCTATTAAGCGGAGTGAATTGTAGGTTGATTTAGTTTCTCACAGTGTGGGATGGGAATCTTCTCCATGGGTGCTCATGGGGGACTTCAATGCTATAAAGTCACAAGAGGAAATGGTTCGGGGCTCTCTTAGTTGGCCTTCTTGGCAGAATGACCTTGCTACTTGTTTATTTCAATCTGGCATAAGTGATTTACGACAGAATGGCTGTCTCTTCACGTGGTCTAATTGGCAGGACAATGCTCCTATTATGAAGAAGCTAGACCGGATCCTTGCCAATTTGACATGGGAGTGTGACTTTTCAGGCTCTGAAGCTTACTTTCCTCCCTCCGGTGTTTCGGATCATTCTTTAATGGTGGTAACACTTGCTGCCTTACCTTCGCACAAAACACCATTTAAATTCTTTGATCTTTGGGCTGATCATCCGCAATTTCTATCCGTGGTAGCTAAGGCATGGGTTATAGATGTAAAAGGAAGTCCGATGTATCAACTATGCCATAAGTTGAAGCATTTGAAAGGGGAGTTGAAAAAGTTCAATAAGGAGTTCTTTGCAAATTTGCCTCGGTGAGTGGTGCGAGCTAAAGAGGCTTTGGAGGAGGGACAACGTATGATTCAGCGTCATCCCCTTGACTCGACTTTTCACACCGAGGAGTCAAGGCTCATTAAGGATTATTTGGAGTTGAGCAGAGCGGAAGAAAGTTTTTTGAAGCAAAAGGCTCGGGTTCAGTGGCTGAATTTGGAAGACAAGAATTCGAGGTTCTTCTTCCAATCTATGAAGCTTTTTCAGAGTCATAGCAAGATCACATCTATTTCTACTGATGATGGGGCTTGGGTGGAGACTCCGGGTGAGGTCAGTGACACCATTGTGCAGTTCTTTCAGAATCTTCTAGGTTCTCATGAGGTTGCGGGTGTTGATGAGGATATGCTTTAGCGAGTCCTTCCAAAGCGGCTCACTGAGATTCAGAGGGAGGATTTAGATCAATCTGTTTCAGATGACGAAATAAAGATGGTGATATTCTCTTTGAAGGACAACAAGGCTTTCGATCCGGATGGTTTTAGTGCTGGCTTCTTTAAGAAGGCCTGGAATATAGTTGGGAAAGATGTCATAGTGGCTATCCAATCTTTTTTCTCCTTCGGGCATCTTCTGAAACAAGTAAATGCTACAATACTTTCTTTGATTCCTAAGGTTCAAAACCCTACCAAGGTAAAGAACTTTAGACCAATTTCTTGTTGTAACACTATTTACAAGTGTATTGCAAAGCTCATAGCAAATAGGGTGAAGGTGGTACTTTCAGGATTGGTGGGACCTTTCCAAACGACCTTTGTTGCAAGTCGTCGTATTAGTGATAATATTATCCTCTGCCAAGAGTTAATGCGGAACTATCATCGCTCTGGTGGCTCTCCGAGATGTGCTCTTAAGGTGGATCTAATGAAGGCATATGACTCCGTTCGGTGGGATTTTTTACTGGCTGTATTACGTGTTATGGGGTTTCCGGATAGAGTTGTTAGATGGATTGCGGAGTGTATCTCCACTACTCGCTTCTCCATCTCTATTAATGGCGAACTTCATGGATTCTTCCCTGGGGGTCGGGGCTTGCGGCAAGGGGATCCTATGTCACCTTATCTTTTTGTCCTAGCCATAGGGTCCAGTACCATTAGCGTTGTGAAAAGGAAAAGATCTCTCACTTGTGCTTTGCAAATGATCTTATGATTTTCTGTAAAGCGAATTTGGCTTCTGTGTCTTTGATCGGTGGTTGTCTTCAGCAATTTCGAGACTTCTCTGGACTTATACCAAATCCAAATAAGAGCAGCATGTTCATTTGTGGAGTGCCTTCCGAGCTTTGAGTGCAGCTTTTGGATATCCTCGGGTATAATGAAGGAGCGCTTCCGATTAGGTATCTTGGTGTGCCACTTATAACGACTAAGTTAAAGGCTACTGATTGTAAGGTGTTGGTGGACCGGATTATTGCCAAAACTAAGAGTTGGACTTGCTGTGCTCTCTCCTTTGCAGGTAGATTACAACTCATCAAATATATTTTGTTTTCCATCCAAGTTTATTGGTCCTCCTTATTCATCTTGCCCAAATCAATTATTAAGAAGGTGGAATCCACTTTACGCTCTTTTCTTTGGAAGGGTTGTGAGCTTAGCACTAGAGGTGCGAAGGTAGCATTGGACAATATTTGTTTGCCTAAGGAGGAAGGGGGTTTGGGCATTAAGAACATGGTGACTTGGAATAGGGCAGCCATGACCAAACACTTATGGGCTCTCTATAATGATGACGGTAACTCTCTTTGGTCTTCTTGGGTTCGCTCTTATCTTTTGCGAGGCAGAAGTATTTGGGAGATCAAATGCCCCAGGGATTGCTCTTGGAGTTGGCGGAAGATTCTTAGTCTTCGCAGCCTTGTCCGATGGAACATGAGATTGTTAGATGTATGCCCTAGAAGCCAATTTTGGCTGACACATTATTAATTCTAGGACATAATTTGTACTTGACTTTATTATTATCGAATAAATGAAAGGCATCTTTTTCATTCATATTATTATTGTGTCTATGAATCGTCCAAGGAATTAATAAGATGATGATGCATATTCTCAAGAGTTGAGAATTTGAACCATGTATTATTAGTGATTAATTTCTAAACGCTCCTGATCGATGGATGATCACGAGGACGGTGATCGATCTGATGAGATCAGTGCACACATTACTTTTCCTATGGATGGACGAGACTCGCATCCACGGTGTAGGGACACTGAAGTAATAGTGCAGGTGCTTGTTAGAGAACAAGGGTACTGAGCGTGACCAATACAAGAAGTCACTTGGATGTCTATCCACTCGTCAGTGACTTGCTTGATGTTGCAGTAGTGTGACTGGTCCTTTGACCTGCGATGCTTCGGCTACTCACAGTGAGGTTATTGTAGTTTGACTGCACACATACATGGTCTCTAGCCATATGGGTCCATGCAGTGTAGATTGGCTGCAGTAGGTTCACTGTAGGAGTAGGGTATGCACCTATAAGGAATCTATCGACCTTGATAGATAAGGAGAGATCCTATGTGATTTATAAGACTGAGTTCGTAAGACCTCGGCCGGGGCAGTATGCACAGTGAAGAAAGAGTTTTCCACTCTCGAACTTAAGTCGAATAAATCTTTACATATGACAGACGATGGGGTTTGACGAGTTATCCATGACCTCCGTCTTGTAGGGATCCACGATAGTAGGACTGTATCACATGATAACTGCACCTAGAGGTTCATCATTCTATTCTGCTGGGTAGCCACTACATGCTGCTAGGTGTCACTGGTGGATGGTGGGACTCACAGGGATTATCTCGATGATCGATTAACCCTAATGAGTAGAGTTGGAATCGTTCCAATCCACTGAAAGAAGTTTTCAATGATATTGTGATAAAATATCATAATATATCTCACTACCAGTCAGAATAGAACCTATGGGATCACACACACTAGAAGTATTAACCGATTCGATGGTTGAATCGTGATTAGGAATCACAAGTAATCAATTCGATTGATATTCAGTTGAAGAAGGAACAAAGAAAATTAATTAATTGGACTTAAACACAAATCCTACTTCGAGTAGGATTCCTAAAGTCCTAATTGGATTAGGACTGGGAATCCTAATTGAAGTAGGACTGGGATTCCTACTTGTAGTAGGATTCCTACAATCATAATTTGATTAGGAGTTTTGAATTAAAATTGGATTCCTACTTGGAATAGGATTCCTAGAGTCCTAATCGGATTAGGACTTCGGATTCAAATTAGAGTCCTAGTTGAATTAGAACTAAAATTAAATAAGTCCTAATTGGATTAGGATTTCATAAGTCCTAATTAATTGTTAATCTAATGAATCAACATGACTCCTAATTGGGTTAGGATTGAAGAGTTCAATTGAGTCATGGTTCATTCAAGTTCTAATTGGATTAGGACTAGTATAGATTGAACCCAATTGATTCATGATTTGGTTAATCCTAATTAGATTAGGACTAAACTATGAGAAGGACACCTAATCCTCCTTGGAGGAGGATTAGGTTAACCAAGTAAGAGGGGCATGAGCCCCTCTCCTCTTGATTGGTGCGGCATGAAGAGAGGGGGTCGGCGCCCCCTCTTGGAAATAAGTCAAGGGCTCCTAACTTGTAGGAGCCCTTCATGTCTTTAAAAAGGGAGGTGGGGGCAGCTAGGGCATGCATTAGAAGCCCTCCTCCTCTCCAATTCGTGGCCACCCTTCTCTCCTCTTGGATCAGCCGCAAGCAAGAAGGAAAAGGGCCTTGATAGTCTTCTTCTTCCTCCTTCGTTTGGGATTAGGGCTGGAAGTGGGCCGGGCCGGGCCGGGCCAAACCCCTACCCAAGCCCGGCCCGAAATTCTTTTCCGGGCTTCGGGCCGTGCCGGGGCCCGAACAATTTTAAAGGAACAAGGCCCGAGCCTGGCCCGAGCCCGGCCCGAGCCCGTTTGGGCCAGCCCGATGACGAGCCCATTTGGGCCAGCCCGATGACGAGCCCGTTTGGGCCAGCCCGATGACGAGCCCGACCCGATCCCGAGCCCGGCCCAGTTTACAGGATTATATATTAATACATGTGTTTTGCAGAAGTTAAAAATGGAAAAAATTGTCAGTATCTAGGGTAGATCTCTATTTTGCTTGTCTTACATGGATTATTGGTTACCTCCTATTCTTATGAGTTATGAACTGTCTTTTACTACTCGGTAAGCAATTGCTGCAATTCACATGCTAATTTTATCAGTTCCATATATTATTTATGCTTGTCTTACATGCTTTCTCCATTCGAATTACAGGTTGGCGTCATGTTTCAAAAGCTGGTATCTGATGATCATACTCTAAAAGTGACAGATATTTTGATAAAAGAAGGAAAGGGATTACTTCCAAATAGAGAGAGCATTAGAGACTATTCTTATATAGCAGAAAAATGATTATTGTGCTTTGGTTCAAGAAAGTGTAGACATTGTACATCTCAGCACAAGCATAAATAATGTGTGGAGGCGTGCTTACACATGCTTCGACAAATGTGTAGTAGTATTGTAGTAAGGAGCCCATACCTTTGGATTGCATTGCTGAGGTAAAGTTAATACGCTCAAATGACAGATCACCTGCACGGCTGCACAGAGGATAATTTCACAGAGGTGTATGTCCAAATACAAGTACATGAAAACATACAAGCAAAAATGTCGACAAGCAAACAACCTACTCAACTTAAATCAAATATGAGATGGACCAAATAGGCAATCAGACAGATCATTAACAAAATAGCATCTGATGGTTTGAAGATAACTTGCAAAAAAATTCATTCCATGCAACCAACTGCAACGATACAACTGAAACCAAACAAAAGGATTCCATCAAAAACAGGAGAATAAAAAAAATCATCGGCCTGAAGTCGTTGTTCCCTGCACAATAATATATTCATCATATCCATGTAATAGAGAAACCCCCTGAAGTCAGCTTCAGGCCTGCAGTTCAAAAACATACAACTCTAATAAAATTTTGCAACAAATAACCATGATCCACATGAAAATACTCCATCAACAAACATACTTGATACTTGATACTTTAGGTATGAACTAGATCTGATGACGAGGGTATCGTCATTCAGTTCTCCCAAATTGCCCACTCCAGGAGTCCAGGGTGTCGTCATCTACATTCAACGTTACAGAACTCGAGCAATTTGCAACTGTTAACACACAAATCAATCATAAATGTTTAAATTATAAGTACAATAAGCAAATAAAAAATATTAGATAAATTTAAAAGATTTATATACCTTCATCATATTGTTCACGAAGCCAATCTTGGGTACACACTAAGGCTTCTACGGTAGAAGGGCTCAAAGAGCTTCGATACTGATCCACAACTCTACCACCAGTGCTGAATGCTGACTCAGATGAAATAGTAGAGACTAAAATAGCTAGAACATCTCGAGCCATTCTTGATAGTATAGGATAGACTGCTGCATTGCTCTTCCACCAAGCCAAGATGTCAAACTCCTTATTCTCCAAATCAGGAAGCACATCATCATCCAAATAACTATCCAACTCGGATCTCTTAGGGCATTTTGAAGAACTCTGACTTCTAAATTGAGCAAAATCCATACCAAATTTTTTTTGGAAGAAACTGAACTTATATCACCTTGTCCACCAAAATTAGATGTTCGCTCACTTGAACTCATAGAGGGATGCATTCTTGTTGCATCTACATACTCATTATACAATTTAAAAAGACAAGCACGAATATCATCAATCTTTTTCTTGCACTCCTCCAACTCAAATGCCTTTTGATAACAAAACTCTACAAATATCAACTTTGATCTGGGATCCAAAATAGAAGCAATTACCAACAAATTATTGCACTGAGACCAATATTTGTTAAACTTCTTTAGCATCTCATTTGTTAATTGCTTCACTGTTTCATCAGTATCGATACTTTCATCCATCAACAGAGCCCTAATTCCCCAAACTTCTTTTAGGTATAAATTGGATGTGGGATACTTACAACCAGAAAATACTTTAGTGGCATCAAGAAAGGCTTCTAAAAATTTAAGAATTATAGAAGCCTTTTTCCATTCATCATTGGTGGGGCATACACATGAATGCTCAGTTGCATATCTAATAAGAGCATCTTTATAACCAAGTGCATCATGCAACATTTCATAAGTAGAATTCCATCTTGTAGGAACATCCAAAGTGAGTCCTTTTCTAGCAGGAAGTCTCATATGCTGTAGAATTTCATTAAATGCTTGCATTCGAGATGGGGATGCAGAGATATATCTAACAATTTCTCTTATACATTCAATAGCTTCATGAATGATTTTCATTCCATCCTGAACCATAATATTTAATATATGTGCACAACATCTAATATGACTGTACTCCCCACTAAACAACATTGAATAACAAAAGTGATCTCGGAGCCTTCTCATTACAGCATCATTTGTGCTGCAATTATCCAAAGTAATAGCACATATTTTACAATCCAATTCCCATTCAACAAGACATTTTTTTACAGCATCTTCAATTGCAAAGCTGGTGTGAGGGTATGGAAGTTTCTTGAAACTAATAATCTTCTTATACAGAGTAAAATCAGAATCAATATAATGTGCTGTGAAAGAAATGTAACCAATTTTTTGATTTGATGTCCAAATATCAGTAGTGAAACTAACCCGAGAACTTAGGTTCTTAAATACATCATGCAATTTTTTCCTCTCTTCTTGATACAAAGCCATACAATCATGTTTTACAGTCTTACGACCCATAATTTTGAATAATGGCTGAAGAGATTTCATAAAATTCAAAAAAACAGTGTGCTCAACAATACGAAATGGAAGCTCAGCACATATGATAAATTTTGCAAAAATTTTTCTACTCTCTTCTTGATTGAATTTGAAACACTTTATCGGATCTTTTGAACTTGGTAGCAAGAGCAACTGATTAGTTGGATTCTTTTGATACTTCTTGCAAACATTTTCAAGATGGCGTTTTAGATGACTCGTTTCTCCTTTAGTGCTCTCACTTAAAACTTTTTTACAATATTTGCACTTAGCTATTGATCCTTCAGAATTTTTTTCCTCGATAAAGTGATTCCATACCCAAGATCTTTTTTTAGAAGAATTGTCACAAACATTTTCAGCAGTATCTTCATTTCTATCATCCTCATTCCTTAAATCTTCAACAGTCTCATTTTCACCCACTTTAGAATGAGACATTAGTAAAAATAATCTGCCCAAATAACAAAATAAACATCACAAATTTAACCTATAGCATCAGATATGTACGAAAATTTAAAACTCTTGTTATTGACAAAGTTAAATGTTAATAGTTATAGCTAGAATGACACTAGTTAAATGTTAGACATTCTATTTTTCATTCTTTTGAAACTGTGGATCCAAAATGTCAGCCAAAACGTTGGCCAATTTTTAACATGATTATGGATGTTTTCTTTCAGTTTCTGCTCATTTTGATTATATTCGGTTTCATTTAAAATATAAAGAAATTAGATCAGAATTAAGAATATGACCTTCAACTATCTAAGAATTGAGAATTACATGAGTAGGTTATTCAGCCAAAGATGTACTTAAAGATGCACTCCAGAATTTGATGGTGATGTGCCAGCACGTAAGAAGAAAAGGCATATTCTTAATTCTGCCCTCTGTCATTTAAGATATTTGTATTCTTAATCCTTGCCCCATGAGGTCTCACTCTGTTTTAGATACTCTGCCCTCTGTCACTTTGTCTGTTCACCGGTGAAGTATATGATTTAAGATATTTTTAACCAAGAAAGAAACCCCTTAGACATGCAAAATAAACCTTCCTATCAGTCATTTTATTCTATAGCAGAACATTAGTAGAAGACAAGGCACAACCAAATATCCTGTAAGGCTGTAACTCATTCAGCTTTTGCACATTGGCCAACTCAAGAGACTGATAATGATCAGATGATTAATTGAGTATGAGGCGTTGGCGGGAGAGAAGAGCGCACACCGGATGGCCGGAGCAGGAGGTGGGAGGTTGGGCATCGGTGACGGTGAGGGGCGAGAAATCCGCTAATCATCCCAGGAAAACAGCAAAATCAGAAGTAGGGACCCTAACCTGAGAGCCGCCGACGACGAGCCGACGATGACGAGCCGACGACGCCTCCACCGGACCCTAGATGACGACGACGACGGTCGACGAGCTCTGGCCCTCTGCAAATCGCGATTCAGCAAGCCCTAAACCGGAGCAGGAGGTGGGAGGTTGGGCATCGGTGACGGTGACGGGCGAGAAATCCGCAATCATCCCAGGAAAACAGCAAAATCAGAAGTAGGGACCCTAACCTGAGAGCCGACGACGACGAGCCGACGACGACGAGCGGAGAAACCCTAGCACTCGACGAGCCGCCCCCGACGAGCCTCCCCCGCTCTCGTCTCGCCTCTGCACTCGACGAGCCGACGACGACGAGCCGACAACGCCTCCACCGGACCCTAGACGACGACGACGACAACGAGCCTCCACCGGACCCTAGACGACGACGACGACGACGACGGACCCGGTCGACGAGCTCTGGCCTTCTGCAAGCCCTAAATCGGTTACCCAAGCAGCCAGCCAGCCAAGCTTAAGTCTTTATTACCCAAATGGAATTCGGGCCGTGATGTTGGGCTTGGTTCGGGCTGGCATTGGGCTCGGGCTTGGTCCGGGCCCGGGCCGGGCCAATGGGAAACCCGAGCCCGGCCCAAAATAAAATTAGGCTTAAGTTTGCAGCCCGAGCCCGGCCCGACATTCATTGGGCCTAGCCCATAGCCCGGCCCGCAGGCGGCCCGACCCGATGGGCTTCGGGCCGGCTCGAGCCCACTTCCAGCCCTATTTGGGATTCAACACAAGGAAAAGGAAAGGCTGCATCTAGCCTTTTGGATCTTCTCCCTTGATCCCTTCATCTTCTTCCTCCTCCCTCTATCAGCCATCAAAGTTATCTCTGCAAGGGAGCTAGCACCCCGGAGAGATAGAAAGCTTGGATCGGTTCCTGCTTCGTGTGGATACCCGTAGAGGCCGGGCACTTGAACGGCTTCAAGCGAACCTTCATCCAAAACCACGATCATCAGTTTGCGGTGATCATCTACCCGCACAAGGTGAAGATCCGATCTTTCTAAAGTTTTAAAAGGTTTTAATCCTTACCCATCTACGAACGGTTATCGAACGACGTTCATGCGATGAACGTCGATCCCGCTTATGCCGATTCCGCTGCCATCTGATTTTTTTTTAATTTTCTGCGGCATGGGCGGGTTCCCAACAGTGGTATCAGAGCCTAGGCTTCGTAGATTAAGGTAAGAATTAATTATCTAAAGGCATCTTAGATCTGAAAATTAAAGGATTATGCGTGCTGAAAATTTCTGCATGCAGATTTTTCAGGGTTGCTGAATTTTTGCATGCTGATTTTTATGTGATAAGATGATGATTCTAATTGCATTGCTAATGAGATTACAAAGTTTAGAATCATGATTAGCATGATCAGCAACCTATGTCATAACATAATCAATTAATTCTCAGATCTGAAAATTATAATTGCTGCATATGGTGATGATCATAGGATTCAAACCCTTTTGGTATTAAATGTAAAGACCTGCGATGTGATCTGCAATGTCATGTAATTTTTCAGATGCTTGCATGCATCTTATTTGATGTTTTGAGAGGCCTGCGTGCCTCCTAAAAGAAGATGTAATTTATTATTATTTTTATTTTACATCTGGTTGTATTTCTGTGATGTGATGTACGTCAACGATCAAGTTGAAGACAAGGCATGAGATGAACAGGGGTCTAAGCGGTTGATGGCGATTGGATCAAGAGTTGGTCAAGGATCAAATCAAGGAGGCTTGGAACCAATTTAAGAGTTGAAGACCAGTTGATCGATTGACGTGCATGTGCTTGTAATATGACCTAATTAGAATCCATGATCATCACTTATTTAAAGTTTAGTTTTACTTAATGCTGCGATTATAACTGCCTGCAATATGCCGTTTGCATGTGATGTGAATGAGAGTCGGGGTAGATAGGTTTACATGTGATGTAGCAAACCCAATTGAGACCTAAATTAAAACCTCCTCAATCAAGTCGAGAGTGAACCGACATGAGCAAGTCATATTAGATTAATTGATCTAATTGGTGTCTAGGAAAGCATGAAAGGTGGTTACTTAATTAGGAAGTTCAAAAGAAAAAGGCCAATGACAAAGAAAAATGTTTCCACTGCAATGTCGACGGCCACTGGAAGAGGAACTGTCCTTCATACCTCGAGAGCCTGAAGAACAAGAAAGGTGACACACCTTCAGAAGGTATAGACTTGCTCATAATTGAAACTAATCTAACGGTTTCTTCTACTTCTAGTTGGGTTATAGATTCTGGTTCTAGTGCTCATCTGTGCACTACCATGCAGGGTCTAAAGAAAAGTAGAAGGCTGGCGGAAGGTGCGGTAACCCTTCGGGTTGGCAACGGAGCAAAAGTTGCTGCTGTGGCTGTGGGCACCTACCATCTGCGACTACCGTCTGGTTTTAGTTTATTACTTAGAGACTGCTATTATGTACCTCCTGCTAGCAGAAATTTGATTTCTCTTTCATGTCTAGCACAGGAAGGTCATGTTTTTACATTTGACAAAGACTGCTGTTCTATTTATTTCAGAAATAAAATAGTTGCACGTGGTTTTATGATTGACAGTCTCTATCATTTGCATATGGATGTATCTGTAAATGTGTCTGAGCAAGAAGTGAGTGCCAAAGGATCCAAGAGATCCAGGGATGAGATAAACCAAAAATATTTGTGGCACCTCAGGCTTGGCCATATTGGAGAGGACAGAATGAATAAAATGGATAAAGATGGTGTTAGATGTATGCCCTAGAAGCTAATTTTTGGCTGACACATTATTAATTCTGGGACATAATTTGTATTTGACTTTATTATTATTGAATAAAGAAAAGGCATCTTTTTCATTCATATTGTTTATGTGTCTATGAATCGTCCAAGAATTAATAAGGTGATGATGCATATTCTTAAGAGTTAAGAATTTGAGCCATGCATCATTGGTGATTAATTTCTGAATGCTCCTGATCGATGGATCATCACGAGGGCGGTGATCGATCCGATGAGATCAGTGCACACATTACTTTTCTTATGGATAGACGAGACTCGAGTCCACAGTGTGGCGACACTGAAGTAATAGTGCAGGTGCTTGTTAAGAACAAGGGTACTGAGCGTGACCAATACAAGAAGTCACTTGGATGTCTATCCACTCGTCAGTGACTTGCTTGATGTTGCAGTAGTGTGACTGGTCCTTTGACCTGCGGTGCTTCGGCCACTCACAGTGAGGTTATTGTAGTTTGACTGCACACATACATGGTCTCTAGCCATATGGGTCCATGCAGTGTAGATTGGCTGCAGTAGGTTCACTGTAGGAGTAAGGTATGCACCTATAAGGAATCTATCGACCTTGATAGATAAGGAGAGATCCTATGTGATTTATAAGACTAAGTTCGTAAGACCTCGGCCGGGGCAGATTGCACAGTAGAGAAAGAGTTCTCCGCTCTCGAACTTAAGTCCAATAAATCTTGACATATGACAGACGATGGGGTTTGACGAGTTGTCCATGACCTCCGCCCTGTAGGGATCCACGATAGAAGGACTGTATCACATAATAACTGCACCTAGAGATTCACCATTCTATTCTGCTGGGTAGCCACTACATGCTGCTAGGTGTTACTGGTGGATGGTGGGACTCATAGGAATTGTCTCGATGATCGATAAATCCTAATGAGTTGAGTTGGAATCGTTCCAACCCATTGAAAGAAGTTTTCAATGATATTGTGATAGAGATCGCAATATATCTCACTACCAGTCAGAATAGAACCTATGGGGTCACACACACTAGAAGTATTGACCGATCCGATGGTTGAATAGTGATTAGGAATCACAAGTAATTAATTCGATTGATATTCAGTTGAAGAAGGAACAATGAAAATTGATTAATTGGACTTAAAACACAAATCCTACTTAGAGTAGGATTCCTAGAGTCCTAATTGGATTAGGACTGGAAATCCTATTTGGAGTAGGACTGGGATTCCTACTTGGAGTAGGATTCCTACAATCCTAATTAGATTAGGATTTTGAATTCATCTTTGGATTCCTACTTAGAATAGGATTCCTAGAAATCCTAATTGGATTAGGACTTCGGATTCAATTAGAGTCCTAATTGGATTAGGACTAAAATTAAAAATGTCCTAATTTGTATTAGGGTTTCTTAAGTCACAATTAATTATTAATCTAATGAATTAATAAGACTCCTAATTGGATTAGGATTGAAGAGTTTAATTGAGTCAAAATTGATTTAAGTTCTAATTGGATTAGGACTTACCTAGATTGGATCCAAATTGGTTCACCCTTGGGCTAAGCCTAATTGGATTAGGGCTTCACCACATTAGGGCATTCCAAATCCTACTTAATGTGGATTAGGGTTTACCAAGAGGGAGGGGCGCAAGCCCCTCCCCTTTTTGCTTCCTTGGTGCGGCATGAAGAGAGGGGGCCAGCGCCCCCTCTTAGAAAACTAGTCTAGGGCTCCTAATTTGTAGGAGCCCTAGATGGCTATAAAAAGGGACAAGGGGCCGGCGCCCTAGGTGAATAGAATTCCTCCTCCTTCAAGCCGTAGCCACCCCTCTTCCTTCCTTGGTTCAGCCGCCATCAGCAAAGGGAAAAAGAAGAAGAGGCGTGCACCTCTCCTTGGCCTCCTTTCTTGGTTCCAACGCAGGGAAGAAAAGAAAGGCTGCAGGGGCTTCGTTCCTCTTCCTCTATCCCTCCTTCTTCTTCCTCCTTTCAAGCACATTCAAGAGTTGAAAGAAAGAGAGGAGATCAGCCATCAAAAGAAGTCTTTGCAAGGGAGCTAGCACCCCGGGAAGACAAGAGAGCTTTGATCGGATCTCTGCTTCGTGTGGATCCCCGTAGAGGCTGGACATGTGAACGGCTTCATACGAACCTTCATCCTAAAATCACGAACTCCAGTTTGCGGTGATCATCTACCCGCACAAGGTGAAGATCTGATCTTCTAATTAGATTAAAAGTTTTTAATTCTTATCTATCTACGAAAGATTTTTTAAACACGTTCATGCGATGAACGTTGATCCCGCTTATGCCGATTCTGCTGCCATCTGATTTTGTTTTGAAATATCAGCGGCATGGGTGGGTTCTAACAGTGGTATTAGAGCCTAGACATCGTAGATTAAGGTAAGGATTAATTATTAATAGGCTTATTAGATCTGAAAATTGAATGATCATGCATGCTGAAAGATTTTCTGCATGCAGATTTTTCCTAGGGTGCTGATTTTTGCATGCTAATTTTTATGTAATAAAAAGATGATTCTAATTGCATTGTTAATGGGATTACAAAGTTTAGAATCATAATTAGCATGATCAGCAACCTATGTCATAAGATAATCAATTAGTTTTCAGATCTGAAAATTATAATTGCTGCATGTGGTGATGATCATAGGATTCAAACCCT
Organism: Phoenix dactylifera; assembly: GCF_051530095.1. Classification (NCBI taxonomy): domain Eukaryota; kingdom Viridiplantae; phylum Streptophyta; class Magnoliopsida; order Arecales; family Arecaceae; genus Phoenix; species Phoenix dactylifera. The sequence continues at coordinate 19,659,312 of NC_143191.1, forward strand.
TTTGGTATCAAATGTAATGACCTGCGATGTGATCTGTAATGTCATATAACTTTTCAGATGCTTGCATGCATCTTATTTAATGTTTTGAGAGGCATGCGTGCCTCCTAAAAGGGAGATGTAATTTATTTTTATTTTTATTTTATATCTGGTTGTATTTCTGTGATGTGATGTACGTCAACGATCAAGTCGAAGATGATGCATGAGATGAGTAGGGGTCTAAGCGGTTGATGGCGATTGGATCAAGAGTTGGTCAAGGATCGAATCAAGGAGGCTTGGAACAAATTCAAGAGTTGAAGACCAGTTGATCGATTGACGTGCATGTGCTTGTAATACGACCTAACTAGAATCCATGATCATCACCTATTCAAAGTTTAACTTTAATTATTGCTGCGATTATAACTGCCTGCAATGTGCCGTTTGCATGTGATGCGAATGAGAGTCGGGTAGATAGGTTTACATGTGATGTAGCAAACCCAATTGAGACCTAAATTAAAACCTCCTCAATCAAGTCGAGAGTGAACCAACATGAGCGAGTCATATTAGATTAATTGATCTAATTGGTGTCTAGGAAAGCATGAAAGATGGTTACTTAATTAGGACCTTACTCTCTGAGTAAGGGGAGCCTCCCACCTGCTTACTTGGCCAATTGTTCGATTACCTCTTATGAAGAGCTCAAGTTGCAAACACTAAGACCTGATTAACCAATATTAAGTCAATAGGTCTTCCACTGTAGTAGAGCTGCTAAGGTCTTTCTGATGTTGATTTGTCTCGGCTGGACACAGTGGGCAAGTTGCATCGGAGGACTGGACCTCTCTATAGACATGAGATGTTGTAGGGTAAAGGTGGGGTTGGGCACCAATAACTGTTAGGTGAGGACCCAATGACGACTTTATTCCTACGGTTATACGGTGGGTCTGACTTAACTAAGAAATGGGACCAATAACTGTTAGGTGAGGTCTTCATGGCTTAGAGACCAAGAAGCACTGCAACATGCTTGAGAAGCATTGTACAAGAGTTGTACATTCATCAATCTATGTGTCATCAATAACTGTTAGGTGAGGTGGCATGTAAATTGGTGAGACCGCAGTACCCACTAGAAATCCTAGTCGTGTAGGATTTCCATTTTTCTACCAGGAGAGTGTGAGGAATTCGAGAAAATAGTGGGAGGTACATTCGTTCTAAAAGTTCTTAGAACAGATTAAGGATCAAGTACAAAAGTATAACTAGAATCTTTATCCTCTGCAGATCATAATATCAGCCTCAAACCTTTTGACCCGTATTCTTGAGACCAACCGATTGACCGGTACAAATTACAAGGACTGGCTAAGAAACCTCAAAATTATTTTGAACTGTGAGAAAATAGGCTACATACTCGATTCAGATATCCCCACACTACCAACACGTGCTACTGATGTTCAGCGTGAGATGCATCAAAAGTGGTTGGATGATGACATTAGAGTCAAGTGCTATATGATGGCATCCATGTCAAATGAATTCCAATGCCAGCATGAGAATATGAAGACTGCTAGGGACATACTGGCACACCTGCAAGAGTTGTATGGTGAGCAGAGTCGCACAGCTCGTTTTGAAGTGTCCAAGAGGCTCTTCAAAACAAAGATGCGCGAGGGGCAGTCCGTCCATGATCACGGTCTGACTATGATCAAGGACCTTGAGGAGCTTGAGAAGCTCGGTATGAACATGCACAAGGAATTGCAAGTTGATCTGATCCTTCAATCCCTTCCTGATTCATTTGGTCAGTTTATAGTAAACTACCACATGAATAAGATTGAATGCACTAAGACTGAACTGATAAATATGTTTGTAATTGCTGAGGGAGCCTTAAAAGGTTCAAGGGGCAATGTCCTTGCTGCTGAGTTGACTTCTGGTTCCAAGAGAAAGTCTGCTTGGAAGAAAAAGAAGCCTGCGAAGAAGCAGAAGAAAGACAAGAAACCAAAGAAGGAAGTTCAAAAGAAAAAGGCCAATGACAAAGAAAAATGTTTCCACTACAATGTCGACGGCCACTGGAAGAGGAACTGTCCTTCATACCTCGAGAGCCTGAAAAACAAGAAAGGTGACACACCTTCAGAAGGTATAGACTTGCTCATAATTGAAACTAATCTAACGGTTTCTTCTACTTCTAGTTGGGTTATAGATTCTGGTTCTAGTGCTCATCTATGCACTACCATGCAGGGTCTAAAGGAAAGTAGAAGGCTGGCGAAAGGTGCAGTAACCCTTCGGGTAGGCAACGGGGCAAAAGTTGCTGCTGTGGCTGTGGGCACCTACCATCTGCGACTACCGTCTGGTTTTAGTTTATTACTTAGAGACTGCTATTATGTACCTGCTGCTAGCAGAAATTTGATTTCAGTTTCATGTCTAGCACAGGAAGGTCATGTTTTTACATTTGACAAAGACTGCTGTTCTATTTATTTTAGAAATAAAATAGTCGCACGTGGTTTTATGATTGACAGTCTCTATCATTTGCATATGGATGTATCTATAAATGTGTCTGAGCAAGAAGTGAGTGCCAAAGGATCCAAAAGATCCAAGGATGAGATAAACCAAAAATATTTGTGGCACCTCAGGCTTGGCCATATTGGAGAGGACAGAATGAACAAAATGGATAAAAATGGGCTTCTCGGCTCATTGACTTCCGAGTCATATCCAGTTTGCGAGTCCTGTCTTCAAGGAAAAATGGCTAGATTGCCCTTTGTAGGACATGGGGAGAGGGCCACTGAAATACTTACCCTGGTACATACAGATGTATGTGGCCCATTCGATGTGCTAGCAAGGGATCGTTATTTGTACTTCATTACCTTTACCGATGATTATTCACGGTATGGGTATGTATATCTAATGAGACACAAATCTGAATCTTTTGAAAAGTTCAAAGAGTTCAAAAATGAAGTAGAAAAATAAACTGGAAAACCCCATAAGGCTCTTCGATCAGATCGAGGAGGAGAATACCTTAGTGGAGAATTCCGAAACTATCTCAAGGACAATGGCATAGTCTCTCAATGGACTCCTTCGGGTACACCTCAACTCAACGGGGTGTCAGAGAGGAGAAATCGGACTCTATTGGATATGGTCTGGTCCATGATGAGCTTCACTGATCTACCGATGTTTCTTTGGGAAGATGCCTTACTTACCGCAGTATATCTACTTAATAGAATTCCCTCTAAATCCGTTCCTGCCACACCGTATGAGATATGGCATGGTAAGAAACCAAGTCTTGGTCATCTCAAGATTTGGGAATATCCGGCCCACGTCAAAAGACTACAGGCGGACAAACTAGAGGCTAGGACCATAAGTGCTCGTTTTATAGGATATCCTAAAGAGTCATTAGGATACAATTTTTACGTCTCAGAGGAGCACAATGTGTTTGTGAGCCGTCATGCCAGCTTCTTGGAAAACCAGTTTATCCTTGATAGAGGCAGTGGGAGGAAAATTGAGCTTGAAGAGAAAGTCTCTGAAAAGCAACGAGTCATGGATCCTATCGAACCCATTAATACAGAGCCAGTACACGATGCCCCTCAACCACCTCGAAGATCAAGTAGGGTCTCCCATCCTCCCGATAGATACTTAGGTATACTAGAAGAGGATACCGAGAAAATATTCCTAGTGGGAGATAGGGATCACATACAGGATTCCAAAACCTACAACGAGGCGATATCTGATATCGATTCCAAAAAATGGTTGGAAGCTATGAAGTTAAAATTAGACTCCATGCATTCCAACCAAGTCTGGACCTTAGTAGATCCACCAGAAGGTATTATACATATTGGATGTAAATGGATCTACAAAAGGAAGATAGGTTCGGATGGAAAGGTAGAGACCTATAAAACAAGGCTGGTGGCGAAAGGGTATAGTCAACGCAAAGGCATTGACTATCAGGATACCTTTTCACCTGTAGCCATGCTGAAATCCATTCGAACATTGCTTGCCATTGCAGTATTTCATGATTATGAAATCTGGCAGATGGATGTGAAAACTGCTTTCCTAAATGGATATCATGTAGAAGATATCTATATGGAACAGCCTCTGGGTTTCACTTTCAGTGATGGAGATCACAAGGTCTGCAAGCTGCAAAGGTCAATTTATGGACTAAAACAAGCATCTCGGAGTTGGAACACTCGTTTCGATGACGCAATCAAAATGTTTGATTTCATCAAAAACGAAGAGGAACCGTGTGTTTACAAAAAGGTTAGTGGGAGCGCTGTCGTATTTCTCGTACTGTACGTGGACGACATCCTCCTGATAGGGAATGATATTCCCATGCTAACCTCGGTCAAGGTCTGGTTGTCAAAAGAGTTCTCCATGAAAGACCTTGGGGAAGCATCCTATATTTTGGGAATAAAGGTCTATAGAGATAGATCTAAAAGAATGCTTGGCCTATCACAGAAAATGTATATAGAGGAAGTGCTGAAAAGGTTCAGCATGGAAAACTCCAAAAGGGGTCTCTTACCCCTTAGGCATGAAATTCATCTCTCCAAGAAGATGTGCCCCAACACATCTGAAGAGATTCAACGCATGAGCAAGATTCCCTATGCATCGGCAATAGGGAGCCTCATGTATGCCATGCTATGTACACGACCTGATATAGCTCTTGCTGTAAGTGTCACAAGCAGATATCAGTCAAATCCAGGTGAAGAATACTGGACAGCTGTGAAGAATATTCTTAAGTACTTGAGAAGAACTAGAGATTTATTCTTGGTCTTTGGAGGGTCATCAGAGTTGAAGGTAGAAGGATACACAGATTCAGACTTCATGACTGATGTCGATGATAGGAAGTCAACATCTGGGTATGTGTTCTTGTGCAATGGTGGTACGGTGAATTGGAAGAGTTCTAAACAACCGATCATTGCTGATTCTACTATGGAAGCTGAATACATCGCCGCCTCTGAAGCTGCTAAGGAAGGCTTCTGGTTCAAGAAATTCATTGCGGAATTGGATGTAATGTCATCAGATGCCATAACACTCTACTGCGATAATAATGGCGCCATAGCTCTTGCTAAGGAGCCAAGGTCTCATCAGAAGTTCAAGCATATAGAGCGGCGCTTCCATCTCATACGCGACTATGTTGAGAAGAAGTATGTCGAAGTGCAGAGAGTTGACTCCGCAGACAATGTGGCAGACTCATTCACTAAACAGCTAAGTCAGCAAAAGACTGAAGCCCACCTTGAGAAGATGGGACTAAGATATATGACTGATTGGCTTTAGTGCAAGTGGGAGATTGTTAGATGTATGCCCTAGAAGCCAATTTTTGGCTGACACATTATTAATTTTAGGACATAATTTGTATTTGACTTTATTATTATTGAATAAAGAAAAGGCATCTTTTTCATTCATATTGTTTATGTGTCTATGAATCGTCCAAGAATTAATAAGATGATGATGCATATTCTTAAGAGTTAAGAATTTGAGCCATGCATCATTGGTGATTAATTTCTGAATGCTCCTGATCGATGGATCATCACGAGGGCGGTGATCGATCCGATGAGATCAGTGCACACATTACTTTCCTTATGGATGGACGAGACTCGAGTCCACAGTGTGGCGACACTGAAGTAATAGTGCAGGTGCTTGTTAAGAACAAGGGTACTGAGCGTGACCAATACAAGAAGTCACTTGGATGTCTATCCACTCATCAGTGACTTGCTTGATGTTGCAGTAGTGTGACTGGTCCTTTGACCTGCGGTGCTTCGGCCACTCACAGTGAGGTTATTGTAGTTTGACTGCACACATACATGGTCTCTAGCCATATGGGTCCATGCAGTGTAGATTGGCTGCAGTAGGTTCACTGTAGGAGTAAGGTATGCACCTATAAGGAATCTATCGACCTTGATAGATAAGGAGAGATCCTATGTGATTTATAAGACTGAGTTCGTAAGACCTCGGCCGGGGCAGATTGCACAGTAGAGAAAGAGTTCTCCGCTCTCGAACTTAAGTCGAATAAATCTTGACATATGACAGACGATGGGGTTTGACGAGTTGTCCATGACCTCCATCCTGTAGGGATCCACGATAGAAGGACTGTATCACATAATAACTGCACCTAGAGGTTCACCATTCTATTCTGCTGGGTAGCCACTACATACTGCTAGGTGTCACTGGTGGATGGTGGGACTCATAGGGATTGTCTCGATGATCGATAAATCCTAATGAGTTGAGTTGGAATCGTTCCAACCTATTGAAAGAAGTTTTCAATGATATTGTGATAGAGATCGCAATATATCTCACTACCAGTCAGAATAGAACCAATGGGGTCACACACACTAGAAGTATTTACCGATCCGATGGTTGAATAGTGATTAGGAATCACAAGTAATCAATTCGATTGATATTCAGTTGAAGAAGGAACAATGGGAATTGATTAATTGGACTTAAAACACAAATCCTACTTAGAGTAGGATTCCTAGAGTCCTAATTGGATTAGGACTGAGAATCCTATTTGGAGTAGGACTGGGATTTCTACTTGAAGTAGGATTCCTACAATCCTAATTAGATTAGGATTTTGAATTCATCTTTGGATTCCTACTTAGAATAGGATTCCTGGAAATCCTAATTGGATTAGGACTTCGGATTCAATTAGAGTCCTAATTGGATTAGGACTAAAATTAAAAATATCCTAATTTGGATTAGGATTTCTTAAGTCATAATTAATTATTAATCTAATGAATCAATAAGACTCCTAATTGGATTAGGATTGAAGAGTTCAATTGAGTCAAAATTGATTTAAGTTCTAATTGGATTAGGACTTACCTAGATTGGATCCAAATTGGTTCACCCTTGGGCTAAGCCTAATTGGATTAGGGCTTGACCACATTAGGGCATTCCAAACCCTACTTAATGTGGATTAGGGTTTACCAAGAGGGAGGGGCGCAAGCCCCTCCCCTTTTTGCTTCCTTGGTGCGGCATGAAGAGAGGGGGCCGGCGCCCCCTCTTAGGAAACTAGTCTAGGGCTCCTAATTTGTAGGAGCCCTAGATGGCTATAAAAAGGGACAAGGGGCCGGCGCCCTAGGTGAATAGAATTCCTCCTCCAAGCCGTAGCCACCCCTCTCCCTTCCTTGGTTCAGCCGCCATCAGCAAAGGGAAAAAGAAGAAGAGGCGTGCACCTCTCCTTGGCCTCCTTTCTTGGTTCCAACGCAGGGAAGAAAAGAAAGGCTGCAGGGGCTTCGTTCCTCTTCCTCTATCCCTCCTTCTTCTTCCTCCTTTCAAGCACATTCAAGAGTTGAAAGAAAGAGAGGAGATCAGCCATCAAAAGAAGTCTTTGCAAGGGAGCTAGCACCCCGGGAAGACAAGAGAGCTTTGATCGGATCTCTGCTTTGTGTGGATACCCGTAGAGGCCGGACGTGTGAACGGCTTCATACGAATCTTCATCCTAAAACCACGAACTTCAGTTTGCGGTGATCATCTACCCGCACAAGGTGAAGATCTGATCTTCTAATTAGATTAAAAGTTTTTAATCCTTATCTATTTACGAAAGGTTTTTGAAACACGTTCATGCGATGAACGTTGATCCCGCTTATGCCGATTCCGCTGCCATCTGATTTTGTTTTGAAATATCAGCGACATGGGTGGGTTCTAACAGCCTCTCGACTCATTGACTTCCGAGTCATATCCAGTTTGCAAGTCCTGTCTTCAAGAAAAAATGGCCAGATTACCCTTTGTAGGACATGGGGAGATGACCACTGAAATACTTACCCTGATACACTCAGATGTGTGTGGCCCATTCGATGTGCAAGCCAGGGGACGTTATTCATACTTTATTACCTTTATCGATGATTATTCACGGTATGGGTATGTGTATCTTATGAGACACAAATCTGAATCTTTCGAAAAGTTCAAAGAGTTCAGAAATGAAGTAGAAAAACAAACTGGAAAACCTCTTAAGGCTCTTCGATCAGATCGAGTAGGAGAATACCTTAGTGGAGAATTCCGGGACTATCTCAAAGACAATGGCATAATCTCACAATGGACTCCTCCGGGTACACCTCAACTCAACGGGGTGTCAGAGAGGAGAAATCGGACTCTATTGGATATGGTCCGGTCCATGATGAGCTTCACTGATTTACCGATGTTTCTTTGGGGAGATGCCTTACTTACCGCAGTATATCTACTTAATAGAGTTCCCTCTAAATCCGTTCCTACCACACCATATGAGATATGGCATGGTAAGAAACCAAGTCTTGGTCATCTCAAGATTTGGGAATGTCCAGCCCACGTCAAAAGACTACAGGCGGACAAATTAGAGGCTAGGACCTAAGTGCTCGTTTTATAGGATATCCTAAAGAGTCATTAGGATACAATTTTTACGTCTCAGAGGAGCACAATGTGTTTGTGAGCCGTCATGCCATCTTCTTGGAAAACCAGTTTATCCTTGATAGAGGCAGTGGAAGGAAAATTGAGCTTGAAGAGAAAGTCTCTGAAAAGCAACGAGTCATGGATCCTATCGAACCCATTAATACAGAGCCAGTACACGATGTCCCTCAACCACCTCGCAGATCTAGTAGGGTCTCCCATCCTTCCGATAGATACTTAGGTGTACTAGAAGAGGATACCGAGGAAATGTTCCTAGTGGGAGATAGGGATCACATACAGGATCCCAAAACCTACAACGAGGCGATATCTGATATCGATTCCGAGAAATGGTTGGAAGCTATGAAATCAGAGTTAGACTCCATGCGTTCCAACCAAGTCTGGACCTTAGTAGATCCACCAGAAGGTATTGTACCTATTGGATGCAAATGGATCTACAAAAGAAAAATAGGTTCGGATGGAAAGGTAGAGACCTTTAAGGCAAGGCTGGTGGCGAAAGGGTATAGTCAACGCGAAGGCATTGACTATCAGGAGACCTTTTCACCTGTAGCCATGCTGAAATCCATCCGAACATTGCTTGCCATTGCAGCATTTCATGATTATGAAATCTGGCAGATATCTTAAAGAAGATATCTATATGGAACAGCCTCTGGGTTTCACTTCCAGTGATGGAGATCACAAGGTCTGCAAGCTGCAAAGGTCCATCTATGGACTAACGCAAGCATCTCGGAGTTGGAACACTCGTTTCGATGACGCAATCAAAATATTTGATTTCATCAAAAATGAAGAGGAACCGTGTATTTACAAAAAGGTTAGTGGGAGCGCTGTCGTATTTCTCGTACTGTACGTGAACGACATCCTCCTGATAGGGAATGATATTCCCATGCTAACCTCGGTTAAGGTCTGGTTGTCAAAAGAGTTCTCCATGAAAGACCTTAGGGAAGCATCCTATATTTTGGGAATAAAGGTCTATAGAGATAGATCTAAAAGGATGCTTGGCCTATCACAGAAAATGTACATAGAGAAAGTGCTGAAAAGGTTCAGCATGGAAAACTCTAAAAGGGGTCTCTTACCCCTAAGACATGGAATTCATCTCTCCAAGAAGATGTGCCCCAACACATCTGAAGAGATTCAACGCATGAGTAAGATCACTTATGCATCGGCAATAGGGAGCCTCATGTATGCCATGCTATGTACACGACCTGATATAGCCCTAGCTGTGAGTGTCACAAGCAGATATCAGTCGAATCCAGGCGAAGAACACTGGACAGCTGTGAAGAATATTCTTAAGTACTTGAGAAGAACTAAAGATTTATTCTTGGTCTTTGGAGGATCATCAGAGTTAAAGGTAGAAGGGTACACAGATTCAGACTTCATGACTGACGTCGATGATAGAAAGTCAACATCTGGATATGTGTTCTTGTGCAATGGTGGTACGGTGAATTGGAAGAGTTCTAAACAACCGATCATTACTGACTCTACTATGGAAGCTGAATACATCGCCGCATCTGAAGCTGCTAAGGAAGGCTTCTGGTTCAAGAAATTCATTGCAGAATTAGACGTGATGACATCAGATGCCATAACACTCTACTGCGATAATAATGGTGCCATAGCTCTAGCTAAGGAGCCAAGGTCTCATCAGAAGTCCAAGCACATAGAGCGGCGCTTCCACCTCATACGCGACTATGTTGAGAAGAAGTATGTCGAAGTGCAGAGAGTAGACTCCGCGGACAACGTGGCAGACCCATTCACTAAGCAGCTAAGTCAACAAAAGACTGAAGCCCACCTTGAGAAGATGGGACTAAGATATATGACTGATTGGCTTTAGTGCAAGTGGGAGTTGTTAGATGTATGCCCTAGAAGCCAATTTTGGCTGACACATTATTAATTCTAGGACATAATTTGTACTTGACTTTATTATTATCGAATAAATGAAAGGCATCTTTTTCATTCATATTATTATTGTGTCTATGAATCGTCCAAGAAATTAATAAGATGATGATGCATATTCTCAAGAGTTGAGAATTTGAGCCATGTATCATTAGTGATTAATTTCTAAACGCTCCTGATCGATGGATCATCATAAGGACGGTGATCGATCCGATGAGATCAGTGCATACATTACTTTCCCTATGGATGGACGAGACTCGAGTCCACGGTGTAGGAACACTGAAGTAATAGTGCAGGTGCTTGTTAGAGAACAAGGGTACTGAGCATGACCAATACAAGAAGTCACTTGGATGTCTATCCACTTGTCAGTGACTTGCTTGATGTTGCAGTAGTGTGACTGGTCATTTGACCTGCGATGCTTCGGCTACTCACAGTGAGGTTATTGTGAAAGTGAATCCTAGGTTCTTCGGTGTTAGGCATGCTGATTTTTTTTTTTTTTTTAAAACTATGGCTGAACCTGATCGGGTTGCCTACGTACCCCTTCATAAGGGGGATCAAGCCATACGTAGTTCTTTTTAAGTTTCAAAAACGCAGCGGAAAAATGAATCAAACAATTTAATTCATGCATGCTTACAAGATCAAATCTAGAAATCAGCACATTAAGAACACATAGGATTATGCCGGAATCGTTTAAACAATTATGCTAAAACTTTCATGCATGATTAACTATCAGATCTGAAACTTAAGAACTCTATTCCGATTAATCTCCGAATATCCATTGAATGGATTCTGAAGATATCTCTGTGAGCAGCCCCAAAAGAGGGTAAAACCTCGGGGAATCAGACCTAGATCTTGACACCATAATAAAAGATTAATGTAGGATTAATACCTTTTATGATGGATGAAGCTTGTGGATCTGATCCTCGACTTCGCAGCCACGCACACGAATGGCCTTTACGAGAAGTCCACGCGAAGTTCCTGAAGAGATCCAATCCTGCGGAAGTGCTAGCTTGCGCAGAATTTCTTGAGGCTGAAATTTGATCTTCCAAACGCTATCAACTTTTGATCCGCCTTCTTGGAAGAACTTGGAGAAAAGGTTTAAAGAGATTGAAGAGGATTTAGATCTGATCTAAAGACTCTTATCAGGGACCCCTAACACTAATGGCACGATGGACTTAGAGGAGGAAGAAATCGGCTAGATTGAATGCAGAATTTTTTCATGCATGAACTAGGGTTCCTCTCTTTTCTTTTCCCTTTTTTCTTCTTCTTTTTCTCTCTTTTTTCCTTGAATTCGACCACCAGATGATGGAGGTCCTTTTAATGTTGCTCTCCTACCTAACTTCATGCCAACCATCCCATATTTGTGGAGGATTTTGTGGGGTTTTGAATTTTGAATTCAAAATTCAAGTCCATGTACCATTACATAATGAAGCTTGATCTAATCTAAACCATTCATCATGTTGCCACTTTCCTCTTTCAATTTCGAAATTTCCATGCCCCCAAACAGATTAGAGGGTCACGTGGTGATTTTGTGATGATTAAATTCGAAATTCAACCTTAATTAGAAGTGAGATAAAGATAAGGATGACATATGTCATGAAGAGAGAGAATTTGATCTTATCCAATTCTTTTCATGAATTTATCTCTCTATTTCGACCCATCTAATGATGAAAGAGGTCCCTAATGTTGCCAAGTGTCCTATGGCACCATTAAATAAATTAAATTAATTTTTAATCATATTAAAAATCAATTTATGGCGCCATGTATGGATATGTGACAAGTGGATTTCAAGATCCGAACAGTTTCAGATCAAACCCATTTAATTTAATTAAATCCTAACAATTAGAATGATCCAATTACCATGGGTTGAACCTAATCCAATTAGGTCAATCCCTAATTAAGCACAAATTTAATCTAATTTAATTTGGTCAACCTAAGTCCTCTTGATTCAGACCTAATCCAATCAGGTCAAAAACCCTGATTGAGCCCAGAATTGAATCTAATTCAATTTGGCTCATCCTTAGTCTAATTACTCAATTCAATTGAGTTCATTAGCAATCTAATTACTAATTAATCCTCCGATAATTACTTTAATTATTTTATAAGATAATTTGCCAATCGAATTGACCAAATTACCCCTGAATAATTCTTAATCATTCATCAGCCTTCTTGATCAATCAGGAATCTTCTATGCATGTGACCTCATAGGTTCGAACCTAAGCCGGTAGTATAGGAACGACTTCCTACACTAATCGATGTGACCATCTAGCAATGGTACCCGACGTCCGAATAGGCCGAATATATGCGAAGCAAATATTTTGGAACCCTGAACTATGGTTACTGTATAATTCAATCCCTTTGACTCTTAATGCCAGGATGACTTAGAGCTCACTGTCAACCCTATAATTAGTACATCCATTATGTGATTAACTTTAGATATCCCGTGACTCCTCACTGGGATTACCCTGGCCAAGGTTTTGCTAAATTAATCACAAGACATTATTCCAGTTTCCAGAAGGGGTCAATTCCATCTTGACTCACAACTGACTACGCAAGTACTTGACTGCACCCAGTGACCTTCCGTCACTGAATTAGAAATTCAGGTAGTCCGGTACCAAAGTACAGTGAGTTGCTTGCTAGTCACAGGTTGCAGTCTCAGGTCAGAGGGCCAAACTTATACCCATATCCACTCGGAACATCTCTCGATAGTAGAGCGTTCCGGAATTGGTCACGTTCAGTGAAATGTACTCCTACACTTCACCTGTATGGCATACCAGTTGTTGCTGGTGGTCCAAACCGAGAACGATTGGCACAGCGGTGTGAACGGGATTCCGTCTGAGCTGCCTTGGTTGATGTTGATTGTGCTCCACCTTCCACCGGAAAACCTGCAAGCAAGCCTCGCACCACCACTGGGGTAGTGGGGGCCCTCCGACGATCAAGTCAGAGGAGATTGGAGGAGAAGGAGAGATAATTGCAGGTAGTAGGAGAATGCTCTGGAAGTTCTTGCTTACCCCCCTTCTCCCCCCAGCCGCATATATACCTGGCTGGGGGGTCTCTCAGGGGGGTTTGTCATCGTGGGGCGCGATGGAGTGGCCACTGACATGGCCGTTACAGGGCGTCGTGGAGCAGCGCTGGGTACGGCCATGACAGGGCGTAGTGGAGTTCCGCTTTGTACGGCTGATACAGGAGATCGTGGAACAGCATCGGATACAGCCGTTGCAGGGAGTAGTGGAGCAGGAGGCCTCGGCGTGCCTCTGGGAAGCAGCCTGTCGTTATCAAGAGATCTCCGACTCGGGGTCGGAGTGCTGGATCAGGGGGCAGCCGACTCGGGGTCGGGCTGCGGTGCTGAGGATATCCGACTTGGGGTCGGATTGCTAGATTAAGGGGCAGCCGACTCGGGGTCGGGCTGCGAAGCCGAAGATGTCCGACTCGGGGTCGGACTGCTGGATCGAAGGGCAGCCGACTCGAGGTCGGGCTGTGGAGCCGAAGATGTCCGACTCGGGGTCGGATTGCTGGATCAAAGGACAGCTGTAGTCTTCATGGGCGCGTGTGCCGGTCACGTGGAGCATGGCGGCTTAGTTCCCCAGTAACAGTAGCCCCCCACTTCCGAGCCTGGAACCAGAAGGGGAACGGGTGAAGGGAGTGATGCTTCGAGATTGCCGCCATCCCTCGGAGAGGCGCGCGCGCTTCGAGCTTCCCGCCTTCTTTATGGCGTATGGCGGTTGTTGCTGACCTGGCAGTCTGAGGATTTCGGCGGACATCCTTCCTTAATGGTGTCGATTCGCCTTTGGGGCGCGAGCGACCCTTCGGCTCTTCCGGCGCTAAGCCAGGCATCCGAGGGTTAGGCCTCAGGAAATTCTTCCGGCACTAAGCCAGGCATCCGAGGGTTAGGCCTCAGAAAATTCTTCCGGCACTAAGCCAGGCATCCGAGGGTTAGGCCTCAGGAAATTCTTCCGGCGCTAAGCCAGGCATCCGAGGGTTAGGCCTCAGGAAATTCTTCCGGCGCTAAGCCAGGCATCCGAGGGTTAGGCCTCAGAAAATTCTTCCGGCACTAAGCCAGGCATCCGAGGGTTAGGCCTCAGGAAATTCTTCCGGCACTAAGCCAGGCATCCGAGGGTTAGGCCTCAGGAAATTCCGCTCGTTGGTCGGCCAAGGCTGGCGCAAGCCGAGGCGACCGGTCGGGGCTTCAGGCTAGTCTGGTCCCGGGATGGTCATCGGGTTAGCCTGGCATCCGAGGGCCGAGCTTCGGGAGATTCCGCTCGTTGGTCGGCCAAGGCTGGCGCAAGCCAAGGCGACCGGTCGGGGCTTCAGGCTAGTCTGCTCCCGGGATGATCATCGGGTTAGCCTTGCATCCGAAGGCCGGGCCTCGGGAGATTCCGCTCGTTGGTCGGCCAAGGCTGGCGCAAGCCAAGGCGACCGGTCGGGGCTTCAGGCTAGTCTGCTCCCGGGATGATCATCGGGTTAGCCTAGCATCCGAGGGCCGAGCCTCGGGAGATTCCGCTCGTTGGTCGGCCAAGGCTGGCGCAAGCCAAGGCGACCGGTCGGGGCTTCAGGCTAGTCTGCTCCCGGGGTGATCATCGGGTTAGCCTGGCATCCGAGGGCCGAGCCTCGGGAGATTCCGCTCGTTGGTCGGCCAAGGCTGGCGCAAGCCAAGGCGACCGGTCGGGGCTTCAGGCTAGTCTGCTCCCGGGATGATCATCGAGTTAGCCTGGCATCCGAGGGCCGAGCCTCGAGAGATTCCGCTCGTTGGTCGGCCAAGGCTGGCGCAAGCCAAGGCGACCGGTCGGGGCTTCAGGCTAGTCTGCTCCCGAGATGACCATCGGGTTAGCCTGGCATCTGAGGGCCGGGCCTCGGGAGATTCCGCTCGTTGGTCGGCCAAGGCTGGCGCAAGCCGAGGCGACCGGTCGGGGCTTCAGGCTAGTCTGCTCCCGGGATGATCATCGGGTTAGCCTGGCATCCGAGGGCCGAGCCTCGGGAGATTCCGCTCGTTGGTCGGCCAAGGCTGGCGCAAGCCAAGGCGACCGGTCGGGGCTTCAGGCTAGTCTGCTCCCGGGATGATCATCGGGTTAGCCTGGCATCCGAGGGCCGGGCCTCGGGAGATTCCGCTCGTTGGCCATGCGCCTGTCGCTTGCAGCCCGACGGGGTTTCTCCGTGGCCAGCTGCGATCGTGTTTCTCCTCTTCTCCAAGCGTTGCCTGGGGAACACCAGAAGGGCATTAAACGCTAATTGATGTGTTACCTGGGAAATCGGATCGCCAGTTGCTGCTTGCGAGGAGTGTCAGTTAAGCGGCCGCGATGCGCGCGTTCTTCGAGGCGGATGCGGCCTGGGCGCGAGCGGAGATATGTGGACCTAGGGGTACGTGCCACCCGGAGTGTCCTGCACAAAGAATGCGATTAAGGAGAATGACGCTTAGGAAATCGTGGGAAGATACGCCTCGAGAGCCAGAACGGCTCCGGATTCAATGCGTCCGCATTTATGGGAGCCACCCGCATCGGAACGACCGGGGGGCTGCAGTTTGGCTATAAATACAGGTGCAGGTGCGATGGAGTTTGCCAAGCCGGAGCTGTTCAAGTTGCCATGGATCGTGGACCTTCTCTCTGGCGCATGGCTGAGAGACTCCTGCCGAAGGAACGGGAGGCGCGCCCCTCGCGACTTCAGCCAACTAGCCGTTTCATCTGGGATCAGCAAGGAGGGTCTCCCCGGCGGAACTCCGCTCTAGGCGTTTCATCCGGGATCACATCTCCCCTCCTTGAAGTTCAGCCTCCCGATTGAGCTCTACACCAGACGCTCGATCCGGGACCGCGCCTCTATATGCTCTTCTCCCTCGTATTCCTTCTCTCCTCTGACACTGGGGAGGATCGGAATATCCTTTGGAGGCGGCGTTCCCCTGGGGGCAGCGGCGGCTTCTCCAGCGGTGGTTCCTCGTCTTCTTCGTGAGGCGTCGCTGGTGCCTCCGGTTAGAAGCACCCACTTCCGGCGGGGTTGCAGCTGTTTCGGATGGAGGGTTTGAGATCCCGGATCTTCAGTTCCACGGAGTCTCCACCTCTTCTTTACTTTCTTTACTCCCTAACTCCCCTCTGGGAATTTCTTGTAATCACACGAGTACGCCATTGTAACCAGAAATTATTGAAATGAAAAGTGTTATACATTCTCGAACTGTCTTTCTGGCTTTGTCGTTCTACTGGTAATACATCCGCAGGTTAGCGGAATTCCAGCTCCTTGGAATTTCTCGGCCATCTAGGGCTTCCAACTGGTAGGAGCCAGGTCGGTTTACCCAGCGAACCCTATATGGGCCTTCCCAATTTGGCGCTAGCTTCCCACCTTCCGTGGGTTGAGATGCTTTAGCTCGCCTTAGCACCAGATCTCCGATTCTGAAAAGCTTCGGTCGGACTTTGGAGTTGTAATATCGGGCCACCCTCCGCTGATACACCGCCATCCGAACCTGCGCCATTTCCCTTGCTTCTTCCAAGAGATCCAGGTTCCCTCGGAGTTGCTCCGTGTTGGCCTCGGGTCGGTGTGCGGCCACCCGAGGTGAGGGAAGTCCGAGCTCTACGGAGACAACGGCTTCCGTGCCATAGGTTAGGCTGAAAGGTGTCTCCCCGGTAGGGGTCCGATGCGTGGTCCGATACGCCCAGAGGACATTCTCGAGTTCCTCGACCCAAGCTTGCCTCGTCCGACCGATTCGCGCTTTGATACCTTGGAGGATTGTCCGATTTGTGACCTCGGCCTCGCCGTTGGTTTGGGGATGCGACACAGATGTGAACCGATGCTCGATCCCGAACTCCTCGCAGAAGTCACGGAAATGCTTGTTGTCGAACTGTCGGCCATTATCCGAGACGAGGACCCGAGGTACCCCAAATCGGACAATGATGTTCTTCTTCACGAACTTCCAGACTTGTGCCTCCGTGATAGTGGCCAGTGGCTCCGCCTCCACCCACTTGGTGAAGTAGTCGATTGCAACGATCAAAAAATTTCCGCTGAGCTGAAGCAACGGGGAATGGTCCAAGGATATCCATTCCCCACTGGGCGAAGGGCCAGGGTGCCGTGATTGGTGCCAAGGGGACAGAAGGGACTCTCTGGACGTTGGCGTGGCGCTGGCAGGCGTCGCATTTCCGCACATGATCCTTTGAGTCCTCCAACAAAGTAGGCCAATAATAGCCTTGCCTCATGATCTTATGCGCCAAGGACCTAGCCCCCAGGTGCGATCCGCAGATGCCTTCGTGGACTTCGCTGAGGGCGTAGGCCGCTTCCGAGGGGCGGAGGCACCTTAAGAGGGGGGCGGTGAACGAGGTCCGATACAGCCTCCCTTCATAGAGTACGTAGTGGGCGGACTTCATGACGAGTCGCCGAGCTTGATCTTCGTCCTCTGGGAGGATCCCTTCGGCGAGGTAGGCGACGAGCGGGTCCATCCAAGATGGCTCCGGATCAATCGCCATCACCGCTCCGGCCTCGCCGATGCTCGGGGCATCCAGGGTCTCCAGGTAGATCGCCCTCGACAAGTTGTGCGCGTCTGCGCCCACCAAGCGGGACAGCCTGTCGGCCCTGGCATTTTCGCTTCTTGGGACCTGCTGAATGTCAACACTGCCGAGGTTGGGAATGAGTGCTTGCACCTTCCAGACATAGCTCTGCATGGTCGGGCTCCGAGCCTCGAACTCCCCTCGGACCTGCCCGACCACCAGCTGGGAGTCGGTGAAGACCTTCAAACGCCGGATGCCGAGCTCCTTGGTGAGTTTGAGTCCTGTGACTAGGGTCTCGTATTCCGCCTCGTTGTTGGTCACTGGAAATCCGAACCTCAAGGCATACTCGGCTATCACTCCATCGGGACTGGTAAGGACCAGCCCGGCCCCTCCACCTTCGGGGTTCGACGACCCATCAATGTGAAGCGTCCAGATTGGGAGGTCGAGGCTGGGTGTTTCCGGCGGCCTAGGTTCCGCCTCCTGCACAGTGCACTCAGCGAGGAAGTCCGCGAGCACCTGGGCCTTGATGGCGGGTCGGGGCTGGTAGCGGATGTCGAACTCACCAAGTTCTACTGCCCACTTCACCAGCCGTCCCGCATTCTCAGGATTGCTGAGGATCTGCCGCAGTGGTTGATCGGTCAAGAGGGTGACAGGATGAGCCTGGAAATAGGGGCGAAGCCTCCTGGCCGCGGTGAGCAGCGCGAAGGCGATCTTTTCCGCCTTCGTATACCGCGTCTCGGCATCCCGTAGGACCCGGCTGATGTAGTACATAGGCTTCTGGAGCTTTGCCTCTTCCCGAACCAGTACTGCGCTGACTGCGGTTGGGGAGACCGCCAGATAGAGGTAGAGCATCTCCCCCTCTTGCGGCTTGGACAGCAGGGGAGGAGACGCCAAGTACTCCTTGAGTTGGTCGAATGCCACTTGACATTCGGCCGTCCAAAGGAAGTCTTTCGGGCGCTTCAACACCTTGAAGAACGGTTGGCAGCGTTCGGCCGATTTTGCCACAAATCGTCCGAGCGCGGCGACCCTTCCAGCGAGCTCCTGAACCTCCTTCACTTTGGTCGGAGGGGACATATCTTGGATGGCCTTGATTTTGTCCGGGTTGGCCTCGATCCCCCGCTGGTTGACAATGAAACCGAGGAACCTCCCGGCCGAAGCACCAAAGGCGCACTTCGCTGGGTTCAGCTTCACGCGAAACTTCCGCAAGGTGGCGAAAGTCTCCTCCAGATCCGCAATGTGCTGGTCTGCATGGCGACTCTTCACCAGCATATCGTCCACGTACACCTCCATGTTCCGGCCAATCTGCTCCTTGAAGATTTTATTGACGAGGCGCTGGTAAGTGGCGCCAGCATTCTTCAGACCAAAGGGCATTACCTTGTAACAGTACAGCCCCCGGTCTGTTATAAAGGCAGTTTTCTCCTCGTCCTGTAGCCGGAGAAGGCGTCCATTATTTGGTTGTAGCCGGAGAAGGCGTCCATGAAAGACAGCAGCTGATATCCGGAAGTCGCGTCGACCAGTTGGTCTATCCGTGGAAGCGGAAAGCTATCCTTGGGGCACGCCTTGTTCAGGTCGGTGTAGTCGACGCACATCCTCCACTTCCCGCTCGCCTTCCGGACAAGTACGACGTTTGCCAGCCACTCGGGGTAGCTCACCTCCCTTATGAAGCCTGCATCCAAGAGTTTGTCTACCTCCTGGTCGACCACCCGGATCCGATCCGGGGCACAGTGTCTCTTCTTCTGCTTTACTGGTCGGTGGGTCGGGTCGACGTTGAGGGCGTGAGAAATGACCTCCGGGTTGATCCCAGGTACATCGGCCGCCGACCAGACAAATACATCAGCATTGGCTCGGAGGAATTCCACTAACCTGAGCCGAGCTTCCGAGTCGAGGTTGGCACCGACCCGGACCGTACGGTCCGGGCAACCCTCTTCAAGGGAAACTTCGATCACACCCTCGGCCGGCTCCCCGTGCCGCAAAGCCACCTCGTCTCTGGCGTCAAGGGACTCGACGCTTAGGGCCTCCACGGGCTTCTTCCCTTTGAGAGTTGCTAGGAAACATTGCCGTGCGGTCGGTTGGTCACCTCGGACCTCTCCAATCCCGGCCGCCGTGGGGAACCGCATTAGCAAATGGTATGTAGAGACTACCGCGCGAAGGGCGTTCAGTCCGGGTCGTCCGAGGATAGCGTTGTAGGCCGAGGGAACACGGACGACCAAGAACCCGAGCCGCACCGTGGCTTCTGCGGGTGCAACGCCCGCAGTCACAGGCAGCTCAATGACACCTTCGGCCGAGATAGCGTCTCCAGTGAATCCTATGAGGGGGGTGGATGTTTTGTGCAACACTTGTCGGGACAAGCTCATCTTTTGGAAGGCCTCGTAAAACAAAATATCAGCTGAGCTTCCACTATCCACAAGAACACGCCTTACATCATAGTTCGCCATAGTGAGGGAGATCACCATGGCATCATCATGGGGGGTCTGAACCCCCTTTACATCCTCATCACAAAAAGTGATTACATTTCCGACCCGCTGCCTCTTCGCGACGGCCACCCCTGATGCTTCCACCGAGCCCCCTGCGTTCCTCACGGGCCGAGAGCAGCCCCCATTGATGGTGTGGATTACGCCCGCGACGGGTCGATTCTGCTCCCGAGGCTCCTGAGGGGCCGGGTCGGCCGGACGCGGGTCTGCGGGGGGACGTCGGTCGTTTACATATCGACCGAGACGCCCTCGGCGGATGAGAGCCTCGATCTCGTCCCGAAGCTGGAAGCAGTCTTCGGTGTCGTGGCCGTGGTCTCGGTGGTACTCACAGTACGCCCGAGAGGGCCTCCTCCCAGGGATTTTCTTCATCTGCCTCGGGACCGGGAGGTTCTCCCGCCCCTTGACCTCCATAAGGATCTGGGCCCGGGGGGCCAGGAGTGGGGTGTACCGGTTGAAGCGTCGGTGCGGAGAACGAGGGCGTGGGGCGCCGTGGTTCCTCGCCGGTGACGGGCTTCTGCGCCGATGTTGAGGCGTCGGGCTCCTCCTCTGGGGTGCCTCTTTTCGCCTTTTCTTCCCGAGCTTTAGAGGGGCCTCGGCGGCCTCTTTGTTCCGGTGGGCGGCTGCCTCCTCGGCGTCTGCATACTGGTTCGCCCGAGACAACAGCTCCGTGAAGCTCCGCGGCAGGCGTTTGTCCAGGGAGAAGGTGAGCCTGCCCTTCCGGAAGCCACGCTTCAGGGCTGAGAGAGCCACCTCCTGGCTCAGGTTCCGGACCTCCAATGTAGCCTTGTTGAAGCGGGTAAGGTAATCCCGCAGGCTTTCTCCCTCGTTTTGCCGGACATCAAAGAGGAAGTCGGAAACCAATCGCCGCCGGCTACTGACGGCGAAATGGCTGATGAAGAGGCGAGTGAACTGGTCAAAGGACTGGATAGAGTCAGCCTCCAGGCCGGCGAACCACGCCCTGGCTGGGCCACGGAGGGTCGCCGGGAAGGCCTTGCAGAGGAGAGGATCTGATGCTCCATGGAGGAGCATAAGAGTCCTGAAACTCTCCACGTGATCCCGCGGGTCCGCCGCCCCGTCATAGGGCTCGATCGCCGGCATTTTGAATCCCGGCGGATTTGGGGTCCGCAGGATCCTCGAGGCAAGCGCCGGTTGGGAGGAGATCTCCAAGTCGGCGAAGAGATCTTTGGAGTGGCCCTTCAGGACCTGGAGTTGTCTGTGGAGATCGTCCACCCGCCGGTCCAGGGAGCGCGACCGGTGGGTGGGAGACAAGGAGCGGCGCGAGGGGGACCGACTGGAGTGCGGGCCCCTCGAGGACTGGGGGGTCGGAGAACGCGCCCGGGTCCGCCTCTCGTACCCCGCGCAGCTTCAATGAGAAGGTCCTGGCAGAATGGACCGTGCTCGAGAACCTTCCTCGCGCCGGCGCTCCTCCCCATGGGAGAGGAAGGAGCGCGGGTTGAGGAAGACAGGTGAGCGCTCGGGGGGCAGCGGCTCCTGGGCCCGCTGTGGCGCTCGAGACATCACACCCTGCAGGTTCTGCACTGCCTCCGCGAGGGTGCGAACCTGCTGGGCTAACTGGTCGAACTGAGCGGCTTCGACCATCTGAATGGGGGGTGGAATGGTGGAGTGTTGCTGAGAATGTGTTGGAGACGCAGCGGCCTCCCGGCCGGAGGCGCGAGAGGCCCCGCGACCGGAGGCATTGGAAGCTCCACGACCACCTCGCCGTGCCATTACGATCGCTCTGAGATCAGGCCCCTCCTTCTAGCGCCAACTGTTGCTGGTGGTCCAAACCGAGAACGATTGGCACAGCGGTGTGAACGGGATTCCGTCTGAGCTGCCTTGGTTGATGTTGATTGTGCTCCACCTTCCACCGGAAAACCTGCAAGCAAGCCTCGCACCACCACTGGGGTAGTGGGGGCCCTCCGACGATCAAGTCAGAGGAGATTGGAGGAGAAGGAGAGATAATTGCAGGTAGTAGGAGAATGCTCTGGAAGTTCTTGCTTACCCCCCCTCCTTCTCCCCCCAGCCGCATATATACCTGGCTGGGGGGTCTCTCAGGGGGGTTTGTTATCGTGGGGCGCGATGGAGTGGCCACTGACATGGCCGTTACAGGGCGTCGTGGAGCAGCGCTGGGTACGGCCATGACAGGGCGTAGTGGAGTTCCGCTTTGTACGGCTGATACAGGAGATCGTGGAACAGCATCGGATACAGCCGTTGCAGGGAGTAGTGGAGCAGGAGGCCTCGGCGTGCCTCTGGGAAGCAGCCTGTCGTTATCAAGAGATCTCCGACTCGGGGTCGGAGTGCTGGATCAGGGGGCAGCCGACTCGGGGTCGGGCTGCGGTGCTGAGGATATCCGACTTGGGGTCGGATTGCTAGATTAAGGGGCAGCCGACTCGGGGTCGGGCTGCGAAGCCGAAGATGTCCGACTCGGGGCCGGACTGCTGGATCGAAGGGCAGCCGACTCGAGGTCGGATTGTGGAGCCGAAGATGTCCGACTCGGGGTCGGATTGCTGGATCAAAGGACAGCCGTAGTCTTCATGGGCGCGCGTGCCGGTCACGTGGAGCATGGCGGCTTAGTTCCCCCGTAACACCAGTGTCTCCACACTCCTTGGTTAAGAGGACAACCAACGTATATGTCACACAACGACCTAATCTCGATAATGTTGTCGTCCTAGTAACAACATATTATTTGGTCGCAAACAAGTTTAAGGACTCAAAGATAAATCCTCCTTTATCATAACATAAGTCCTAAGGACTTCATCATATAAGAGTTCATTTGAAGATGAAATGATGAATAATGCCAAATAATACTTTATTAATTTGTCAATTTATTTACAAAATTCAATCATCAATATGCTGACGATTGACATCTAGGATACAATTTCCAACAACTCCCACTTAGCCTAAAGCCAATCGGCACAGTATCTAATACCCATCTTCGACTTGTGTTCGTTGAACTCTTTGATGCCGAGGACTTTGGTAAATGGGTCAGCCAGATTTTCTTTTATGTCAATCTTCTGAAGATCAATATCACCTCGTTCTATAATCTCTCGAACCAGGTGATAGCGTCGCAGAATATGCTTGGTCCGCTGATGTGCTTTAGGTTCCTTTGCCTGAGCTATGGCTCCAGTGTTATCACAAAATATAGGAACTGGACCATCAATGGAAGGTGCCACTCCCAGCTCGGTGATGAACTTGCGCAACCATACGGCTTCCTTGGCTGCATCAGATGTTGCAATGTATTCTGCTTCACATGTAGAATCTGCCACTATATGCTGCTTGGAACTCTTCCAGCAGATGGCCCCACCCTTAAGAGTGAAGATATATCCCGACACGCTCTTGCTATCATCTTGATCTGACTGAAAACTTGAATCGGTATATCCCTCAAGTTTTAAGTCAGAATCACCGTAGACAAGCCACTGATCTTTAGTATTTCTCAAATACTTAAGGATGGTTTTTACAACCTTCCAGTGGTTGCTACCTGGATCAGACTGGTATCTACTCACTACTCCTAGTGAGTATGCCACGTCTGGTCTAGTACATGTCATGGCATACATTATAGATCCCACTGCCGAAGCATATGGAATTCTATCCATACTTTCTCTTTCTTGAGAGGTTGTCGGACAATCCCTTTTAGAGAGGTTAATTCCATGGCCCATTGGAAGATAGCCTTTCTTGGAATTAATCATACTGAACCTCTTCAGTATAGTATCAATGTATGTGGATTGGGATAATCCAAGCAATCTTTTAGATCTATCTCTATAGATCTTCATCCCTAGGATATAAGATGCTTCTCCCAAATCCTTCATGGCAAATTGAGATGATAGCCAAACCTTTATTCCTTGTAATGCAGGAATGTCATTTCCGATTAAAAGAATGTCATCCACATACAAAAGAAGAAATATGATAACTGAACCATTTGCCCATTTATAAATGCAAGGTTCCTCTTCATTCTTAATGAAGCCATATGATTTGATCACCTTATCAAATCGTATGTTCCAACTCCGTGAAGCTTGCTTTAATCCATAAATGGATTTTTGAAGCTTGCACACCTTAGACTCATCTGCAGATATAAAACCTTCAGGTTGCATCATATACACCTCCTCTTCTAAATCTCCATTTAGAAAAACGGTTTTAACATCCATCTGCCAGATCTCATAATCTAAGTGTGCTGCTATCGCAAGCATAATCCGAATGGATTTGAGCATTGCCACAGGAGAAAACATCTCGTCATAGTCAATACCATAACGTTGACGATATCCCTTGGCAACCAGACGGGCTTTATAGGTCTCTACTTTTCCGTCTGCGTCCCGTTTTCTTTTGAAAATCCACTTACACCCTATGGGTTTAATCCCTTCGGATGGGTCAACTAATGTCCATACATCATTGACCTTCATGGATTTCATTTCGGATTGCATGGCTCCAAGCCATTTATCAGAGTCATACCTCTGCATTGCATCCATATATGTGATCGGATCCTCATCATTTTCATCAAGTTCGATAGGATCCCTGTCCCGAACCAAGAAACCGTAGTATCTGTCCGGCTGACATGGTACTCTACCCGATCGTCTTAATGGTGCATCTAAGATGGGTTCTGGATCTGATCTAATCAAATCCGACTCAACTAGTTCAGTAGATGGTGTCGGATCTTCTACATGTTGAACTTTCCTAAGCTCAACATTAGAGCTTTTAGTTCCTTCACTAAGGAATTCTTTCTCTAAGAAAACAGCTCTATTGCTTACGAATAACTTTTGTTCTTTAGCAAAGTAGAAGTAATATCCTTTAGTTTCTTTAGGATAACCAACAAAGAAATATTTGTCAGACTTGGGTTCAAGTTTGTCTGTCTTCAAACGTTTGACGTACGCTGGACACCCCCAAACCCTAAGGTGAGAGAGCATCGGCTTACGTCCAGTCCACATCTCATGTGGTGTTTTATTTACAGACTTACTTGGAACCTTATTTAGAATGTAGCAGGCTGACTCAAGAGCATATCCCCAAAAGGATATGGGCAGATCAGCAAACCCCATCATGGATCGAACCATGTCTAACAGAGTTCGATTTCTCCTTTCTGATACACCGTTATACTGTGGTGTACCAGAAGGAGTCCATTGAGAGAGAATCCCATTTTCTCCTAGATATGTCAAAAACTCACTGGTGAGGTATTCACCTCCTCGATCTGATCGAAGAGTTTTAATACTCTTTCCAGTTTATTTTTCTACTTCATTACGATATAATTTGAACATATTAAATGATTCAGATTTATGTCTCATTAAATAGACATAACCATACCTAGAAAGGTCGTCTGTAAATATAATAAAATATGAATACCCATCTCTAGCATTTGTGCTCATTGGCCCACATACATCAGAATGTACAAGGGTCAATAAGTCACTGGCTCGTTCACCTTTTCCGGTAAAAGGTGATTTGGTCTTCTTACCAAGAAGACATGACTCACAGGTTGTCAATGATTCACAATCATTAATGTTGCCCAGATAGACAACCCAAGAGGGGGGGGGGGGTGAATTGGGTTTTAAAATAATTTTGCAATTAAAACGTTGTGGATGACTAATTAATGCTTTACCAAAATGATTAATTAATTGCTATGTGCTGTGAATGAAATGAGAGTAAAAGAAAGAGACACACAATCACAAACACAAGGCTTTTATAGTGGTTCGGAGCTAACCCTTGCTCCTACGTCCACTCCCCAAGTCTCACTTGGGAATTCACTATAACTCCTCGGATTACAGCCGGTTGTTTTACAAGCTCACAACCAAACTTGTTGTTTTACGAGCTCACAACGAACTCGGTCGGTTTTCCCTGGCTCACCGACTAGAACCACCCCGATTGTTTTTTCGGGATCACAATCGAATCATTACACGTTGGTTTTACACTCGGCTCACCAACCAACCTCTACACCCTTGATTCAATCCCCCGATTGAACCAAGCAAAGATAATATGGAAAGAATAAGAAACAAACAGAAAAACTGAGCTTCTTAAAAAGCAGATTTGCTACAATATAAACTAGAGAGAAGTTAAGAGCCCTCAAACACTTTTGAGTTGGAGTAGAGTAGGGCTTCTTGAACTTTGAGTCTCCTCTGGAATGTCTGGTCGACTTGAATGCAGGAGGAGGCTTCTTTAAAATGCTGGGAAGAGGAAGTTGGATGGAGTTAATGGCGCTCTTCCTTCTTTTCGTTGAAGACAAGTATGCAGAGAATGAATGCTTGATTTCTTTGAATGGAATGGTGCCTCTCTGCCTTGTTACAGTCCTCTGTGGCTATTTAAGCCATCCCCCACGGAAACTAGCCGTTAGACACCTTTTTCTGCCCGTTCTGCACACTCTGCACAACCTGACAATATGTCCGTTGGGGGTCGGAGTCGACTCGCGCGATCAGGAGTCGACTCGGCTGTAGCGGGAGTTGACTCATGCTTTTCTGGAGTCGACTCGGCAACTGTTCCGGATTTGAATTAAAGTGGCCTCTTCGACTGGGAGTCGACTCGCCAACTTCTGGAGCTGACTTGGCATTTTCGGAGTCGGCTCATCCCATGAAGTCCATGGAGCCAATTTTCAACCTGGCCCACTCGAGTCGACTCGACAATCCTGGGAGTCGACTCGGCGCTCAGAGCCCGAACTCCCGATCTTCTGTCTTTTGGCTCGTACAGTCTTGGAGTCGACTCGGACTGTTCTGGAGTCGACTCGGCTCTCAGTTTCCGAAACATGGCCTTCTGCCTTTTTGGTGTAGTGCTGCCTTGGGGTCGACTCGAGCTGTCTGGGAGTCGACTCGGCTCTCAGAGACAATAATTCGGTCTTCTGTCTTTTTGGGGTCGCGCTGTCTCGGAGTCGACTCGCGCATTGCGGGAGTCGACTCGAATCTCAGAGTCCGAAAACTGCTCTCTGACTTTTGCCTTGTGAACCACTGAGAGTCGACTCTCGCTTTCTTTGGAGTCGACCTACCATCCATCGGAGTCGACTCGCGTTCCACAAGAGTCGACTCGAATCTCAGGGTCGAAATTCGCTCTCTGACTTTTCTGTCGGTAACTCCTTGGAGTCGACTCATACTACTTCGGAGTCGACTCGGTAAACATCGGAGTCGACTCGCGCACTTCAGGAGTCAACTCGTTGACAGGTTTTGAGTTGATGCTTTCTGCTCGTCTGTCTGTTCTCAGTCGGAGTCGACTCGTAATGATCCGGAGTCGACTCGAGCCCGTGCCAGTGATTCTGATACGCTTGGAGTCGACTCGTAATACTTTGGAGTCGACTCGAGTCTCAGACTTTGGTTCAAACTGACTTCTTGACTTATCCAAAATATTATGAACCAAGTCTAGAAACACTTTAGACAAGATTTTCACTGAAACACTCAATTGAATTCATTAGTAAACAAGAGATATACTCAGATGCTTTGAGCTCATCAAAATCAAATAGGGTTATGATCAATCACTCCACAATCTCCCCCTTTTTGATGATGACAAAACATTGAGTATATGTAAAGTGAATTGCTCAATAAACAAGGAAATAAAATCCATAAATGAATTCAAGTGTCTGGTTATTTAATTTATCCAAGCTTGAAAGGTGTGAAACAATAAATTTTGGAATTAAAGCTCCCCCTTTCATTTGGAATTATATAAGCCTTAATATCATGCAATCAATTGTTTGGCTTATATATATTTAATGATTTAGCTTTCTTAAAAATTCAGATTCTCCCCCTCAACATATGCATTCAACTTTGTTTTGATTCTCTGAATTTTCTTTTAATGCATTGCAGTTTTTGAACTGAAATTTTTGGTTTTTAAAGGAAAAATCTGTCAATTTGTTCTTGAGTAGGATTCAGCTAATCTCCGAATATCCCTTGAATAGATTCTGGAGATTACTCAATTAGGAGCCCCAACAGAGAGATAATGAGCCTCGAGGTACCAAATCCACTAAGAACAAATTATGTTTTAATTTTTGATTCTCATTTTGAGTTCTTTTATGTTGATTCTATTTACATATCTACTAAATATTTCTCCCCCTTTTTGTCATCATATCAAAAAGAAGGTAAGCAGAATAAACAATCACTTAGAGATCAAATTGCACACAATTGAAGAGAATATGTCTACTCATTGTATTGATGTGTATGTAAATATATTTTAGAATACAATAAGTAAAGCAAAAAAGTACATGTCAAAATAACACAAAATGATCTAAGGCTTCCTCGAGGAGGATGCGGGTCCCCGGGGCATGCGCTCTGCAAGTAGTGTGACTGCATTGGTGACGTGCTCGAGCTATCGGATAATGGCCGAGGTGGCCCTGCTATGTGTCGTATCGAGCTCGGTCACCGACTTCTGAAGTGTGTCCAGCTTGTCGATGAGCACATTCGCCAAGCGCTCGGCCTCCTGGGTAGTGGTGCCCATATCCTGTCGGACGTTATCGCGCATCTTCCGAGTGGTGCTCGAGACTTCGCTCATGCTATGGAACTGGGCTTGGACCAGGAACCGTACATTGTCGATCTCTTTCCGCACATGGGCCGTCATCTCAGTCACGGCTGTCAAGGAAGGGACCAACGCTGAAGATGGTGCAGGAGAGGGAGCAGGCACTGAACCCCGGAGCTCCCGAAGTAGATCATCCCGCAGGTCTCTAACTATCTCCTGGCGCAACTCCCGGAGCTGCTCAGGAGCGATCCGGACCTCCATGGGCTGAGGAGCTGAGGAGGAGGGTCCGGCTGAGGTGGTAGGAGCAGAAGTGGAGGGAAAGTCAGGATAATCTGAGTCTGGCTCAGGACTAGGGGAATGTCTGGTGGTATGTGTGGAGGTGGAAGACTTCCTAACCCAGGTCCCCTCTACCTTCCGAAACCCCATCCTGTGTAGGGTCCCCGGACGCATGCGATCTGTCCATCGCAATGCGCGAGAGGGTTCCCCCTCAGGAATAGGGATCTCGGCCTCCCTAAAGATAAGGGTGAACATCATACCATAGGGGAGGGTGAGCCTAGGTCTATCTAGTGGCTCACATAGGTATCTATATATCATCTTGGGAAAGTTTATGGGGGTATCCTGAAGAATGTAGTACATGAGGGCTAGGTTCCTCTCAGACACAAAATCGAACCGTCCGGTCTTTGGGAACAAAGACCGAGAAATGATGCTCAAGAGGAGCCGCATCTCAACTGAAAGTGAGCTGACGGATACCTCATCTAAAGGGGACTGGGGTGGATGCCCTAGAATGTCCGTAAGGGCCTCAGTCCTATCTTCGGGGTGTGTGGGAGCCACCCCTAACTGTGGAAGGTGGAGGATTTGGGCTATGAAATCCTCGGAAATAAACAATGGGACACCGGCTACGGTTCCCTCTATTCCCCCATTCCCCCTATGGACAGTACCATAGAACTCTCTAATTAGGCCAGGGTATGTGGGGAGGTCTAGGGAACAAAAGTACTCTAAACCCTGGGCCCTAAGTCTATCTCCTATAGTGAAGCCCTCCCGGGAGAGATAGTCGAAATCGACGTATCTCCCGGTGGAGACCGCCTTCCCGGCACACGGCCTCGAGGGAACGGCCCTTGGCGAAGAACGAGCCGGAGGTTGTGGCCTCACGGGGTCGTTCCGAGCCTTGGAACGCCACTCGGCACCGGTCGCGGACTGGGGCCTCTTCCGGCTTGGGACAGTGGCTTTGCGAGGCATGGTTGACCTAGAATGGTATGAAATCCTAATGGACGATGAAGGATCAACGGGAAAAGGACCTAGAGGCGGCCGGAGACGTTCTAGGAGTCGGCTCTAGGGTTTTGAACAGTGGCGGCGGTGAAAATCAGTGTTTTCTAAACGATGGAGTTAGGGTTAAAAAGTCGGATCCCGACTGCGAGTCGACTCCACTGAGTCGCGAGTCGACTCGACCTCGAGTCGACTCCAAAATATGCGCGAGTCGACTCTCCTTAGGCGCCTGTTGACCTCGAGTCGACTCCTTACTGTATGCGAGTCGACTCCCCCTCTGCTGCCATTGTTTTCGAGTCGACTCCCGTAAATGTGTGAGTCGATTCCCCCTTACGAGCCGACTCTGAAACTTACTCGAGTCGTCTCGAACTCTGGCACGCACCTAAAAATCATGCTATGTTTGTGCCGTATGAGGAAAAATCACTAAGTTATGATCTGATTTGATGATCATTGTAAAGAAACTCTAAATTAACCACAATCTAATCATCAAAATCAATGAACTAGTGGAAAACACCACTAGCATGGATCAATCACTCCTAATCCCCTCCTAAGCACACTAAATCTCTCTTCACTTAGGGGTTTTGTAAAAATGTCAGCTAATTGATCATCAGTACAAACAAATTGTGGTGTCACATCACCATTCAGTACATGATCTCTTATGAAGTGATGTCTTATCTCAATATGTTTAGTTCTTGAATGCTGAATTGGATTCTTAGTTAGATTAATGGCACTTGTATTATCACAATTAATGGGTATTTTATCTTGTTTAATGCTATAATCTTCTAATTGTTGTTTGATCCATAAGATTTGAGCACAACAACTCCCGGCTGCAACATATTCAGCTTCAGCAGTAGATAATGCAACCGAGTTTTGTTTCTTGCTAAACCATGAGATTAAGTTTTCTCCTAGAAATTGACAAGACCCGCTGGTACTTTTTCTATCAAGTTTACATCCAGCAAAGTCTGAATCTGTGTATCCTATTAATTTTAGGCTAGATTCTTTAGAATACCATAAACCTATATTCTTAGTTCCTATTAGGTATTTAAAGATTCTCTTAACTGCAATTAGATGTGATTCCTTAGGATTAGACTGATATCTAGCACACATGCAAACACTAAACATGATATCAGGTCTACTTGCAGTAAGATACAATAAAGATCCTATCATACCTCTATATAGTTTCTGATCTACAGATTTACCTGATTCATCTTGGTCTAATTTGCATGATGAGCTCATGGGGGTGCTGATTGACTTGTTCCCCTCCATATCAAACTTTTTAAGCATCTCCTTGATATATTTGGCTTGATTGATGAAGATGCCTCCTTCAGACTGTTTGATTTGAAGTCCGAGGAAGTAGTTCAGCTCTCCCATCATGCTCATCTCAAATTCACTCTGCATCAAATCAGCAAATTCTTCGCAGAGGCGATTGTTAGTAGCACCGAAAATAATATCATCAACGTAAATCTGCACTAATAACATATCTTTGTTTTGCTTTTTCAGAAATAGTGTTGTATCTACATTACCCCTAGAGAACTCATGTTCTAATAAGAATTTGCTAAGCCTCTCATACCATGCTCTAGGTGCTTGTTTCAAACCATAAAGTGCTTTGTTCAATTTATATACATGATTAGGGTATTGATGATTTTCAAAACCAGGAGGTTGTTCTACATATACCTCCTCATTAATATATCCATTTAAAAATGCACTTTTTACATCCATTTGAAATAGTTTGAAGTCCTTAGAGCATGCATATGCTAATAATAATCTAATAGCCTCAAGTCTAGCTACAGGAGCAAAGGTTTCATCAAAATCTATACCTTCTTCTTGATTATAGCCCTTTGCTACTAGTCTAGCCTTATTCCTTATGACAATTCCATTTTCATCAAGTTTATTTTTATAAATCCATTTGGTACCTATAATTGGATATTCTGAAGATCTTTCGACTAGATTCCATACCTTGTTTCTAGTAAATTGGTTTAATTCTTCTTGCATTGCATTTATCCAATTTACATCTTTTTCAGCTTCTTCTATGTGTTTGGGCTCAAAATGTGAAACAAAAACTAGATGAGTGTTTAAGTTCCTAAGGGATGATGCTCTTGTCCTAACGGGTTGAGATGGATCATCTAGAATTAATTTCTTAGGATGCCCGTGAGCAAACCTCCACGCCTTAGTTAGCCCATGATCTACTATAATTTCTTGGCTTGATGATGCATCTCTAATTAATTTTTGATTATTATCTTGTAATGTCATCTCGTCAATCTTTTCTTCAAGAATTTCCGTATCATCATCAAAATTAACTCTCTTACTAGAAGAGATATCACTAGAATCATCGAAGACAACATGTATGGATTCTTCTATAACTAGGGTTCTTTTATTAAAGACTCTATATGCTTTACTAGTTGTAGAGTACCCTAAGAATATGCCCTCATCAGATTTAGAATCAAATTTTCCTAGATTATCTTTCCCATTATTATGAACAAAACACCTACATCCAAAGATATGAAAATAGTTTACCTTTGGTTTTCTGTTTTTCCAAAGTTCATAAGGTATTTTCTTTATAATAGGTCTCAATAAAACTCTATTTAATATATGACAAGAAGTATTAATGGCTTCTCCCCAAAAGTACTTAGGGAGGTTACTTTCACATAACATAGTTCTAGCCATTTTCTCTAGAGTTCTGTTTTTCCTCTCCACAACTCCATTTTGTTGTGGTGTCCTAGGTGCAGAAAAATTGTGTGTTATCCCCTTTTTACTACAAAACTCATCAAATAAATGATTTTCGAATTCGGTACCATGGTCACTTCTAATAGCTATTACTGAAGTATCTCTAGCATTGGTTACTTCTTTATGAAATTTCTTGAAAACTGAAAAAGCTTGATCCTTATGAGCTAAGAACATGACCCAAGTGTATCTAGAATAATCATCTACAATAACTAGACCATATTTATTTCCACCTAGGCTTGTGGTTCTAGTTGGTCCGAATAGGTCCATGTGTAGTAGTTCTAGAGGTCTAGAGGTTGAGACACAATTTATAGATTTAAAGGAGTTCTTTGATTGTTTGCCAAATTGACATGCTTTACATATTTTATTCTTTTCAAACTTTAATTTTGGCAAACCTATCACCGAATCTCTTTTAACTAGTTTAGATATTGTGTCCATGCTTGCATGACCTAACTTACGGTGCCATAACCAACTAGCATCATTGTCCTTAGTTTCATTAACAACTAAACATGGATTGTGTTTGGCAAGATCCTCAAGGTCTACAACGTACACATTTCCACGTCTTATTTCTTTAAAAACTAAACTATTGTCATTTGGGTTTGTTATGATGCATAGTGATGGTTTAAACATAACATTATAACCTCTATCACATAATTGACTAATGCTTAATAAATTATGCTTAAGACCATCAACATAGCGAACATTATCAATAAAAGTAGAAGGGGTAATTTGAACTTTACCTATACCAATGATGTGACCCTGGTTATTGTCTCCAAAAGTCACAGCACCTCCCTTCTTAGCTTCAAGGGTGAAGAATTGATCCTTGTCACCCGTCATGTGTCTTGAGCAGCCACTATCCAAGTACCAGCAATTTTTGTTGACCTTGGCTGCAAGACACTCCTACACAAGCAGATCATATAATCTTAGGTACCCAAGTTTTCTTGGGTCCTTCATGGTTAGTCATATTGGTTCCTTTTAGAACCCATACCCTTTTAATTTTTCTTTTAGTTTTTCCTTTCCTATAGTCACATACATTTGCTTTATGTCCTACAATTCCACAACAAAAGCAGGTTACTTTCTTAGTTTTGCTTTCTCCAGCTTTAACAAAGAAGTTACTCAGAAGTTTTTGCTTATTTTTAGGTTTATATCCTAAACCTGCTCTATTGAATACTGCTCGTTGACTATTAAGTATCATATTCAGTTTTTCTGAACTATATGTAAATTTTTCAACCAAGGGTTTGTATTTTTCAAGTTCTTTAGTTAGTGTTTGTTTTTCTGCTTTTAAATCATTCAGTTCTTTTGTGATACTCTCATTTATATGTTTATTGTTTTTGGATTCTAATGTTTCTTTGTTCAGCCTTTCATTTTCTTTAGTTAAGGTATTATTCTTTTGTATCAAGATTTGGTTGCTTGTTTTAAGTTCTGCATTTTCTTTGGTGATACAATCCTTATCCTTAACTAACTTATCGTATTTATGTAGGTAAGATTGATTAGCTATTTTTAGTTCTTTATTCTTAAGATTTATGGCCTTATATTCAATCATTAATTCATTAAATGCATCATACAATTCATCAAAGGTAAAATCGAGATGCGTGTTGGATGTTACCTCATTTTCATTGGCCATGAAACAGAAATTGGCCTTTTCTTCTTGTTCCTCATCCGATGATGAAGATGATGCGTCGGAGTCCGATAAGGTGGTGACAAGGGCTTTCTTCTTCTTGTACTTGCTCCCCTTCTTTAGTAGAGGACACTCAGCTCTGATGTGTCCCGGCTTCTTGCACTCATAGCATCCAATCCCCTCATTTTCCCTTTCCTTACCTTTATCCTTGCGATAGGAATTTGAGGGGCCTCTCCTTTGATGATAGGACTTCTTGTGGTTGATGAATTTTCTGAACTTGCGCACAAGAAGAGCCTCATCATCATCTCCCTCATGATCTTCTTCTTCACTGCTGCTACTGCAAGACAAATCTTTGTTAGATGATGTAGATTTGAGAGCTATTACCTTTTTCTTATGGAAGGATTCTTCTTCGCGGTGCTGCTTCATTGTTAGCTCGTGAGTCATTAGGGATCCAAGGAGCTCTTCAAGTGGAAGCTTGTTCAAGTCCTTAGCTTCTTGGATTGCCGTCACCTTGGCTTCCCATGACCTTGGTAGACAGCGAAGAATTTTCCTGACAAGATCACTGTTAGTATAGTTTTTGCCAAGGCTTTTTAGGCCATTGACAATGTCAGTAAACCTAGT
This sequence comes from Phoenix dactylifera, assembly GCF_051530095.1. NCBI lineage: Eukaryota > Viridiplantae > Streptophyta > Magnoliopsida > Arecales > Arecaceae > Phoenix > Phoenix dactylifera. The sequence goes on from NC_143191.1 coordinate 19,694,072, forward strand.
GAACATGCTAGTGATTGTCTCATTAGAATCCATCTTAAATAGTTCATACTTATGAACTAATATATTTATTTTGGATTCTTTGACTTGATTCGTGCCCTCATGGGTCACTTCAAGTCTGTCCCAAATCTCTTTTGCAGAATTGCAAGTAGAGACTCTATTGAATTCATTCCTATCTAATGCACATTAAAGCACATTCATTGCTTTAGAATTGAGTTGTGCCTTTCTCATGTCATGTTCATCCCAATCCTTTTCTAGTTTAGGTACAGTGACACCCTCTACATAGATGGATGGGATGTATGGTCCATTTACTACAATGGTCCACATCTCATAGTCTTGGGCTTGGATGAATATTCTCATCCTAGCCTTCCAATATGAGTAGTCGGATCCATTAAAGAATGGGGGTCTTTGGGTGGACTGACCCTCAATGTGGGAAGATCCAAATGGGGTTGTCATTTTGATCTTTTACTCTTAGGGTAGAAGAGTTTAGGCTCTGATACCACTTGTTGCCCAGATAGACAACCCAAGAGGGGGGGGGGGGTGAATTGGGTTTTAAAATAATTTTGCAATTAAAACGTTGTGGATGACAAATTAATGCTTTACCAAAATGATTAATTAATTGCTATGTGCTGTGAATGAAATGAGAGTAAAAGAAAGAGACACACAATCACAAACACAAGGCTTTTATAGTGGTTCGGAGCTAACCCTTGCTCCTACGTCCACTCCCCAAGTCTCACTTGGGAATTCACTATAACCCCTCGGATTACAGCCGGTTGTTTTACAAGCTCACAACCAAACTTGTTGTTTTACGAGCACACAACGAACTCGGTCGGTTTTTCCTGGCTCACCTGAAGGGTTCTAGCATGTCATAATGGGCAGCGGAAGCTAGGGATTTTAAAATTTTTTTAATAAAGTCCCTATGCATGAAATCCTTTTAAGCCTAGATCACCTTAATGATTACAATCAAATAATATAAAATAAATGCAGAATTAGTAGAATACCTCAAATGCTAATCCAAAGTGTACAATCTCTACGAGGCGTCCAAGTGTCCGTCCTCCAATGGTGATCCACATGAAAACTTGATCAAGACTTTAGCTCCAAAGACTTTTGATCCTTAATGCAGAATTCTTCTAAAGAACTCTAACGGCTTGCTTTCCTTCCTTTCTATTTTTCTTTAGCCTTCTAAAATCACTTCTAATCCTTTTGTCCTAATGAAGACCACCTTGTCTTGGCTTAGGACACACTAGAAGCAATGTTAGAAAGAAAGAAACTAATGTAAGAAAGAAGGGATATGAGAGAGAGAGAGTTGGATTGATTTCCGATGATTTGAAAACACCGGGAGCATTCCCTATTTATAGATGGCGTACGGATGCATTGTAGCCATCCATTCATGCATGAAGAGGGGCGTGAGATCAAGTGATGTGTCATTTGATGAGAGGGCATATCAGAAGTAGTTAGGATAAGATGAAGTGCTTATGATATGGCGCTTCATCCTTATCCATTCCCTAAGCATCTCTTCATGAAATCCACCGTACTCATGCCTCTCTTCATTTCTTCTCACGCATGAAAAATAGGGAGCATTCTCAACCATTGATCAAGGCTAGATGATGATCCAAAGGCCCTTATTGGTGGCGCCATAAGAAAGAAGGAGAGAGAGAATGATGCGGTTGAAGGGAAAGTAGTTAGGATATGATGACGTGTCATCTTTATCCAATCCAAGTGGCACTTCTTCATGAGGCGCCATTCTAAATTCACCGTATTCCCTTCTTTCTCACGCCATCTGATGTTGACTAAGTCAATATCACAAGTCCATCACGAGATCATGATCTCCCATCATCCCATGATGAAGATCCAATGGCTCTAATCCATGGCGCCATCCATTTGATCCTTCTCTTCATCCAAATATTGATCCAACGGTCAAAATTAAATGTTTTATCAAATCTAATCCAATTAGACTCAAATCAAGCCAATTTAGGTGCCAACTCTTGGCTAACCCATATTAGAATATGATCTAATCAAATTAGATCAATTAAGAATCAGATTCGAATCCAATTCGAATCAGATTCGAATCCAGTTCGAATCAGGAGCTAAGGTTTGCAACACCTGCTAGGATGTTTATCTTGCAAACATGATCTAATCCAATTAGACCCTTGATAAGTTTTCTTGTGTGTGACCCATTGGGTTCCATACTTAGCCAGCAATAGGTGTGAGTGCGAGTTGACCCAACTTGATTAGAACTCTTCTAATCGATTTAAGTCCAAACTGCGCGAACCCGAACTTAACAATTAGAATCCTTTCTAATTGATGATCGAATTAAACTCTTTAGTTCGATCAAACCTATAAGACAAGATTGACGTCTAGCAATGTGTCATGTCTACCCGGAAAATATGAAATTTGGTGGAAATACCAAAAATACCCTTCAGTGGCAAGTTACCATGCAATTCAATCCTTTAATCAAACTGCATCCCAAATATGTATATGAGTATGAATATATGTCAAACTCAATTTCATATTCATATTTTTCTCAATCTTTTAATGATAATTCAAATAATGAAACATTAGAAACTCTTTCTAATTTTCATTCTGCTTTGATCAAAGGCTTCCTGAATTATCATATGATTAGAATAAATAGGATGCTATCTTCTCTTACTAGAAGTGATTAATTCCTTGTTGACCTACTCATAATCTTCGTACACAATCCACCATATCCAGAAGACCTCGTACATAACTTATTGTCATGAATGAGTGTAAACCAAAACATAGGTTCATGTGCACAAGATACCATGGTGATCTCAGGTCAAAGGATCAGTTGCACAACTCCCACTAAGAGAATCATCTTTTGACATGTAAGTAAGACTTCATAAGATTTCTCTTTGTAGGTCAATTCAGTGAACTCATTCTTCTAATGAGCACCCATATCTTTGTATTAGTGTCTCTACACAAATGATTTTGAGATCAATCATCCTCTGCATCGAGCATACATAAGACATGCCAGTCTTTCCGGTAATCATTGATCCCCGACTCAATGTACCAATGACTGGGAATATTTAAGATTAGGATTTTAGGATTTTAAGTCTCACTAGTATGATCTCATCATAGTCTTAAAACCATTGCCCTAATCTAAGGAGTTTATCATAAATATAATCAACAGCATATGATAAAATATAATGCCTTTATTCATATTTAAATGTCATGTACATGATTTGGACAAATCAAAAGAAAAACCCTTCGCAATACATATTGCAATTGGCTTGTAGGGCATCTACTCTTTCAATCTCCCACTTGCACTAAAGCCAATCGCTCTTATATTTTATCCCCATACAATCGAGGTGGCGATCGAACTGCTGTTGTGGTAGAGCTTTAGTGAACGGGTCTGCTAGGTTGTTCTTGGTGTCTACTCGTTCAATGACTATGTCTTGTCTCTCGACAATCTCTGGAACAAGATGGAAGCGTCTTAGAATGTGCTTGGATTTGTGATGAGACCTTGGTTCCTTCGCTTGAGCAACAGCTCCAGTGTTATCACAATAAACTGGGACTGGTCCAGCAATCTCGGGAACTACTCCTAACTCAGAGATGAACTTCTTCATCCAGACAGCTTCCTTAGCAGCTTCACTTACAGCAATGTATTCTGCCTCAGTAGTTGAGTCAGCTACAGTTTGCTGTTTGGAACTCTTCCAGCTCACTGCACCACCATTTAGGGTAAAGACATACCCTGAAGTGGACTTGCTATCATCTGGATCTGATTGAAAACTTGAATCAGAAAATCCTTCTAGTTTCAACTCAGATCCTCCATAAACTAGAAAAATATCTTTAGTCCTTCTCAAGTACTTAAGAATATTTTTCACAGCTATCCAATGATCCTCTCCTGGATCAGCCTGAAATCTACTTGTTATGCCTAAGGCATAAGCAACATCAGGCCTAGTACATAGCATAGCATACATAATCGATCCTATTGCCGAAGCATAGGGAATAGAATTCATTCTATTCCTCTCTTCAGATGTCTTAGGAGACATCTTCTTAGAGAGACGTATGCCATGACTCATAGGCAAATAACCTCTTTTACTTTCTTCCATGCTGAATCTTTTCAGCACATTATCTATGTACCTAGACTGGGACAAGCCTAGCATCCTTTTAGATCTATCCCTATAGATCTTTATACCAAGTATATAGGATGCTTCTCCCAAGTCTTTCATGGAAAAGCTTTTTGACAGCCAAGTCTTGACCGATTGTAACATTGGAATATCATTTCCAATGATCAGTATGTCATCTACATACAATATTAAGAAGACAATGGCACTCCCACTAGTCTTCTTGTACACACATGGTTCATCCACATTTTTGATAAAACCAAACTCTTTGACTGTTGTATCAAAACGGATGTTCCAACTCCTCGATGCTTGCTTTAATCCATAAATGGATCTCTTAAGCTTGCATACTTGATTTGCTCTCTTACTTGAGACAAATCCTTCTGGCTGTGTCATGTAAACTTCTTCCTCAAGATAACCATTAAGGAAGGCGGTTTTGACATCCATCTGCCAGATTTCATAATCATAGTATGCAGCTATTGCAAGCAAAATCCGAATAGATTTGAGCATAGCTACTGGCGAAAAAGTTTCATCATAGTCAATTCCTTGCTTTTGCCTGAAACCTTTTGCCACCAATCTAGCCTTGTAGGTTTCTACTTGGCCATCTGCTCCAATCTTTTTCTTATAGACCCATTTGCAACCTATAGGGTTTACACCCTCTGGTGCATCAACCAAAGTCCATACTTGGTTGGTATACATAGAATCTATTTCGGATTTCATGGCTTCTAGCCATTTGTCAGAGTCATTACTCATGACAGCTTCCGAATAGGTCAGAGGATCATTATTCTGAACAATGTGGGCTTCATCATTTTCAATGATGAACCCATATCTCTCAGGTGCTCTTCGCACTCTATCTGACCTTCGGAGAGGAGATGTGTGTTGTGGTTGTACCTCATCAATGGGTACATCTGGTTGAAGAATTTCTTGTGTTTCTATTTGTAGGTCTTGAACTTCTTCAAGTTCTATTTTTCTATCCTTGCCCTTTTCTAAGATAAACTCTTTTTCTAAGAAAATGGCATGCCTACCTACAAAAACTTTTTGTTCGGTAGGATGATAGAAGATGTATCCTATACTATCTTTAGGATAACCTACAAAAATATATTTATCTGATCTAGCACTTAGCTTGTGTCCAAAATTTCTTTTGACATAAGCTTGACAACCCCATATCTTAAGATACTTAAGATTAGGCTTCTTTCCTCTCCATATCTTATATGGAGTGCTAGGTACAGACTTAGAAGGTACCCTGTTTAGTATTAGTGCAGCAGTCTCTAGGGCAAAACCCCAGAAGGAAATAGGAAGATCAGTAAAGCACATCATGGACCGTACCATATCTAATAAAGTACGATTTCTCCGTTCAGCTACACCATTTAATTGTGGCGTATACGGAGGTGTCCATTTAGAGAGAATGCCCTTTTCTTTAAGATGATTTAAAAACTCACTAGAAAGGTATTCACCTCCTCGATCAGATCGAAGGATTTTAATACACTTTTCGGTTTGTTTTTCAACCATACTTTGATACTCTTTAAACTTATCAAAAGCTTCGGATTTATGTTTCATAAGATACACATATCCGAATCTTGATAAATCATCAGTGAATGTGATGAAGTAAGAGTATCCACCTCTAGCTGGAGTTGTCATAGGACCACATACATCTGTGTGTATAAGTCCTAATAACTCACTTGCCCTTTCTCCATGTCCAGTGAATGGAGACTTAGTCATTTTACCCATAAGACAAGATTCACAAGTTCCTAATGATTCATAATCATAAGGATCAAAGAACTCTTCTTTGTATAACTTGTTGATTCTTGATTCACTTATGTGACCAAGTCGGCAATGCCAAAGAAGGGTGTTATTTACTTCCTCTCTCTTTCTTTTATTGCTTTTATTAATATGAAAGACATTGTCATTAAGTAATAAAACAAGAAGACCATTTTCCATAATGCCATTGCAAAGATGCTTATTAGAAAAATAAATAGAGCAACCATTGCCCTTTCCATTAATTTCAAATCCTTTCTTTAACAACAAAGGAATGGAAATTACATTTCTAATAATTTTGGGCATATAATAACAATCTTCTAATTGTAGGAGCTCTTCCGAAGGTAACTCCAAGTTGTAGGTTCCAACAGCTTCAGCCTGGATGGACTCTCCTCCAGCGCCATACAGCTCGAAGTCACCTTTCTTCAAAATTTTAATTTTCTGTAGTCCATGCAAAGATTTGCAAATGTGAAAACCACAGCCGGTATCCAATACCCATGAATTTGAATTTGAAGAACTTAATGACAAGTTGGCATGTAACATAAACATACCTTTTGATGCAACTCTTGCATCGGTCTTCATACTTGCAAGAAAACTCTTGCAATTCCTTTTCCAGTGGCCAGCTTTGCCGCAATGAAAACAGGTACTTGATCCGGAGTTTTTCTTTCCTTTTTTCTTTTTGATGCTACTCTTGGGGTTCAATCGTTTCTTAGAACCCTTATTTCCCGATTTCCTTTTAGAAGTGCCATCTATAAGAAGGAGTAGACCTTTATCCTTCTTAATATGGCCTTCAGCTGTTTTGAGCATATTTAACAGCTCGGGCAGGGAGGTGTTCAGCTTGTTTATGTGAAAGTTCACAACAAACTGAGAGAATGAATCAGGCAGTGATTGCAGGATCAAATCCTGACTGAGCTCACTATCCATAGCAAAACCTAATTGACTTAATCTAGTGATTAAGTCTATAACCATAAGAACATGGTTTTGCACTGGAGTTCCTTCATTCATTCTAGCACGGAACAACTGCTTAGATATCTCATACCTAGCAGTCCTGCTTTGTTCTCCATACAACTCTTTTAAATTGAGAAGTATGGATTGAGTGTCTATGCCTTCATGTTGCCTCTGTAATTCATTGCTCATAGAGGCAAGTATGATACATTTGACAGTCAAACTGTCATTTTTCCACATCTTATGTGTGGCAACCTCCTCTTCTGTAGCATCATCCCCTAGATCTCCAAGATCAGGGGTTTCAAGTATATAGGAAATTTTCTCCTGAGTGAGTACTATCTTTAAATTCCTCAACCAGTCCACATAGTTTGGTCCGGTCAACTTGTTGGCATCTAAGATGCCTCTTAGTGAAAGTGAAGAAGCCATTTAATAATTCTACATATGCAAGAACATAACTAATATAAGCAGACCAATCATGATGACATGTTTGCAACTAGATAAGGACTTTAATCTAATTTGTCTCCTACTATTTTTATCGAATATCATAGCCCTCTCCTATGATAAACGTGAAAATATAATTTTTCTTAGTAGGGTTGAGATCCTAATTCATCATAAAAAGCCTTGTGGTTACACAACAAACCTTTATGAGTTCAAAGGTAGGAAACTCTTTCCGATTGCATCTCATGCAATTCTCAACTTTATCTTGTCCTCTTAAAATACTTATTGCCTTGTGTTAGCACAACAAACAATAATATTTTAGTTAAGTCAAACCCTTCATTTCCATATAGTCATATTCGAATAATATTGCCCTTGTGGTTGCACAACAAGGCAATATATTAAAATATGCCATAAGCATCTTAATGCACCAAGACAGTATAACATCAGTCCCCATTGCAAGTTTTGTGTTAGCACAACAAACTAGCATGGATCTTGACATAATAATATCGAGGCATGAAGGAAGGCTATCAATAGTATTATATCAATATTAAGCTTATCCATAATAGACAATCAAACAATTGGCCAGGTAAGCAGGTGGGAGGCTCCCCTTACTCAAAGAGTAAGGTCCTAATTAAGTAACCACCTTTAGTGCTTTCCTTAGACACCAATTAGATTAATTGTTCTAGAATGGGTTAGCTTAAAATTTTTTAACACTATGACTTAATATAATTTTTATTGAGGGCTTACTAGTCTCTAGCACATTCTTTAATTGTAACATATATTTAACATATCTAAAATAAGCTATCATGCATCATAGCTATCTCATAGCATGTATAAATTATAAGCAACTAATTAACATGCTTCAACATATTTTCATATGGAAAATTTCATATCATGACATTTTATTACATATCATATCATATATGAATCATATATTTCAGCATTTCATTAAGCATATGACATTACTATCTCATAGTAAATTAATAATCATACATCATGCATTATTATTTGATTGAACCAATTAAGGATAGCTCTGATACCACTGAAGGGTTCTAGCATGTCATAATGGGCAGCGGAAGCTAGGGATTTTAAAATTTTCTTAATAAAGTCCCTATGCATGAAACCCTTTTAAGCCTAGATCACCTTAATGATTACAATCAAATAATATAAAATAAATGCAGAATTAGTAGAATACCTCAAATGCTAATCCAAAGTGTACAATCTCTACGAGGCGTCCAAGTGTCCGCCCTCCAATGGTGATCCACACGAAAACTTGATCAAGACTTTAGCTCCAAAGACTTTTGATCCTTAATGCAGAATTCTTCTAAAGAACTCTAACGGCTTGCTTTCCTTCCTTTCTATTTTTCTTTAGCCTTCTAAAATTACTTCTAATCCTTTTGTCCTAATGAAGATCACCTTGTCTTGGCTTAGGACACACTAGAAGCAATGTTAGAAAGAAAGAAACTAATGTAAGAAAGAAGGGATATGAGAGAGAGAGAGTTGGATTGATTTTCGATGATTTGAAAACACCGGGAGCATTCCCTATTTATAGATGGCGTACGGATGCATTGTAGCCATCCATTCATGCATGAAGAGGGGCGTGAGATCAAGTGATGTGTCATTTGATGAGAGGGCATATCAGAAGTAGTTAGGATAAGATGAAGTGCTTATGATATGGCGCTTCATCCTTATCCATTCCCTAAGCATCTCTTCATGAAATCCACCGTACTCATGCCTCTCTTCATTTCTTCTCACGCATGAAAAATAGGGAGCATTCTCAACCATTGATCAAGGCTAGATGATGATCCAAAGGCCCTTATTGGTGGCGCCATAAGAAAGAAGGAGAGAGAGAATGATGCGGTTGAAGGGAAAGTAGTTAGGATATGATGACGTGTCATCTTTATCCAATCCAAGTGGCACTTCTTCATGAGGCGCCATTCTAAATTCACCGTATTCCCTTCTTTCTCACGCCATCTGATATTGACTAAGTCAATATCACAAGTCCATCACGAGATCATGATCTCCCATCATCCCATGATGAAGATCCAATGGCTCTAATCCATGGCGCCATCCATTTGTTCCTTCTCTTCATCCAAATGTTGATCCAACGGTCAAAATTAAATGTTTTATCAAATCTAATCCAATTAGACTCAAATCAAGCCAATTTAGGTGCCAACTCTTGGCTAACCCATATTAGAATATGATCTAATCAAATTAGATCAATTAAGAATCAGATTCGAATCCAATTCGAATCAGATTCGAATCCAGTTCGAATCAGATTCGAATCCAGTTCGAATCAGGAGCTAAGGTTTGCAACACCTGCTAGGATGTTTATCTTGCAAACATGATCTAATCCAATTAGACCCTTGATAAGTTTTCTTGTGTGTGACCCATTGGGTTCCATACTTAGCCAGCAATAGGTGTGAGTGCGAGTTGACCCAACTTGATTAGAACTCTTCTAATCGATTTAAGTCCAAACTGCGCGAACCCGAACTTAACAATTAGAATCCTTTCTAATTGATGATCGAATTAAACTCTTTAGTTCGATCAAACCTATAAGACAAGATTGACGTCTAGCAACGTGTCATGTCTACCCGGAAAATATGGAATTTGGTGGAAATACCAAAAATACCCTTCAGTGGCAAGTTACCATGCAATTCAATCCTTTAATCAAACTGCATCCCAAATATGTATATGAGTATGAATATATGTCAAACTCAATTTCATATTCATATTTTTCTCAATCTTTTAATGATAATTCAAATAATGAAACATTAGAAACTCTTTCTAATTTTCATTCTGCTTTGATCAAAGGCTTCCTGAATTATCATATGATTAGAATAAATAGGATGCTATCTTCTCTTACTAGAAGTGATTAATTCCTTGTTGACCTACTCATAATCTTCGTACACAATCCACCATATCCAGAAGACCTCGTACATAACTTATTGTCATGAATGAGTGTAAACCAAAACATAGGTTCATGTGCACAAGATACCATGGTGATCTCAGGTCAAAGGATCAGTTGCACAACTCCCACTAAGAGAATCATTTTTTGACATGTAAGTAAGACTTCATAAGATTTCTCTTTGTAGGTCAATTCAGTGAACTCATTCTTCTAATGAGCACCCATATCTTTGTATTAGTGTCTCTACACAAATAATTTTGAGATCAATCATCCTCTGCATCGAGCATACATAAGACATGCCAGTCTTTCCGGTAATCATTGATCCCCGACTCAATGTACCAATGACTGGGAATATTTAAGATTAGGATTTTAGGATTTTAAGTCTCACTAGTATGATCTCATCATAGTCTTAAAACCATTGCCCTAATCTAAGGAGTTTATCATAAATATAATCAACAGCATATGATAAAATATAATGCCTTTATTCATATTTAAATGTCATGTACATGATTTGGACAAATCAAAAGAAAAACCCTTCGCAATACATATTGCAATTGGCTTGTAGGGCATCTACTCTTTCATCACCGACTAGAACCACCCCGATTGTTTTCTCGGGATCACAATCGAACCCTTACATGTTGGTTTTACACTCGGCTCACCAACCAACCTCTACACCCTTGATTCAATCCCCCGATTGAACCAAGCAAAGATAATATGGAAAGAATAAGAAACAAACAGAAAAACTGAGCTTCTTAAAAAGCAGATTTGCTACAATATAAACTAGAGAGAAGTTAAGAGCCCTCAAACACTTTTGAGTTGGAGTAGAGTAGGGCTTCTTGAACTTTGAGTCTCCTCTAGAATGTCTGGTCGACTTGAATGCAGGAGGAGGCTTCTTTAAAATGCTGGGAAGAGGAAGTTGGATGGAGTTAATGGCGCTCTTCCTTCTTTTCGTTGAAGACAAGTATGCAGAGAATGAATGCTTGATTTCTTTGAATGGAATGGTGCCTCTCTGCCTTGCTACAGTCCTCTGTGGCTATTTAAGCCATCCCCCACGGAAACTAGCCGTTAGATACCTTTTTCTGCCCGTTCTGCACACTCTACACAACCTGACAATATGTCCGTTGGGGGTCGGAGTCGACTCGCGCGATCAGGAGTCGACTCGGCTGTAGCGGGAGTCGACTCATGCTTTTCTAGAGTCGACTCGGCAACTGTTCCGAATTGAATTAAAGTGGCCTCTTCGACTGGGAGTCGACTCGACTTGACCCGGAGTCGACTCGCCAACTTCTGGAGGTGACTTGGCATTTTCGGAGTCGGCTCATCCCATGAAGTCCACGGAGCCAATTTTCAACCTGGCCCACTCGAGTCGACTCGACAATCCTGGAAGTCGACTCGGCGCTCAGAGCCCGAACTCCCGATCTTCTGTCTTTTGGCTCGTACAGTCTTGGAGTCGACTCGGACTGTTCTGGAGTCGACTCGGCTCTCAGTTTCCGAAACATGGCCTTCTGCCTTTTTGGTGTAGCGCTGCCTTGGGGTCGACTCGAATTGTCTGGGAGTCGACTCGGCTCTCAGAGACAATAATTCGGTCTTCTGTCTTTTTGGGGTCGCGCTGTCTCAGAGTCGACTCGCGCATTGCGGGAGTCGACTCGAATCTCAAAGTCCGAAAACTGCTCTCTGACTTTTGCCTTGTGAACCACTGAGAGTCGACTCTCGCTTTCTTTGGAGTCGACCTACCAACCATCGTAGTCGACTCACATTCCACAAGAGTCGACTCGAATTTCAGGGTCGAAATTCGCTCTCTGACTTTTCTGTCTGTAACTCCTTGGAGTCGACTCATACTACTTCGGAGTCGACTCGGTAAACATCGGAGTCGACTCGCGCACTTCAGGAGTCGACTCGCTGATAGGTTTTGAGTTGATGCTTTCTGCTCGTCTGTCTGTTCTCAGTCGGAGTCGACTCGTAATGATCCGGAGTCGACTCGAGCCCGTGCCAGTGATTCTGATATGCTTGGAGTCGACTCGTAATACTCTGGAGTCGACTCGAGTCTCAGACTTTGGTTCAAACTGACTTCTTGACTTATCCAAAATATTATGAACCAAGTCTAGAAACACTTTAGACAAGATTTTCACTGAAACACTCAATTGAATTCATTAGTAAATAAGAGATATACTCAGATGCTTTGAGCTCATCAAAATCAAATAGGGTTATGATCAATCACTCCACAATTAACATTGAGGATTCCCTCTTTACTTAACCTGTTCATCCTATTCTTGTTAATATGACCTAGCCTATGATGCCAAAGGTAGATATCCGTGACATTATCTATTCTAGGACGCTTACTTGACGTGTACATTACATTAACAGGTTGTGATAACAAGTAGATGCCATTGCTCAATTATCCATTCATTACAGTAATACCATTCATAATGATATCACAAGAACATTTCTTTATTGAAATTTCATAACCGTTCATGGCCAAAAGGCCTACGAAAATTACATTCAATAAGAATGTAGGACAATAGTGACAATCACTTAAAACAACTAAATGAGAATTGAAAATAAGTTTGAGATTTCCTAAAGCTAGAACTGGAACAGATCTTCCATCTCCAACATTCAGAAATCTCTCGCTGTTTTCAAATCTCTCATTGACCTGAAGTCCTTGCAACGAATTGCATATATTAAACAGACTTCCAGTATCTAATACCCAGGTCGAATTATCACATATAGAGAAATTACAAGGTGTTATCATATAAATACCTTGATCAGCAACTGATTGCCCTTTTCTCTTGCTTAGCCTGTTCGGGTCAAGTGAGGTAAGGTACTGAGGACAATTCCTCTTCCAATGCCTCTGCTTCTTACAATAGAAGCATTCTGCCTGACTTTGGTCATCCTTAATCCTTTTGGTCTGACTATGCTGAGTTTTCAGCTTTCTATACCAATTATTGAAGTTGGGACCAGTCAACTTGTTATTATCCAATAATGAGCGAAGTGACAAATTTGTGGCCATTTCTACATAAAAAAAAATTTGGCTATTAGTATATGAATTGACTAAATACAGTAGACTTGGACTTTAGTCTAAAGATACTCCCACTATTTTATACAAATTGGTAGCCTCTACCTCCAATTCGAAAAATTACTCCTAATTCTTTAGTAGGCACTAGAACCCAATAGATCGCATATAGGCCCGAGTGTGGCTCGGCTAACCCATATGCATCTATTGGTAGGTTCTAAACCAGTTGCTTCACCAAGCAACTTCTAGTGATAATTTTGCCCTAGGTTCTTCGGCAGGCGTGTGGCGCCTCCACCGAATACCCTAGTCAGGTCCAACCATTAAATGATAGGGTTAAGTCTAATCAACTAATAGACGATCAAGCCCGAGTGTGGCTCGGCTCACCTGACCGCCTATTGAAGGTACACTTAACTCATCATATATTGAATGACAATTCCAATGCTTGATAAGTACCAGGCGTGTCGCGCCTCCAATAATTATCAAAACATTGGACCCATTATCACCCAACTTAATGGAAGGCTATGACCTAGTTATCCCCATAACCATTTCATTTTAAGGACCTAATAATTTTAGAGGATTTCTTAATTAGGATAGATAAGAAGATCCGGTTAGTCTAATTTCTCCCACTGACTTCACCAAATCAGATTAGACTCAAACCGGTTAAGGAGGCACCTAAATCAGTCAAACTGATTTTCCTTATAGGCATGGGCTAACTCGAATCATTAAGTGATCCAATCAAAATGTGATTGACCATGTCGGCCAGGTAAGTGAGATCGGTGGAAGGGATATGCCATTAACTCGACAAAGATGAATCAGTGCGAGTAGCTCCTAATTAAAAACCACCGGTCAAAACTGCCAAACTTACCTTAGACACCGACTGGTTAATCAATTTCGATTTGATTACTCAAATGACTCGGGCTACACCTCTGAGCCTAAATCAAGTTCCATCTTGGTCTAATCAAAGACATGGACTTGATCCATCTACAACTATTGTAAATTGACCTAGAATTTTCTTCACCTAATTTAATTACTACTTAATTAGATTTGATCAATTAATTCTATTTGTCTATGTATGATTCTAACCTTAGGTCTAACCCAATCCTGGAAACTTGATTCAAGCTAACCCATATGCCCAAATAATTATGCAATGTCAATTAATTGAGTTACAATTCTATTTCATAACACTTAATTCTCAATTAAGTTTAGACTTATGAAAGTTTTGATCATTGCATATTTATTTTTAATTACATATTAATTACAATCTTTCAGTTCTTAAAACATATTTTCAGATCTGAGTTTTTGTAATTAATCACATGTAATCAGTTTAATTCATGTTTAAGTCATTATGTTTTATGTTCATGCATCACATATACACAACAACATGAATTAATTCAAACAACATACATCTTATGTATTTATTTTTTCACTTTTATTTTCAGATCTGATTTGTTCATTAAAATCAGAGATCATATGAATCATAAACTTTATTTAGATCTAATCTAAATAATATTATGATTTCAGATTTATTCATGTTACTAATCCTAACACAAACATGCATCATATGCATCCAAAATTTCAGATCTACTTAATCATGCATAATCAGCAATTAAATCAATCATAAAAAGTACTTTAGATCTAATCTAAACATGTTAATGATTTCAGATTTAATTGCAAGAATTAAAACATAAAAGTTTAAACATAAACCTGGCTCTGATACCACTGAAAGTGAATTCTAGGTTCTTCGGTGTTAAGCATGCTGATTTTTTTTTTATAAAAAACCATGGCTGAACCTGATCGGGTTGCCTACGTACCCCTTCATAAGGGCGATCAAGCCATACGTAGTTCTTTTTAAGTTTCAGAAACGCAGCGGAAAAATGAATCAAACAATTTAATTCATGCATGCTTACAAGATCAAATCTAGAAATCAGCACATTAAGAACACATAGGATTATGCCGGAATTGTTTAAAAAATTATGCTAAAACTTTTGTTGACCCCCTAATGGATTTTGATGAATACAAAACACTAGAGTATAATTCCATTTATCTTAACAATTTAATTGAGAAATTCATGTGTTTTATTAAGAATATTGTTAAGAAATGTCTAGGCAAGTTCCCATAATTTTTATGAATTTATTGAAGAATTTTTTGAGATGAAAGAAAAAGTTCAGGGACAGCCGAGACGTCTCCTGATAGTCTCAGAGACGTCTCTGGCACAAACAGGAAGAACTGGCACACTTGGAGATGTCCCCGGCACCTGCCGAGTCGTCCCCACGATAGCGGAGTCGACTCTCTTAGTGGCGGCAGAAAGGCAGTTTTCAAGAGATATGCGCGAGACGTCCCCACCGCAAGCAGAGTCATCCCCACAAGTAAAAAGGAGACTTCTCGAGTCGTCCCCAAGATAGCGGAGACGGCTCTCTCAGGGTTTTCCAGAGAATGATTTTTTCGGTGATAAGGCAGCGGAGACGTCCCCTGAAAGAGCGGAGTCGGCTCTCTCAGGGAATTCCAGAGGACATGTTTTTCGAAGATAAAGAAGCGGAGTCGACCCCGAGACAGCGGAATCGTCCCCATTCAAAAAGTGCAAACAAGCAGAGTCGTCCCCGTAAAGTGCCGAGTCGACCCCAGACAACGTAAAAAGTAAAATCTTGTAGCCGAGACGTCTCTCATTGAAGCGGAGACGTCCCCGGAACGCCTGGGACGCGACTGACAACTTTTACAGGTTTGGTTTGAATTTCAAATCTCTTTTACTTTATCTCTAACAGCTATATTTGCTTTTTGGGCTACAAAAGGGAGCTCTTAAGTGCTTCAAAACAACTTTTCACCAACCCAAAAGCTAGATCATTTAAGAGAGAAGCAAGAGAGAGAAGTTCAAGAGAGTGAGTGCATTCAAGTGAAGAAATCAAGTGCTTTCAAGCTTCCCAAGTGATTTCAAGCTCAACCACTCTCTTCCGCTCGTGCATTCAAAGCTCACACTCAAATCTACGCGATCCACATCGGAAGAATCACCATTTCCAACGCTTCCAACGGCAAAAGGATTCTTCCGGGTTCTATTGTTCATCATTGCCATATTTGCTTCTCTAGGGCTTTTCTTTTCTGTGTAAACTCTTTCATTGTGGTGCTTGTTCCAGTCAAGGGACTTGGAACAAGGGAAAGGCGTCCCAAGCCTAAGTGAAATTGGGGGTGTTAGGGTTTGTTGTGAGCCCGGTGTAAAACAACGAGTTAGGTAGTGAACTCGCAAAACTACCGTACTGTAATCTTGGATTATAGTGGAAATTCCCAAAGGTGATTTGGGGAGTGGATGTAGGAGCAGTGGAAGCTCCGAACCACTATAAAACCTTGTGTTTGCGATTGACCTTTCTCATTCCTCCTTCTTTACTTTAGTGCATTTATTTGTGTGTTTTATTTTTAATTAGGCGAAAAGTTTTAAAACACCCAATTCACCCCCCTCTTGGGTGACCATCTTTGGGCAACAAGTGGTATCAGAGCAGGTGCTCTGTGTATTTCTTGAAAGACCTAACCGTCTTAGCCAAAGATCTAGATGGCAACACCCTTTAACAATGTTCCTGTCGAGGGGCAAGCAACCAATAGACCTCCACTCTTCAATGGGACAAATTATACCTATTGGAAGACTAGAATGAGAATTTTCATTCAAGCACAAGACTATGCCTTGTGGAGGGTTATAGTCAAGGGACCACAAGAACCATCACACGTGGTTAATGACATTCGAGTTCCCAAACCTGAGGAGGATTGGGATGAGAATGATGATAGGATGGCTCAACTCAATTCGAGAGCCATGAACTCATTATTTTGTTCTTTAGATGTGAATGAGTTTAATAGAGTCTCCACATGTAGTTCCGCTAAGAAAATATGGGATAGGCTTGAAGTTACCCACGAGGGTACAAATCAAGTCAAAGAGTCCAAAGTGAACATTCTAGTTCACAAATATGAATTGTTTAAGATGGAACCTAATGAAACTATTACATGCATGTTTACACGCTTTACCGATATTATTAATGGTCTAAAGAGCTTGGGTAAATCTTACACTAACCCGGAACTTGTGAGTAAAATTCTCAAGTCTTTGCCAAAAGCATGGGAAGCAAAGGTCACGGCGATCGTAGAAGCCAAAGACCTCAACACCTTGGGGCTAGAACAACTTTTGGGGTCATTGATGACGCATGAGCTCACGATGAAGCAACATGAAGAAGAGTTGCCGAAGAAAAAGACAATCGCACTCAAGGCTACCTCAAGTATGTGTGAAGAAGAGAGTAGTGAGAGTGAAGAAGAAAGCCAAGATGAGGACTTGGGTTTGATAGTAAGGAAGTTTAAGAAATTCATGAGAAGAAAGAAACCCTTCCCAAGAAAGAAATTTGGAGGGAGAAATGATTGGAAAAAAGAAAAGAAAAAAGAAAGAGACCCAATCATATGCTATGATTGCAAGAGACCGGGACACATTCGTTCCGAATGTCCTCAACAAAAGAAGTATGTTGGAAAGAAGAAGAAGAAGGCATTGAAGGCAACATGGGATGATAGTGACACATCATCCCCCGAGGAAGAGAAGGAAGAGACCGCCAATTTGTGCTTCATGGCGTTCGAAGACGACGAGGTATGTCAAAACCCAACCATAAATTTTACTCTAGAAGAATTGTATGAAGCTTTTCAAGAACTTATGGGTGATTGTAGTATGTTAGGAGCAAAAAATAAAGAATTAAAAGCCTCTAATCAAAAACTGAAGGAAGATATTGAAAACCTATTAATTGAAAAGGAGAACGTTAAAAATATTGACACTACTAACCTAGAAATCAAAAATTCAAAACTTACCATTAAAAATGAAAAGGCAAAAACAGTAATTAAGGAATTAAATCTAAAAGTAAAATCCCTACTCGATAATAATACCTCACTTGCACAAAATGTTGAATCTCTTAAAAAGGATAAGGAAGAACTAGTCAAAGAAAATTTGAATCTTAAGAATGAGGTACATAAGTACAAACCAATTGTTGAAAAATTTACACAAAGCTCTGAAAAATTAAATCTTATTCATTCAAATCAAAGAGCTGTTTTTAATAAAGCCGGATTAGGATATAAAACTAACAAGCAACAAAATTATCTAAAGAATTTCTTTGTAAAAGCAAAAGATGTAAAAACTGAAAAACCTACATGCTTTCATTGTGGAAAGAATGGACATAAAGCCTACTCTTGTATTCAAAGAAAGATCCAAACTAACAAGAGTACATTTGTGAAAGCTAAAAACATAACTAAAGTATGGGTGCCTAAGGGAACCAACTACACTAACCACGAAGGACCCAAGAAAACTTGGGTACCTAAGAGCTTCACGTGATCATTTTGCAGGTATGCCTTGCAGTCGGGAATAAAAAGAGAATGTGGTATCTTGATAGTGGCTGCTCAAGGCATATGACCGGTGACAAGAGTCTCTTCGTCACCTTGGAATCAAAAGAAGGAGGAGTAGTCACATTTGGAGACAATGCTAAAGGCCGAATCATTGGTGTTGGTAAAATCTCCATATCACCCTCCTCATTCATTGATAATGTATTGTTAGTTAATGGACTAAAACATAATTTATTAAGTATAAGTCAATTTTGTGACAAGAGATTTAAAGTATCATTTGAATCATCACTATGCATAATTAGTAGTCCAATTGATAATGAGATCATACTCACAGGACATAGGCATGAAAATGTTTACATGGTAGATCTTGATGATCTCACCATGAAGGATGGCCAATGTCTTGTAGCCATGAATCCCAAAGTCAATGAGACTAGTTGGTTATGGCATCGTAGGTTAGGGCATGCTAGCATGGATTTAATCTCTAAATTAATTACAAAGGATCTAGTTAAAGGACTACCAAAAATAGACTTTGAAAAGAATAAAATTTGTGCTGCATGTCAATTAGGGAAACAAACAAGAAATTCTTTCAAGTCTAAGAATATAGTCTCAACAACAAAACCCTTGGAACTAATTCACATGGACTTGTTTGGACCCACTAGAACTGCTAGTCTAGGGGGTAAGAAATTTGGTCTTGTAATTATTGATGATTTTTCACGTTTTACATGGGTTTCATTTCTTGCACATAAAGATGAGTCCTTTCCCGCTTTTATCAAGTTTCATAATAGAGTTTCGAATGAACTCAATCTTAAATTAAAAGCAATTAGGAGTGATCATGGTACCGAGTTTGAAAATCAGCACTTTGAAAAGTTTTGTGACGAAAATGGTATCAATCACAATTTCTCGGCACCTAGAACACCCCAACAAAATGGGGTGGTAGAGAGGAAGAATCGCACACTAGCAGATATGGCTCGTACCATGTTGTGCGAATCGGATCTACCAAAATATTTCTGGGCTGAAGCAATAAATACTGCATGTCACATTTTGAACCGTGCATTAGTTAGATCCATCTTGAAGAAAACACCTTATGAGTTAATAAAAGGTAAGAAACCAAATATAAGCTATTTTCATGTTTTCGGTTGTCGATGCTTTGTTTTAAATAATGGAAAGGACAATCTAAGCAAATTTAGTGCTAAATCAGATGAGGGGATCTTCTTAGGTTATTCCTCATCTAGTAGAGCATACAGGGTCTTCAACAAGAGAACTCTTGTTGTTGAAGAATCCATTCATGTTGTTTTTGATGAAGCTAATGGAGATTCTTCTAGAAAAGAAGAAGATGGTGATGCAGGTATACTTGAAGACCGAATGAAGGAATTCTCCATACAAGACAAACAACATGAGGATGAGATCAAAGAAGATACAAATCAGCAAGGTGAAGAAGATCAACCTCCATCAAGAATTCAAGATCTTTCTAAGGAATGGAGGTATGCACATGGTCATCCAAAGGATCTAATCCTTGGTGATCCTTCACAAGGTATAAGAACTATATCCTCTCTAAGAAATACTAGTAATTATCTTGCTTTCGTTTCACAAATAGAGCCTAAATCACTAGAAGAAGCTGAAAAAGATGATAATTGGATGAATGCTATGCAAGAGGAATTAAATCAATTTGAAAGAAATAAAGTTTGGACTCTAATGAAAAGACCCCCTAATGTTTCAATTATAGGCACCAAATGGGTATATAGAAATAAACTAGATGAAGATGGGATAGTAATAAGAAACAAAGCCAGGCTAGTGGCCAAAGGATATAATCAGGAGGAAGGAATAGACTTTGATGAAACTTTTGCTCCTGTTGCTAGATTAGAAGCTATTAGATTACTTTTGGCATATGCATGCTTCATGGATTTTAAACTCTATCAAATGGATGTAAAAAGTGCATTTTTAAACGGCTATATAATGGAGGAAGTTTATGTAGGACAACCTCCAGGTTTTGAAAATCACTTACATCCAGATTATGTGTATAAATTGCATAAAGCATTGTATGGCCTTAAGCAAGCCCCTAGGGCATGGTATGAAAGATTAAGTAATTTCCTAATTGAAAACAAATTTAAGAGAGGAAATGTAGACAAAACCCTCTTTATTAAAAGAAAAGGAAATGACTTATTGCTTGTACAAATTTATGTGGATGATATAATTTTTGGTGCTACTAATGATAGTCTTTGTCAAGAGTTTGCCAAGCTTATGCAGGGAGAATTTGAAATGAGCATGATGGGTGAGCTCAACTTCTTCCTTGGGCTACAAATAAAACAATCAGAGGAGGGCATCTTCATCAGTCAGTCCAAATACATCAAGGAAATGTTGGAAAAATTCAA
This sequence comes from Phoenix dactylifera, assembly GCF_051530095.1. Lineage (NCBI taxonomy): Eukaryota > Viridiplantae > Streptophyta > Magnoliopsida > Arecales > Arecaceae > Phoenix > Phoenix dactylifera. Next base: position 19,714,916 of record NC_143191.1, read on the forward strand.
GATGAAGGATGCAAAGGAAATCAGCACACCCATGGGCTCAAGTTGCAAGCTTGACAAAGATGAAAAAGGTAAAAGTATAGACTGCAAATTGTACAGAGGTATGATAGGCTCTCTACTTTACCTTACTGCTAGTAGACCAGATATATTATTCAGTGTTTGTACGTGTGCTAGATACCAAGCATGTCCTAAGGAATCACACTTGCAAGCTGTTAAGAGAATTTTTAGATATCTAGTAGGGACATCTAATGTAGGCTTATGGTATTCTAAACAATCTGACATAGATTTAATTGCTTATTCCGATGCTGATTTTGCCGGGTGCAAACTCGACAGAAAAAGCACAAGTGGCACATGTCAATTCTTGGGTGCCAATTTGGTTTCTTGGTTTAGCAAGAAACAAAATTCAGTTGCCTTGTCCACAGCTGAGGCTGAGTACATAGCAGCTGGAAGCTGTTGTGTCCAAGTTCTTTGGATTAAGCAACAACTTGAAGATTTCGGTATCAAAATGGATAATATACCAATTAAATGTGATAATACAAGTACAATTAATTTAACAAAAAATCCTGTCCAACACTCTAAGTCAAAGCATATAGAGATTAGGCATCACTTTATTAGGGATCATGTGCTGAAAAATGATGTGATGATTGAATATGTATGTACTGAAAATCAATTGGCTGATATCTTTACAAAGCCCCTTTATAAAGATAGATTCAATTTCTTGAGGAATGCTTTAAGCTTGTATGATCCTAGCAAATGAATTGAATTTGTATTGCATTGCTTTGCTACTCAAACTAGTAATCCATCTCAAGGTCAATATAAGTGAAAGCATGAATCCATCTAATCTAAATGACGAACTGTTTGACTTTCCGGAGGATGGTTACCCTCCCTTGGACTCTTCATAGAGATATTTTCAGAGCCTATATCATAGGTATTCGAAATTTGGTCAAACATTCCTCATTCAATATTAATAATTCAAAAATCATAACCAAATTATTATAGGGTGTATTATTAATGGGGAGGATCACAAACAAATTCACTCTGTGTTTATCAAAAGAAATCATATTGTTTAGGGTGATTAAATAAAAATTTGGGAAAAGATAAAATTCAGTCTGAAATTTTTCAGTGCCGGAGACGTCTCTGGCAAGTCGCAGAGACGTCCCCCCAGGCGAGACGTCTCGCCTTAGTCGCGGAGACGTCTCGGGGACCGAACTAGGGTTTTAAAATAAGTGAAACAGCTCGAGCCGACCCGAGCTATCTTCTCTCATCCCCGACCAAAAACGAAAACCCTAGCCTCCATTTGTTCTCCATCACAAACCCTAGCCTCCTTCTCCACTTTTTCTTAGGATTTCCAATCATGGCACCAAAAAGAGCTAGGACAACCCGTGGAAGGCGACCTAGGGCAGCGGCCGACAATGAGGAACGAAGGGAAGAACATTCCCCGCCGTCTCCTCCGGTTGCTCCGCCAACCACAACTATTTCCTGTGCAAATCGCACAGTCACGACCGGAAGGTACATAGATTTCTCATTTTTAGATCATGAGGGGTTCTCTATTGGAGAGAGACTCCGAGCCCAAGGGTGGGAGCACCTTTGTACCCTAAATACCTCGACCTACCCCGGCCTAGTTAGAGAACTTTTTAGCAATATGGCCTTAGGGGACCAAGGGTACACTGCATATGTCCGGGGGACATTAGTAGAAGTCAATGAAGATGTCCTATCCACTGTCTTACAAATCCCTAAGGACGGTGAGGCTCCAACCTCACATTCCCAAAGGGAATCAGCCCTAAATCTACTTTTAGGAAGAGAGGACTGCGGCCCTCTTGATGTTGTCAATTCCCAGGACCTAAATGCAGAGATGAGACTTCTTTTAAGTATTGTCAACCGGGTCCTATTTCCCAAAACCGGTCGCTTCGATTTTGTTTCGGAGCGAGATTTAGTTATAATGCACCATATCCTACTAGGGATACCCCTAAACCTCCCTAGACTTATGCTAAACTACATTGCCCTATGTCATAGGTATTCTAGGTTTAGTTTACCCTACGGCATGATCTTTACCTTAGTTTTCAAACACTTCAAAGTTTCCATTCCAACAAATGAACCTGCAAAGCCCTTGAGAAACACCGACTATTATAATGAGGGCACAATGAGAAGAATGGAATTTCATAAGATAGATGGGTCGTGGGTGAAGGTACCAAAGAGAAAAGCCCAAATCCTAGAGCCCGAGAACCCACATCATGAGTCTGACCATCACTCTCCTCCACCTAGCCACTTGGATATCCCTGATATACCCTCCAGCTCAGCTGGACCTTCCACATCCATGCCACCACCTCCTCCAGTTAGCGGGCCCTCCTTTCTTTCAGAAGATCAGATGCGCACCCTAGCATCTGCCATTTGCCAACAAATGAGGGAGGAGATGAGATCCATGATCTCTACAGAGTTGGCCCCCTTCAGAGCTTCACATGAAGTGCTTCTACAAGAGCTGAAGGACATTAGAAGTCAAATTGAAGCCACAACACATGAAATAATTGGTGTGGATGCCTCCCAAAAATTCAGATCAATAGAGCTCAAGGACAGCTTGAAGACCATTTCCAAGAGCCTCAAAGAGTTGACAAGCCCAGGAGGCAATGTGGGCACTTTAGTTGCCCAACTTAGAGGGAGGATTGAAATGGCAACTGAAGAATTTGAAGCACTTGTGGCAGCCTTCCACAAGTCACAGGGAGATCAATTTAAGACCCTAATGGATTCAATCAATGCTTTTATAGATGCAGCTTGTAGGATTTATGAGCAACGTCGCCGATAAGGGACGCTTTGTAAACATCTAGGAATCTTCTTTTTGTAAACCCTAGGCTATTTTGAAACACTTTTTGTATTAGAAATCAATACTTGTAATGATTTCTTCTTTTGACTATGTACTGACTTCAAAGGTTTACAATGACATATGAATGACATACAATCTCTTTTGAAACCCTGTGTACATTTCTAACTCTGTGTATGTGATTGTGTATGTGAGTTTGTGATGTGCCATAAAAATCTTATCACATACCTTGAGTGTTCAAATTTGATACAAAGAAACAATGCATATAAAACAGAGGGAGCACATCTTGTGATAACTATACTAAACAAAAAGATGAGTCTGAAATGAATTCCAAAACAAAGGGGGAGTGATATGAATGACTGAATTCATTAATAGAAATGACTTGGACAGGGGGAGCACAACTTGAATATTCTTGAGTCGTTCATGGAAATATGCTGAATCTTACTAGGAAGTATGCTTTAAGCACCTACAGATAATTTGTCCCCTTCATTGTTGATGACAAAAAGGGGGAGTAGAACCATAGAACCAATATGGATAAGGGGAGTAGAACCAATATGGATACATTGGAATGCAAAATACAAAATTCATGCTTAAAAGTTGAATTGGAAGAGATAAAATTGAAGAATATTGGCTTTAAGATAATTGCCCTTCTGGAAAAGAAAGGGGGAGTCAAAAAGAACTTAGCTTTCAATTATCTTTATACCTGTACATCTGAGCAAATACTGTGTATATGTTTAAATTTCGAATTTTGCATATGCTCAGTGTTTTGTCATCATCAAAAAGGGGGAGATTGTTGACCCCCTAATGGATTTTGATGAATACAAAACACTAGAGTATAATTTCATTTATCTTAACAATTTAATTGAGAAATTCATGTGTTTTATTAAGAATATTGTTAAGAAATGTCTAGGCAAGTTCCCATAATTTTTATGAATTTATTGAAGAATTTTTTGAGATGAAAGAAAAAGTTCAGGAACAGCCGAGACGTCTCCTGATAGTCTCAGAGAAGTCTCTGGCACAAACAGGAAGAACTGGCACACTTGGAGACGTCCCCGGCACCTGCCGAGTTGTCCCCACGATAGCGGAGTCGACTCTCTCAGTAGCGGAGTCGACTCTCTCAGTGGCGGCAGAAAGGCAGTTTTCAAGAGATATGCGCGAGACGTCCCCACCGCAAGCAGAGTCGTCCCCACAAGTAAAAAGGAGACTTTCCGAGTCGTCCCCAAGATAGCGGAGACGGCTCTCTCAGGGTTTTCCAGAGAATGATTTTTTCGGTGATAAGGCAGCGGAGACGTCCCCTGAAAGAGCGGAGTCGGCTCTCTCAGGGAATTCCAGAGGACATGTTTTTCGGAGATAAAGAAGCGGAGTCGACCCCGAGACAGCGGAGTCGTCCCCATTCAAAAAGTGCAAACAAGCAGAGTCGTCCCCGTAAAGTGCCGAGTCGACCCCAGACAACGTAAAAAGTAAAATCTTGTAGCCGAGACGTCTCTCGTTGAAGCGGAGACGTCCCCGGAACGCCTGGGACGCGACTGACAACTTTTACAGGTTTGGTTTGAATTTCAAATCTCTTTTACTTTATCTCTAACGGCTATATTTGCTTTTTGGGCTATAAAAGGGAGCTCTTAAGTGCTTCAAAACAACTTTTCACCAACCCAAAAGCTAGATCATTTAAGAGAGAAGCAAGAGAGAGAAGTTCAAGAGAGTGAGTGCATTCAAGTGAAGAAATCAAGTGCTTTCAAGCTTCCCAAGTGATTTCAAGCTCAACCACTCTCTTCCGCTCGTGCATTCAAAGCTCACACTCAAATCTACGCGATCCACATCGGAAGAATCACCATTTCCAACGCTTCCAACGGCAAAAGGATTCTTCCGGGTTCTATTGTTCATCATTGCCATATTTGCTTCTCTAGAGCTTTTCTTTTCTGTGTAAACTCTTTCATTGTGGTGCTTGTTCCAGTCAAGGGACTTGAAATAAGGAAAAGGCGTCCCAAGCCTAAGTGAAATTGGGGGTGTTAGGATTTGTTGTGAGCCCGGTGTAAAACAACGAGTTAGGTAGTGAACTCGCAAAACTACCGTACTGTAATCTTGGATTATAGTGAAAATTCCCAAAGGTGATTTGGAGAGTGGATGTAGGAGCAGTGGAAGCTCCGAACCACTATAAAACCTTGTGTTTGCGATTGACCTTTCTCATTCCTCCTTCTTTACTTTAGTGCATTTATTTGTGTGTTTTATTTTTAATTAGGCGAAAAGTTTTAAAACACCCAATTCACCCCCCTCTTGGGTGACCATCTCTGGGCAACAACTTTCATGCATGATTAACTATCAGATCTGAAACTTAAGAACTCTATTCCGATTAATCTCCGAATATCCATTGAATGGATTCTGGAGATATCTCCGTGAGGAGCCCCAAAAGAGGGTAAAACCTCGGAGAATCAGACCTAGATCTTGACACCATAATAAAAGATTAATGTAGGATTAATACCTTTTATGATGGATGAAGCTTGTGGATCTGATCCTCGACTTCGCAGCCACGCACACGAATGGCCTCTACGAGAAGTCCACGCGAAGTTCCTGAAGAGATCCAATCCTGCGGAAGTGCTAGCTTGCGCAGAATTTCTTGAGGCTGAAATTTGATCTTCCAAACGCTATCAACTTTTGATCCGCCTTCTTGGAAGAACTTGGAGGAAAGGTTTAAAGGGATTGAAGAGGATTTAGATCTGATCTAAAGACTCTTAACAGGGACCCCTAACACTAATGGCACGATGGACTTGTTGGGAACCCGCCCATGCCGCTGATATTTCAAAAATAAAATCAGATGGCAGCGGAAGAGGCATGTGCGGGATCGACGTTCATCGCATGAACGTTGTTTCATGAACCGTTCGTAGATAGATAAGGATTAAAAACTTTTAAACTAATTTGAAGATCAGATCTTCACCTTGTGCGGGTAGATGATCACCGTAAATCTGAGTTCGTGGTTTTAGGAAGAGGGTTCGCTTGAAGCCGTTCAAGTGTCCGGCCTCTACGGGTATCCACACGAAGCAGAGATCCGATCAAAGCTCTCTAGTCTTCCCGGGGTGCTAGCTCCCTTGCAAAGACTTCTTTTGATGGCTGATCTCCTCTCTTTCTTTCAACTCTTGAATGTACTTGAGAGGAGGAAGAAGAAGGATGAAGAAGAGGAAGAAGAAGAATCCCCACGCAGCCTTCTTTTCTTCCTTGCGTTGGATGAAGGAAGGGAAGAGGAAGGAGGATCCGCCAACCACCTTTGGCTTCCTCCTTGCTTGTGGCTGAAGGCAAAGGGGAGGGAGAGGGCCACGGCACAAGAGAGGAGAGGCTTCTCCTTGTCCCATTAGGTCAGCCCCAAAAAGCCCTCTTTAAATAACAAGTGGAGCTCCTAACTTTTAGGAGCTCCCTTGAATTAATTCCAAGAGGGGCGCCGGCCCCTCTTGTTGCCGCACCCATAAACCCAAGGAGAAGGGGCTTGAGCCCCTCCTTCTTGTGTTGCCCTAATCCTCATCTAATGAGGATTGGGTGGCCTTAATTTGGTTTAGCCCTAATCCAATTAGGGTTTAACCAAGGGTGAACCAATTTGGATCCAATCTAGGTAAGTCCTAATCCAATTAGAACTTAAATCAATTTTGACTCAATTGAACTCTTCAATCCTAATCCAATTAGGAATCTTATTGATTCATTAGATTAATAATTAATTGTGACTTAAGAAACCCTAATCCAAATTAGGACATATTTAATTTTAGTCCTAATCCAATTAGGACTCTATTTGAATCTGAAGTCCTAATCTGATTAGGACTCTTGGAATCCTACTCCAAGTAGGAATCCGATTTTAATTCAAAACTCCTAATCTCATTAGGATTGTAGGAATCCTATTCCAAGTAGGAATCCCAGTCCTACTCCAACTAGGATTCCCAGTCCTAATCCAATTAGGACTCTAGGAATCCTACTCGAAGTAGGACTCTTGTTTCAAGTCCAATTAATTAATTCCCTTTTGTTCATTCTTCAACTGAATATCAATCGAATTGATTACTTGTGATTCATAATCACTTTTCAACCATCGGATCGGTCAATACTTCTAGTGTGTGTGATGTTAGATGTATGCCCTAGAAGCTAATTTGGCTGACACATTGTTGATTCTAGGGACATAATTTTGTACTTGACTGTTTATTATTGAATAAATAAAAGGCATCTTTTCATTCATATTATTTATGTCTATGAATCGTCCAAGGAATTAATAAGATGATGATACATATTCTCAAGAGTTGAGAATTTGAGCCATGTATCATTGGTGATTATTTTCTAAATGCTCCTGATCAATGGATCATCACGAGGACGGTGATCGATCCGATCAGTGCACAGATCACTTTCCTTCTGGATGGACGAGACTTGAGTCCACAGTGTAGGGACACTGAAGTGATAGTGCAGGTGCTTGTTAGAGAACAAGGGTACTGAGCGTGACCAAGACAAGAAGTCACTTGGATGTCTATCCACTCGTCAGTGACTTGCTTGATGTTGCAGTAGTGTGACTGGTCCTTTGACCTGCGGTGCTTCGGCTACTCACAGTGAGGTTATTGTAGTTTGACTGCACATATACATGGTCTCTAGCCATATGGGTCCATGCAGTGTAGATTGGCTGCAGTAAGTTCACTGTAGGAGTAGGGTTTGCACCTACAAGGAATCTATCGACCTTGATAGAAGAGGAGTGATCCTATGTGATTTGTTAGACTGAGTTCTAAGATCTTGGCCAGGGCAGTAATATAAAGTGGAAAAAGAGTTTTCCACCATCGAACTCAAGTCGAATAAATCTTGACATATGACAGACGATGGGGTTTGACGAGTTGTCCATGACCTCCGTCCTGTAGGGATCCACGATAGTAGGACTGTATCACACGTTAACTGCACCTAGAGGTTCATCATTCCATTCTGCTGGGTAGCCACTACATGCTGCTAGGTGTCACTGGTGGATGGTGGGACTCATAGGGATTATCTTGATGATCGATAAACCCTAATGAGTTGAGTTGGAATCGTTCCAACCCATTGAAAGGAGTTTTCAATAATATAGTGATAGAGATCACAATATATCTCACTACCAGTCAGAATAGAACCTATGGGGTCACACACACTAGAAGTATTGACCGATCCGATGGTTGAAATCGTGATTAGGAATCACAAGAAATCAATTTGATTGATAAGAAGTTGAAGAAGGAACAAAGAAAATTAATTAATTGGACTTAAACACAAATCCTACTTCGGGTAGGATTCCTAGAGTCCTAATTGGATTAGGACTGGGAATCCTAGTTGGAGTAGGACTGGGATTCCTACTTGGAATAGGATTCCTACAATCCTAATGAGATTAGGAATTTTGAGTTAAAATTGAATTCTTACTTGGAGTAGAATTCCTAGAAATCCTAATTAGATTAGGACTTCGAATTCAAATAAAGTCCTAATTGGATTAGGACTAAAATTAAATACATCCTAATTGGATTAGGATTTCTTAAGTCTAAATTAATTATTAATCTAATGAATCAACATGACTCCTAATTGGATTAGGATTGAAGAGTTCAATTGAGTCATGGTTCATTCAAGTCCTAATTGGATTAGGACTAGCATAGATTGAACCCAATTTGGCCAATCCTAATTGGATTAGGATTAAACCATAAGAGAGGCACCCAATCCTCTTTGGAAGAGGACTAGGGCATCACAAGAAGGAGGGATCACGCCCCTCCTCCTCTCCTTGTGTGCGGCATGAAGAGAGGGGCCGGCGCCCCCCTTCCCTCTTTGGAAGATTGTCTTGGAGCTCCTAATTGTTAGGAGCTCCACTCCTTATAAAAGGAGGACTAGGGCCGGCCCCAAAGAGGTGATCCCTCTTCCTCCAAGCCGTGGCCACCCTCTCCCTCTCCTCCCTTGGTTCAGCCGCCATCAGCAAGGGAAAAGAAGAGGAGGCGTCTCCCTCCTCTTGGTCTTCTTCCTTGGCTTCAGCGCGTGTGAAGAGAAGAAGGCTGCGAAGGGATTTGATCTTCTTCCTCTTCTTCATCCTTCTTCTTCCTCCTCTCAAGTACAATCAAGAGTTGATTGAAAAGAGAGGACATCAGCCATCAAAGCTATCTCTGCAAGGAAGCTAGCACCCCGGTGAGATAGAGAGCTTGGATCGGATCCTGCTTCGTGTGGATACCCGTAGAGGCCGGACGTTTGAACGGCTTCAAGCAAACCCTCTTCCAAAACCACGAATTCAGATTTGCGGTGATCATCTACCCGCGCAAGGTGAAGATTTGATCTTCCTAATAGTTTTAAAAGTTTTAATTCTTACCTAATTACGAAAGGTCTCGAAACAACGTTCATGCGATGAACGTCGATCCCGCACATGCCTCTTCCGCTGCCATCTGATTTAATTTATGAAATATCAGCGGCATGGGCGGGTTCCCAACAGTGGTATCAGAGCCTAGGCTTCGTAGATTAAGGTAAGAATTAAATATCTAAAGGCTTATTAGATCTGAAAATTGATTGATCATGCATGCTGAAAAATTCTTCATGCAGATTTTTCAGGGGTGCTGATTTTTTACATGCTGATTTTTATGTGATAAAAAGATGATTCTAATTGCATTGTTAATGGGATTACAAAGTTTAGAATCATGATTAGCATGATCAGCGACCTATGTCATGATATAATCAGTTAGTTTTCAGATCTGAAAATTATAATTGTTGCATACGGTGATGATCATAGGATTCAACCCCTTTTGGTATCAAATGTAATGACCTGCGATGTGATCTGCAATATCATGTAATTTTTCAGATGCTTGCATGCATCTTATTTGATGTTTTGAGAGGCCTGCGTGCCTCCTAAAAGGAGATGTAATTTATTTTTATTTTTATTTTACATCTGGTTATATTTCTGTGATGTGATGTACATCAACGATCAAGTTGAAGCAAAGGCATGAGATGAAAGGTGATCTAAGCGGCTGATGGCGATGGGATCAAGAGTTGATCAAGGATCGAATCAAGGTGGCTTAGAACCAATTCAAGAGTTGAAGACCACTTGATCGATTGATGTGCATGTGCTTGTAATATGACCTAATTAGAATCCATGATCATCACCTATTTAAAGTTTAACTTTATTTGATGCTGCGATTATAACTGCCTGTGATGTACCGTTTGCATGAGATGTGAATGCGAGTCGGGTAGATAGGTTTACATGTGATGTAGCAAACCCAATTGAGACCTAAATCAAAACCTCCTCAATCAAGTCGAGAGTGAACCGACATGAGCAAGTCATATTAGATTAATTGATCTAATTGGTGTCTAGGAAAGCATGAAAGGTGGTTACTTAATTAGGACCTTACTCTCTGAGTAAGGGGAGCCTCCCACCTGCTTACCTGGCCAATTGTTCGATTACCTCTTATGAAGGGCTCAAGTTGCAAACACTAAGACCTGATTAACCAATATTAAGTCAATAGGTCTTCCACTGTAGTAGAGCTGCTAAGGCCTTTCTGATGTTGATTTGTCTCGGCTGGACACAGTGGTCAAGTTGCATCGGGGGGCTGGACCTCTCTATAGACATGAGATGTTGTAGGGTAAAGGTGGGGTTGGGCACCAATAACTGTTAGGTGAGGACCCAATGACGACTTTATTCCTACGGTTATACGGTGGGTCTGACTTAACTAAGAAATAGGACCAATAACTGTTAGGTGAGGTCTTCATGGCTTAGAGACCAAGTAACACTGCAACATGCTTGAGAAGCATTGTACAAGAGTTGTACACTCATCCATTTATGTGTCACCAATAACTGTTAGGTGAGGTGGCATGTAAATCGGTGGGACCGCAGTACCCACTAGAAACCCTAGTCGTGTGGGATTTCCGTTTTCCTACCAGGGGAGTGTGAGGGATTCGAGAAAATAGTGGGAGTTACATTTGTTCTAAAAGACCTTAGAACAGATTAGGATCAAGTACAAAAGTCTAACTAGAATCTTTACTCTCTGCAGATACAATGTCGGCTTCAAACCCTTTGACCCGTATTCTTGAGACCAACCGACTGACCGGAACCAATTACAAAGACTGGCTTAGAAATCTCAAAATTGTTTTGGACTGTGAGAAAATAGGCTATATACTCGATTCAGATATCCCCACACTACCAGCACGTCCTACTGATGTTCAGCGTGAGATGCATAAAAAGTGGTTGGATGATGACATTAGAGTAAAATGCTATATGATGGCATCATGTCTAATGAACTCCAATGCCAGCATGAAAATATAAAGACTGCTAGGGAGATACTGGCACACCTGCAAGAGTTGTATGGTGAGCAGAGTCGCACAGCTCGTTTTGAAGTGTCCAAGAGGCTTTTCAAAGCGAAGATGCGCGAAGGGCAGTTTGTCCATGATCACGGTCTGACCATGATCAAGGACCTAGAGGAGCTTGAGAAGCTCGGTATGGACATGCACAAGGAATTGCAAGTGGATTTGATCCTACAGTCACTTCCTGATTCATTTGGTCAGTTTATAGTAAACTACCACATGAATAAGATTGAATGCACTAAGACTGAACTAATCAACATGTTGGTAACTGCTGAGGGAGCCTTGAAAGGTTCAAGGGGCAATGTCCTTGCTGCTGAGTTGACTTCTGGTTCCAAGAGAAAGTCTACTTAGAAGATAAAGAAGCCTGCTAAGAAGCAGAAGAAAGACAAGAAGCCAAAGAAGGAAGTTCAAAAGAAAAAGGCTAACGACAAAGGAAAATGTTTCCACTGCAATGTCGAAGGCCACTGGAAGAGAAACTGTCCTTCATACCTCGAGAGCCTGAAGAACAAGAAAGGTGACACACCTTCAGAAGGTATAGACTTGCTCATAATTGAAACTAATCTAACGGTTTCTTCTACTTCTAGTTGGGTTATAGATTCTGGTTCTAGTGCTCATTTGTGCACTACCATGCAGGGTCTAAAGGAAAGTAGAAGGCTGGCGGAAGGTGCGGTAACCCTTCGGGTTGGAAACGGGGCAAAAGTTGCTGCTGTGGCTGTGGGCACCTACCATCTGCGACTACCGTCTGGATTTAGTTTAATACTTAGAGACTGCTATTATGTACCTGTTGCTAGCAGAAATTTGATTTCTGTTCTATTTATTTAAGAAATAAAATAGTCGCACGTGGTTTCATGATTGACAGTCTCTATCATTTACATATGGATGTATCTGTGAATGTTACCGAGCAAGATGTGAGTGCCAAAGGATCCAAAAGATCCAGAGATGAGATAAACCAAAGATATTTGTGGCACCTCAGGCTTGGCCATATTGGAGAGGACAGAATGAACAAAATGGATAAAAATGGGCTTTTAGACTCATTGACTTCCGAGTCATACCCAGTTTGCGAGTCCTGTCTTCAAGAAAAAATGGCTAGACTGCCCTTTATAGGACATGGGGAGAGGACCACTGAAATACTTACCCTAGTACATACAGATGTATGTGGCCCATTCGATGTGCTAGCCGGGGGACGTTATTCTTACTTCATTACCTTTACCGATGATTATTCACGGTATGGGTATGTGTATCTTATGAGACACAAGTCTGAGTCTTTTGAAAAGTTCAAAGAGTTCAAGAATGAAGTAGAAAAACAAACTGGAAAACCTCTTAAGGCTCTTCGATCAGATTGAGGAGGAGAATACCTTAGTGGGGAATTCCGGGACTATCTCAAAGAAAACGGCATAGTCTCACAATGGACACCTCCGGGTACACCTCAGCTCAACGGGGTGTCAGAGAGGAGGAATCGGACCCTATTGGATATGGTCAGGTCCATGATGAGCTTCACTGATTTACCTATATTCTTTTGGGGAGATTCCTTACTCACAACGATTTATTTATTGCATAGAGTTCCCTCTAAATCCGTTCCTACCACACCGTATGAGATATGGCATGGTAAGAAACCAAGTCTGGGTCATCTCAAGATTTGGGAATGTCCGGCCCACGTCAAGAGACTACAGGCGGACAAGTTAGAGGCTAGGACCATAAGTGCTCGTTTTATAGGATATCCTAAAGAGTCATTAGGATACAATTTTTACGTCTCAGAGGATCACAATGTGTTTGTGAGCCGTCATGCCATCTTCTTGGAAAATCAGTTTATCCTTGATAGAGGCAGTGGGAGGAAAATTGAGCTTGAAGAGAAAGTCTCTGAAAAGCAACGAGTGATGGATCCTATTGAACCCATTCATACAGAGCCAGTACACGATGCCACTCGACCACCTCGTAGATCTAGTAGGGTCTCCCATCCTTCCGATAGATACTTAGGTATACTAGAAGAGGATACCGAGGAAATGTTCCTAGTGGGAGATAGGGATCACATACAGGATCCCAAAACCTACAACGAGGCGATATCTGATATCGATTCCGAGAAATGGCTGGAAGCAATGAAGTCAGAGTTAGACTTCATGCGTTCCAACCAAGTCTGGACCTTAGTAGACCCACCAGAAGGTATTGTACCTATTGGATGCAAATGGATCTACAAAAGGAAGATAGGTTCGGATGGAGAGGTAGAGACCTATAAGGCAAGGCTTGTGGCGAAAGGGTATAGTCAGCGCGAAGGCATTGACTATCAGGAGACCTTTTCACCTGTAGCCATGCTAAAATCCATCCGAACATTGCTTGCCATTGCAGCATTTTATGATTATGAAATCTGGCAGATGGATGTGAAAACTGCTTTCCTGAATGGATATCTTGATGAAGATATCTATATGGAACAGCCTTTGGGTTTCACTTCCAGTGATGGAGATCACAAGGTCTGCAAGCTGCAAAGGTCCATCTATGGACTAAAGCAAGCGTCTCGGAGTTGGAACACTCGTTTCGATGACGCAATCAAAACGTTTGATTTCATCAAAAACGAAGAGGAACCGTGTGTTTATAAAAGGGTTAGTGGGAGCGCTGTCGTATTTCTCGTATTGTACGTGGACGACATCCCACTGATAGGGAATGATATTCCCATGCTAACCTCGGTCAAGGTCTGGTTGTCAAAAGAATTCTCCATGAAAGACCTTGGGGAAGCATCCTATATTTTGGGAATAAAGGTCTATAGAGATAGATCTAAAAGGATGCTTGGCCTTTCACAGAAGATGTACATAGAGGAGGTGCTGAAAAGGTTCAGCATGGAAAACTCCAAGAGGGGTCTCTTACCCCTTAGGCATGGAATTCATCTCTCCAAGAAGATGTGCCCCAACACATCTGAAGAAATTCATCGCATGAGCAAGATTCCCTATGCATCGGCAATAGGAAGCCTCATGTATGCCATGCTATGTACACGACCTGATATAGCTCTTGCTGTGAGTGTCACAAGCAGATATCAGTCGAATCCAGGTGAAGAACACTGGACAGCTGTGAAGAATATTCTTAAGTACTTGAGAAGAACTGAAGATTTATTCTTGGTCTTTGGGAGAAGATCAGAGTTGAAGGTAGAAGGATGCACACATATTGATGATAGAAAGTCTACATCAGAATATGTGCAATGATGGTTCAGTAAATTGGAAGAGTTCCAAACAACCGATCATTATAGATTCTACCTTAGAAGCTGAATGTTAAGCCTATCTAAGGGTGCAGTGGAAACCTTCTGATTAAAAGTTAATTGCAGAGTTAGGTGTAATGTCATTAGATGCCATAACACTTTACTGCGATAACATTGGCACCATAGCACTAGCTATGGAGCCATGGTCTCATCAGAAGTCCAAGCACATAGAGCGGCGCTTCCATTTCATACGCGACTATGATGTAGAGGTGCAGAGAGTAGACTCCGCGGATAATATGGCAGACCCGTTCACTAAGCAGCTGAGTCAGCAAAAGACTGAAGCCCACCTTGAGAAGATGGGCCTAAGATATATGACCAATTGGCTTTAGTGCAAGTGGGAGATTGTTAGATGTATGCCCTAGAAGCTAATTTGGCTGACACATTGTTGATTCTAGGGACATAATTTTGTACTTGACTGTTTATTATTGAATAAATAAAAGGCATCTTTTCATTCATATTATTTATGTGTCTATGAATCGTCCAAGGAATTAATAAGATGATGATACATATTCTCAAGAGTTGAGAATTTGAGCCATGTATCATTGGTGATTATTTTCTAAATGCTCCTGATCAATGGATCATCACGAGGACGGTGATCGATCCGATCAGTGCACAGATCACTTTCCTTCTGGATGGACGAGACTTGAGTCCACAGTGTAGGGACACTGAAGTGATAGTGCAGGTGCTTGTTAGAGAACAAGGGTACTGAGCGTGACCAAGACAAGAAGTCACTTGGATGTCTATCCACTCGTCAGTGACTTGCTTGATGTTGCAGTAGTGTGACTGGTCCTTTGACCTGCGGTGCTTCGGCTACTCACAGTGAGGTTATTGTAGTTTGACTGCACATATACATGGTCTCTAGCCATATGGGTCCATGCAGTGTAGATTGGCTGCAGTAAGTTCACTGTAGGAGTAGGGTTTGCACCTACAAGGAATCTATCGACCTTGATAGAAGAGGAGTGATCCTATGTGATTTGTTAGACTGAGTTCAAGACCTTGGCCAGGGCAGTAATATAAAGTGGAAAAAGAGTTTTCCACCATCGAACTCAAGTCGAATAAATCTTGACATATGACAGACGATGGGGTTTGACGAGTTGTCCATGACCTCCGTCCTGTAGGGATCCACGATAGTAGGACTGTATCACACGTTAACTGCACCTAGAGGTTCATCATTCCATTCTGCTGGATAGCCACTACATGCTGCTAGGTGTCACTGGTGGATGGTGGGACTCATAGGGATTATCTTGATGATCGATAAACCCTAATGAGTTGAGTTGGAATCGTTCCAACCCATTGAAAGGAGTTTTCAATAATATAGTGATAGAGATCACAATATATCTCACTACCAGTCAGAATAGAACCTATGGGGTCACACACACTAGAAGTATTGACCGATCCGATGGTTGAAATCATGATTAGGAATCACAAGAAATCAATTTGATTGATAAGAAGTTGAAGAAGGAACAAAGGAAATTAATTAATTGGACTTAAACACAAATCCTACTTCGGGTAGGATTCCTAGAGTCCTAATTGGATTAGGACTGGGAATCCTAGTTGGAGTAGGACTGGGATTCCTACTTGGAATAGGATTCCTACAATCCTAATGAGATTAGGAATTTTGAGTTAAAATTGAATTCCTACTCGGAGTAGGATTCCTAGAAATCCTAATTAGATTAGGACTTCGGATTCAAATAAAGTCCTAATTGGATTAGGACTAAAATTAAATACATCCTAATTGGATTAGGATTCCTTAAGTCTAAATTAATTATTAATCTAATGAATCAACATGACTCCTAATTGGATTAGGATTGAAGAGTTCAATTGAGTCATGGTTCATTCAAGTCCTAATTGGATTAGGACTAGCATAGATTGAACCCAATTTGGCCAATCCTAATTGGATTAGGATTAAACCATAAGAGAGGCACCCAATCCTCTTTGGAAGAGGACTAGGGCATCACAAGAAGGAGGGATCACGCCCCTCCTCCTCTCCTTGTGTGCGGCATGAAGAGAGGGGCCGGCGCCCCCCTTCCCTCTTTGGAAGATTGTCTTGGAGCTCCTAATTGTTAGGAGCTCCACTCCTTATAAAAGGAGGACTAGGGCCGGCCCCAAAGAGGTGATCCCTCTTCCTCCAAGCCGTGGCCACCCTCTCCCTCTCCTCCCTTGGTTCAGCCGCCATCAGCAAGGGAAAAGAAGAGGAGGCGTCTCCCTCCTCTTGGTCTTCTTCCTTGGCTTCAGCGCGTGTGAAGAGAAGAAGGCTGCGAAGGGATTTGATCTTCTTCCTCTTCTTCATCCTTCTTCTTCCTCCTCTCAAGTACAATCAAGAGTTGATTGAAAAGAGAGGACATCAGCCATCAAAGCTATCTCTGCAAGAGAGCTAGCACCCCGGTGAGATAGAGAGCTTGGATCGGATCCTGCTTCGTGTGGATACCCGTAGAGGCCGGACGTTTGAACGGCTTCAAGCAAACCCTCTTCCAAAACCACGAATTCAGATTTGCGGTGATCATCTACCCGCGCAAGGTGAAGATTTGATCTTCCTAATAGTTTTAAAAGTTTTAATTCTTACCTAATTACGAAAGGTCTCGAAACAACGTTCATGCGATGAACGTCGAACCCGTGCATGCCGATTCCGCTGCCATCTGAAAAATTTATGAAATATCAGCGGCATGGGCGGGTTCCCAACATGTGACCCCATAGGTTCTACTCTGACTGGTAGTGAGATATATTATGATCTCTATCACAATATCATTGAAAACTCCTTTCAATGGATTGGAACGATTCCAACTCTACTCTTTAGGGTTTATCGATCATCGAGATAATCCCTGTAAGTCCCACCATCCACCAGTGACACCTAGCAGCATGTAGTGGCTACCCAGTAGAATAGAATGATGAACCTCTAGGTGCAGTTATCGTGTGATACAGTCCTACTATCGTGGATCCCTACAGGACGGAGGTCATGGATAACTCGTCAAACCCCTTCGTCTGTCATATGTCAAGATTTATTCGACTCGAGTTCGATAGTGGAAAACTCTTTCTCCACTTTATATTACTGCCCTGGCCAAGGTCTTAGAACTCAGTCTAACAAATCACATAGGATCACTCCTCTTCTATCAAGGTCGATAGATTTCATGTAAGTGCATACCCTACTCCTACAGTGAACTTACTGCAGCCAATCTACACTACAAGGACCCATATGACTAGAGACCATGTATACGTGTAGTCAAACTACAATAACCTCACTGTGAGTAGCTGAAGCACCGCAGGTCAAAGGACCAGTCATACTACTGCAACATCAAGCAAGTCACTGACGAGTAGATAGACATCCAAGTGACTTCTTGTATTGGTCACGCTCAGTACCCTTATTCTCTAACAAGCACCTGCACTATTACTTCAGTGTTCCCACACCGTGGACTCGAGTCTCGTCCATCCATAAGGAAAGTAATGTGTGCACTGATCTCATCGGATCGATCACCGCCCTCGTGATGATCCATCGATCAGGAGCATTTAGAAATTAATTACTAATGATGCATGGCTCAAATTCTTAACTCTTAAGAATATGCATCATCATCTTATTAATTCTTGGATGATTCATAGACACATAATCAATATGAATGAAAAAGATGCCTTTTATTTATTCAATAATAATAAAGTCAAGTACAATTTATGTCCTAGAATTAATAATGTGTCAGCCAAAATTGGCTTCTAGGGCATACATCTAACAATCTCCCACTTGCACTAAAACCAATCAGTCATATATCTTAGTCCCATCTTCTCAAGGTGGGCTTCAGTCTTTTGCTGACTTAGCTGTTTAGTGAACGGGTCTGCCATGTTATCCGCGGAGTCTACTCTCTGCACTTCGACATACTTCTTCTCAACATAGTCGCGTATGAGATGGAAGCGCCGCTCTATGTGCTTGGACTTCTGATGAGACCTTGGTTCCTTAGCAAGAGCTATGGCGCCATTATTATCGCAGTAGAGTGTTATGGCATCTGATGACATTACATCCAATTCCGCAATAAATTTCTTGAACCAGAAGCCTTCCTTAGCAGCTTCAGAGGCGGCGATGTATTCAGCTTCCATAGTAGAATCAGCAATGATCGGTTGTTTTAGAACTCTTCCAATTTACCGTACCACCATTGCACAAGAACACATATCCAGATGTTGACTTCCTATCATCGACATCAGTCATGAAGTCTGAATCTGTGTACCCTTCTACCTTTAACTCTGATGATCCTCCAAAGACTAAGAATAAATCTTTAGTTCTTCTCAAGTACTTAAGAATATTCTTCACAGCTGTCCAGTGTTCTTCACCTGGATTCGACTGATATCTGCTTGTGACACTCACAGCAAGAGCTATATCAGGTCGTGTACATAGCATGGCATACATGAGGCTCCCTATTGCCGATGCATAAGGGATCTTGCTCATGCGTTGAATCTCTTCAGATGTGTTGGGGCACATCTTCTTGGAGAGATGAATTCCATGTCTTAGGGGTAAGAGACCCCTTTTAGAGTTTTCCATGCTGAACCTTTTCAGCACTTCCTCTATGTACATCTTCTGTGATAGGCCAAGCATCCTTTTAGATCTATCTCTATAGACCTTAATTCCCAAAATATATGATGCTTCCCCAAGGTCTTTCATGGAGAATTCTTTTGACAACCAGACCTTGACCGAGGTTAGCATGGGAATATCATTCCCTATCAGGAGGATGTCGTCCACGTACAGTACGAGAAATACGACAGCGCTCCCACTAACTTTTTTGTAAACACACGGTTCCTCTTCGTTTTTGATGAAATCAAACGTTTTGATTGCGTCATCGAAACGAGTGTTCCAACTCCGAGATGCTTGTTTTAGCCCATAAATGGACCTTTGCAGCTTGCAGACCTTGTGATCTCCATCACTGGAAGTGAAACCCAAAGGTTGTTCCATATAGATATCTTCTTCAAGATATCCATTTAGGAAAGCAGTTTTCACATCCATCTGCCAGATTTCATAATCATGAAATGCTGCAATGGCAAGCAATATTCGGATGGATTTTAGCATGGCTACAGGTGAAAAGGTCTCCTGATAGTCAATGCCTTCGCGCTGACTATACCCTTTCGCCACAAGACTTGCCTTATAGGTCTCTACCTCTCCATCCAAACCTATTTTTCTTTTATAGATCCATTTGCATCCAATAGGTACAATACCTTCTGGTGGGTCTACTAAGGTCCAGACTTGGTTGGAATGCATGGAGTCTAATTCTGACTTCATAGCTTCCAACCATTTCTCGAAATCGATATCAGATATCGCCTTGTTGTAGGTTTTGGGATCCTGTACGTGATCCCTATCTCCCACTAGGAACATTTCCTCAGTATCCTCTTCTAGTATACCTAAGTATCTATCGGGAGGATGGGAGACCCTACTTGATCTGCGAGGTGGTTGAGGGACATCGTGTACTGGCTCTGTATTAATGGGTTCGATAGGATCCATGACTCGTTGCTTTTCAGAGACTTTCTCTTCAAGCTCAATTTTCCTCCCCACTGCCTCTGTCAAGGATAAACTTATTTTCCAAGAAGATGGCATGACGGCTCACAAACACATTGTTATCCTCTGAGATATAAAAATTGTATCCTAATGACTCTTTAGGATATCCGATAAAACGAGCACTTATGGTCCTAGTCTCTAGTTTGTCCGCCTGTAGTCTTTTGACGTGGGCCGGACATCCCCAAATCTTGAGATGACCAAGACTTGGTTTCTTACCATGCCATATCTCATACGGTGTGGTAGGAACGGATTTAGAGGGAACCCTATTCAGTAGATATACTGCAGTAAGTAAGGCATCTCCCCAAAGAAACATCGGTAGATCAGTGAAGCTCATCATGGACCGGACCATATCCAATAGAGTCCGATTTCTCCTCTCTGACACCCCGTTGAGTTGAGGTGTACCCGGAGGAGTCCATTGTGAGACTATGCCATTGTCCTTGAGATAGTCCCGGAATTCTCCACTAAGGTATTCTCCTCCTCGATCTGATCGAAGAGCCTTAAGGAGTTTTCCAATTTGTTTTTCTACTTCATTTCTGAACTCTTTGAACTTTTCGAAAGATTCAGATTTGTGTCTCATAAGATACACATACCCATACCGTGAATAATCATCGGTAAAGGTAATGAAGTACGAATAACGTCCCCTGGCTAGCACATCGAATGGGCCACATACATCTGTATGTACTAAGGTAAGTATTTTAGTGGTCCTCTCCCCATGTCCTACAAAGGGCAATCTAGCCATTTTTCCTTGAAGACAGGACTCGCAAACTGGATATGACTCGGAAGTCAATGAGCCAAGAGGCCCATCTTTATCCATTTTGTTCATTCTGTCCTCTCCAATATGGCCAAGTCTGAGGTGCCACAAATACTTTTGGTTTATCTCATCCCTAGATCTTTTGGATCTTTTGGCACTCACTTCTTGCTCAGACACATTTATAGATACATCTATATGCAAATGATAGAGACTGTCAATCATAAAACCACATGCGACTATTTTATTTCTGAAATAAATAGAACAACAGTCTTTGTCAAATGTAAAAACATGACCTTCCTGTGCTAGACATGAAACAAAAATCAAATTTCTGCTAGCAGCAGGTACATAATAACAGTCTCTAAGTAATAAACTAAAACCAGACGGTAGTCGCAGATGGTAGGTGCCCACAGCCACAGCAGCAACTTTTGCCCCGTTGCCAACTCGAAAGGTTACTGCACCTTCCGCCAGCCTTCTACTTTCCTTTAGACCCTGCATGGTAGTGCACAGATGAGCACTAGAACCAGAATCTATAACCCAACTAGAAGTAGAAGAAACCGTTAGATTAGTTTCAATTATGAGCAAGTCTATACCTTCTGAAGGTGTGTCACCTTTCTTGTTCTTCAGGCTCTCGAGGTATGAAGGACAGTTTCTCTTCCAGTGGCCGTCGACATTGCAGTGGAAACATTTTTCTTTGTCATTAGCCTTTTTCTTTTGAACTTCCTTCTTTGGCTTTTTGTCTTTCTTCTGCTTCTTAGCAGGCTTCCTTTTCTTCCAAGCAGACTTTCTCTTGGAACCAAAAGTCAACTCAGCAGCAAGGACATTGCCCCTTGAACCTTTCAAGGCTCCCTCAGCAGTTACCAACATGTTTATTAGTTCAGTCTTAGTGCATTCAATTTTATTCATGTGGTAGTTTACTATAAACTGACCAAATGAATCAGAAAGTGACTGTAGGATCAAATCCACTTGCAATTCCTTGTGCATGTTCATTCCGAGCTTCTCAAGCTCCTCTAGGTCCTTGATCATAGTCAGACCGTGATCATGGACAGACTGCCCTTCGTGCATCTTTGTCTTGAAGAGCCTCTTGGACACTTCAAAATGAGCTATGCGACTCTGCTCACCATACAACTCTTGCAGGTGTGCCAGTATGTCCCTAGCAGTCTTCATATTTTCATGCTGGCATTGGAGTTCATTGGACATGGATGCCATGATATAGCACTTGACCCTAGTGTCATCGTCTGTCCACTTCTCATGCGTCGTACGCTGATCAGCGGTCGGACGTGCTGGTAATGCAGGGATGTCATTGTCGAGCACATAGCCTATTTTCTCGCAGTCCAAAACAATTTTGAGGTTTCTAAGCCAGTCCTTGTAATTGGTTCCGGTCAGTCGGTTGGTCTCAAGAATACGGGTCAAAGGGTTTGAAGCTGACATTGTATCTGCAGAGAGTAAAGATTCTAGTTAGACTTTTGTACTTGATCCTAATCTGTTCTAAGGTCTTTTAGAACGAATGTTCCTCCCACTATTTTCTCGAATTCCTCACACTCCCCTGGTAGGAAAACGGAAATCCTACACGACTAGGGTTTCTAGTGGGTACTGCGGTTCCACCGATTTACAAGCCACCTCACCTAACAGTTATTGGTGACACATAGATTGATGAATGTACAACTCTTGTACAATGCTTCTCAAGCATGTTGCAATGCAACTTGGTCTCTAAGCCATGAAAACCTCACCTAACAGTTATTGGTCCCATTTCTTAGTTAAGTCTGACCCACCGTATAACCATAGGAATAAAGTTGTCATTGGGTCCTCACCTAACAGTTATTGGTGCCCAACCCCACCTTTACCCTACAACATCTCATGTCTATAGAGAGGTCCAGCCCCCCGATGCAACTTGCCCACTGTGTCCAGCCGAGACAAATCAACATCAGAAAGACCTTAGCAGCTCTACTACAGTGGAAGACCTATTGACTTAATATTGGTTAATCAGGTCTTAGGTTTGCAACTTGAGCTCTTCATAAGAGGTAATCGAACAATTGGCCAGGTAAGCAGGTGGGAGGCTCCCCTTACTCAGAGAGTAAGGTCCTAATTAAGTAACCACCTTTCATGCTTTCCTAGACACCAATTAGATCAATTAATCTAATATGACTTGCTCATGTCGGTTCACTCTCGACTTGATTGAGGAGGGTTTAATTTAGGTCTCAATTGGGTTTGCTACATCACATGTAAACCTATCTACCCGACTCTCATTCACATCACATGCAAACGGCACATTGCAGGCAGTTATAATCGCAGCAATAATTAAAGCTAAACTTTAAATAGGTGATGATCATGGATTCTAGTTAGGTCGTATTACAAGCACATGCACGTCAATCGATCAACTGGTCTTCAACTCTTGAATTGGTTCCAAGCCTCCTTGATTCGATCCTTGACCAACTCTTGATCCAATCGCCATCAACCGCTTAGACCCCTGCTCATCTCATGCATCATCTTTGACTTGATCGTTGACGTACATCACATCATAGAAATACAACCAGATATAAAATAAAAAATAAAAATAAATTACATCTCCCTTTTAGGAGGCACGCAGGCCTCTCAAAACATCAAATAAGATGTATGCAAGCATCTGAAAAATTACATGACATCACAGATCGCATCGCAGGTCATTACATTTGATACCAAAAGGGTTTGAATCCTATGATCATCACCATATGCAACAATTATAATTTTCAGATCTAAGAATTAATTGATTATGCTATGTCATAGGTTGCTGATCATGCTAATCATGATTCTAAACTTTGTAATCTCATTAACAATGCAATTAGAATCATCTTATCACATAAAAATCAGCATGCAAAAATTCAGCAATCCTGAAAAATCTGCATGCAGAAATTTTCAGCATGCATGATCATTCAATTTTCAGATCTAATAAGCCTTTAGATAATTAATTCTTACCTTAATCTACGAAGCCTAAGCTCTGATACCACTGTTGGGAACCTGCCCATGCCGCTGATATTTCAAAAATAAAATCAGATGGCAGCGGAAGAGGCATGTGCGGGATCAACGTTCATCGCATGAACGTTGTTTCATGAACCGTTCGTAGATAGATAAGGATTAAAAACTTTTAAACTAATTTGAAGATCAGATCTTCACCTTGTGCGGGTAGATGATCACCGCAAATCTGAGTTCGTGGTTTTAGGAAGAGGGTTCGCTTGAAGCCGTTCAAGTGTCCGGCCTCTACGGGTATCCACACGAAGCAGAGATCCGATCAAAGCTCTCTAGTCTTCCCGGGGTGCTAGCTCTCTTGCAAAGACTTCTTTTGATGGCTGATCTCCTCTCTTTCTTTCAACTCTTGAATGTACTTGAGAGGAGGAAGAAGAAGGATGAAGAAGAGGAAGAAGAAGAATCCCCACGCAGCCTTCTTTTCTTCCTTGCGTTGGATGAAGGAAGGGAAGAGGAAGGAGGATCCGCCAACCACCTTTGGCTTCCCCCTTGCTTGCGGCTGAAGGCAAAGGGGAGGGAGAGGGCCACGACACAAGAGAGGAGAGGCTTCTCCTTGTCCCATTAGGTCAGCCCCAAAAAGC
This sequence comes from Phoenix dactylifera, assembly GCF_051530095.1. Lineage (NCBI taxonomy): Eukaryota > Viridiplantae > Streptophyta > Magnoliopsida > Arecales > Arecaceae > Phoenix > Phoenix dactylifera. The sequence goes on from NC_143191.1 coordinate 19,739,102, forward strand.
CCTCTTTAAATAACAAGTGGAGCTCCTAACTTTTAGGAGCTCCCTTGAATTAATTCCAAGAGGGGCGCCGGCCCCTCTTGTTGCCGCACCCATAAACCCAAGGAGAAGGGGCTTGAGCCCCTCCTTCTTGTGTTGCCCTAATCCTCATCTAATGAGGATTGGGTGGCCTTAATTTGGTTTAGCCCTAATCCAATTAGGGTTTAACCAAGGGTGAACCAATTTGGATCCAATCTAGGTAAGTCCTAATCCAATTAGAACTTAAATCAATTTTGACTCAATTGAACTCTTCAATCCTAATCCAATTAGGAATCTTATTGATTCATTAGATTAATAATTAATTGTGACTTAAGAAACCCTAATCCAAATTAGGACATATTTAATTTTAGTCCTAATCCAATTAGGACTCTATTTGAATCCGAAGTCCTAATCTGATTAGGACTCTTGGAATCTTACTCCAAGTAGGAATCCGATTTTAATTCAAAACTCCTAATCTCATTAGGATTGTAGGAATCCTATTCCAAGTAGGAATCCCAGTCCTACTCCAACTAAGATTTCCAGTCCTAATCCAATTAGGACTCTAGGAATCCTACTCGAAGTAGGACTCTTGTTTCAAGTCCAATTAATTAATTCCCTTTTATTCATTCTTCAACTGAATATCAATCGAATTGATTACTTGTGATTCATAATCACTTTTCAACCATCGGATCGGTCAATACTTCTAGTGTGTGTGACCCCATAGGTTCTACTCTGACTGGTAGTGAGATATATTATAATCTCTATCACAATATCATTGAAAACTCCTTTCAATGGATTGGAACGATTCCAACTCTACTTTTTAGGGTTTATCGATCATCGAGATAATCCCTGTGAGTCTCACCATCCACCAGTGACACCTAGCAGCATGTAGTGGCTACCCAGTAGAATAGAATAATGAACCTCTAGGTGCAGTTATCGTGTGATACAGTCCTACTATCGTGGATCCCTACAGGACGGAGGTCATGGATAACTCGTCAAACCCCTTCGTCTGTCATATGTCAAGATTTATTCGACTCGAGTTCGATAGTGGAAAACTCTTTCTCTACTTTATATTACTGCCCTGGCCAAGGTCTTAGAACTCAGTCTAACAAATCACATAGGATCACTCCTCTTCTATCAAGGTCGATAGATTCCATGTAAGTGCATACCCTACTCCTACAGTGAACTTACTGCAGCCAATCTACACTACAAGGACCCATATGACTAGAGACCATGTATATATGTAGTCTGTTGCCCAGATAGACAACCCAAGAGGGGGGGGGGGGTGAATTGGGTTTTTAAATTAACTTAGCTAATTAAAACTTTGTGGATGATTAACTAAATACTATAGCCAGTTATTTAATTACAGCTAAGTGCTGTGAGTAATGTGTGGGGAAGAAGATGAGAGACAATGCACTACAAACACAAAGTTTTATAGTGGTTCGGAGCTAACCCTTGCTCCTACGTCCACTCTCCAAGTCTCACTTGGGAATTTCACTATAACCCCCTTGGATTACAGCCGGTTGTTTTGCAAGCTCACAACCGAACTTGTTGTTTTACGAGCTCACAACGAACTCGGTCGGTTTTCCCAGGCTCACCGACTAGAACCAACCCCGATTGTTTTCCCGGGCTCACAATCAAACCCTTACACTCGTTGGTTTTAAACCGGCTCACCAACCAACCTTAATCCCCTTGATTCAATCCCCCAATTGAATCAAGTAAATACACAAGATAGAAGAAAACAGAAGATAGCTTCTCAAAAAGCAGATTTAAAACAATATAATCGTAAAGGAGTTAGAAGCCCTCAAACGCTTTTAAGATGGTGAAGAGGTGTGGCTTCTGGAACTCCGGTCTCCTCTTGAAAGAGTGATCGACTTGAAAGCAGGAGGAGGAAGCTTTGAATGCTGGGAAGATGTTGGTGGAGCAGTAAATGCAGATCTTTCCTTTTTCTCGTTGAAGAGCACTTAGAGAGCTTGAAGACTTGAATGCTAGGAGTGGAATGTGTCTGCCTTGCTATAGTCTTCTGTGGCTATTTAAGCCAACCCCCACGGAAACTACCCGTTACTCTGCTTTTTCTGGCCATTCTGCACACTCTGCGCAGCCTGACAATGTGACCGTTGGTGGGTTGGAGTCGACTCGCGCGATCAGGAGTCGACTCAGCTGTAGCAGGAGTCGACTCGAGCTTTTCCGGAGTCGACTCGGCAACTGTTCCCAGTTTGAATTAAAGTAGCCGTCTTGACTGGGAGTCGACTCGTCTTGACCCGGAGTCGACTCGCCAACTTCTGGCGCTGACCTGGCAATTTTGGAGTCGGCTCATCCTCTGTAGTCCGTGGATCCAAATTTGAATTTTGTCCACTCGAGTCGACTCGACTGTCCTGGGAGTCGACTCGAATCTCAGAGCCCGAACTCCCGATTCTCTGTCTTTTGGCTCATCCAGTCTTGGAGTCGACTCGAACTTCCTTGGAGTCGACTCGGCTCTCAGTTTCCGAAAGTTGGTCTTCTGCTTTTTGACGTGAAGCTTGTCTTGGAGTCGACTCGAGCTGTCTGTGAGTCGACTCGAATCTCAGAGGCAGTAACATGGTCTTCTGTCTGTCGATGGTCGCACAGTCTCGGAGTCGACTCGCGTACTGCGGGAGTCGACTCGAATCTCAGAGTCCATAAAACGCTCTCTGACTTTTTCTTTGTGTACCGCTGGGAGTCGACTCACGTTCCACTGGAGTCGACTCGAATCTCAGAGTCCATAAAACGCTCTCTGACTTTTTCTGTGTGTACCGCTGGGAGTCGACTCGCGTTCCACTGGAGTCGACTCGAATCTCAGACCTGAAAAACTGCTCTTCTGTCCTTCTGTCTGTTTTCAGTCGGAGTCGACTCGTACTGATCAGGAGTCGACTCGAGCTCGTGCCAGTGACCTTGATACGCTTGGAGTCGACTCGTGAAACTCGGGAGTCGACTCGTATCTCAGACATTGGTTCATGCAGACTTCTTAACTTATCCAAAATGCTATGAACCAAGTCTAGAGACACTTGGACAGGATTTTCACTGAAACACTCAATTGAATTCATTAGTAATCACAAGATATACTCCAATGCTTTGAGCTCATCAAAATCAAACGGGGTTTTCATCAATCACTCCACAATCTCCCCCTTTTTGATGATGACAAAACTTTGAGTATATGTACAATGAGTTGCTCAGTAAATAATGAAATAAACTCCATAAATGAATTCAAATGTCTGATAATTTAATTTATCCAAGTTTGAAAGGAGTGAAACATTAAATTTCGGAGTTAAAGCTCCCCCTTTCATTTGGAATTATATAAGCCTTCATATTATGCAATCAATTATTTGGCTTATATGTCATTAATGTTTTAGCTTGATTAAAATTCAGATTCTCCCCCTCAACATATGCATTCAACTATATTTTGATTTTCTGAATTTCCTCTTCATGCTTTGAAGGTTTTTTTTGAACTGAATTTTATCTTTAGAGGGAAAATCTGTCAATTTGTTCTTGAGTAGGATTCAGCTAATCTCCGAATATCCCTTGAATAGATTCTGGAGATTACTCCATTAGGAGCCCCAAAAGAGAGATAATGAGCCTCGAGGTACCGAATCCACTTAGAGCAAATTTATGTGTGTTTTTAAGAGTTTATCGTTTTATTTATTTCCATTGATTTCTTTTACATATTTTTTTAATATTTCTCCCCTTTTACATATTTTATACTTACACATTTCTCCCCCTTTTTGTCATCATACCAAAAAGGAGGTAATCACACACAATCAATGGCACAAATGGCACAGTCAATCATCAAATGGCACAGAAATGAAGATAAGATGTCTACTCATTGTATTGATATGAAGGTGAATACATTTGAGCATACAATAGGTAAAGCAAGAACAATACAAAAGAAGACAAAACACAACTCAAAATCATCTATGACCTCCTCGAGGATGTGGCTCCCCCTCTCGAGGATACATCTCCTCCTCTGGAGGATGTAGCTCCCCCTCTCGAGGATACATCTCCTCCTCTGGAGGATGTAGCTCCCCCTCTCGAGGATACATCTCCTCCTCTAGAGGATGTAGCTCCTCCTCTCGAGGATGTGACTCCTCCTCTCAATCGGCTCTGCTCCATGAGGAGGGCGACTGCCTCTGTAACATGGCCCAGCTGCGTGATAATAGACGTGGTGGCTCTGCTATGTGTAGTGGAGAGCTCAGTCACCGACGTCTGAAGCCCAGTCACCGAGGTCTGAAGTGCGTCCAGCTTGTCGATGAGCACATTCGACAAGCGCTCGGCCCCCTCGGTGGTGGTGTGCATGTCACGGCGGATGTCATCCCGCATCCTCCTCGTGGTGCTCGTGACCTCGCTCATGCTGTGGAACTGGGTGATGGTCTGGTGGTCTGAGCGGTGAGAGTGGACTTCCTAACCCAGATCTCTTCTCTCTTCCGAAATCCCATCCTGTGCATGGTCCCCGTACCCAAGCGATCAGTCCATCGCAAGGCACGAGAGGGTTCCTTCTCAGGAATGGAAATTTCGTACTGCCTAAAGAGAAGAGTGAATATCATTCTGTATGGGAGGGAGAGCCTAGGTCTATCCAGGGGCTCACACATATACCTATAAATGAGCTTGGAGAAGTTGACCGGGGTGTCCTGAAGAATGTAAGACATAATAGCTAGGTCCCTCTCATTCACAAAATCAAATCTCCCTGTCTTAGGGAAGATGGACCTGGACAAAATGCTCAAAAGGATTCTCACTTCAATAGGAAGTGAGCTAGCAGATACCTCATCTAGGGGAGACTGAGGTGGATGCCCTAAGACGATCGTAAGGGCCTCAAATCTATCCTCAGGATGTGCAGGAGCCACCCCTACTAATGGAAGGTGGAGGATATGGGCAATGAGGTCCTCTGTGACACGCAATGGGACACCTAATACCGTGCCCTCAATACCTCCATCTCTCCGATGGACGGTACTGTAGAACTCTTGAACTAGGCCAGGATAGGTGGGAAGGTCCAAGGTGAGGAAGTACTCTAGACCCTGGGCTCTAAGCCTATCGCCTATGGTGAATCCTTCCCGGGAGAGATAGTCGAAAGTGACATACCTCCCGGAGGTGACGGCCTTCCCGGCCAACGGCCTAACATGAACCACCCTAGACGGGGAACGATCCGGAGGAGGTTGCCTCGCGGGATCGTGCCGCGCCTTGGAGCGCCGCTCGGGACCGGCCACGGGACGGGACCTCTTTCTAACAACTCCCTTGCGAGGCATCTTGACCTAAACGAGATGAAAACCTAGAGAACGAAGAAGGATCGATAGAGGAAGCTCGGGACTGACCTGAAAAGACCTAGGAACGGACGGAAACTCAATGTCCGGCGAAGAATCGACGGGAAAAGGGCTTGGAGACGATCGAGGATGACCTAGGAGTCGGCTCTAGGGCTTTGTGAACAGTGGCGGCTTGAGAAAAAGGTGTTTGCGAAACGACAAACCTAGGATTAAAAAGTCGGATCCCGACTGCGAGTCGACTCCCCTGAGTCGCGAGTCGACTCGACCTCGAGTCGACTCCAGAAAATGCGCGAGTCGACTCTCCTTATGCGCCTGTAGACTTCGAGTCGACTCCCGACAATGTGCGAGTCGACTCCCCCTCAGCTGCCAACTTTGCGAGTCGACTCCCCCAAATGCGCGAGTCGACTCCCCCTTAGGAGCCGGCTCTGAAACTTACTCGAGTCGTCTCTAACCTTGGCACGCACTTGAAAATCATGCTATAACCGTGCCAAATGAGGGAAAATCACCTAGTTGGGATCTGATTTGATGATCATTGAATAGAAACTCTATTTTAACCTCATTTTAACCATCAAAATCAATTAATCTAGTGGAAACTCCCACTAGGATGGGTCAATCACTCCTAATCCCCTCCTAAGTACACTGAACCTCTCTTCACTTAGGGGTTTTGTGAAAATATCTGCTAATTGATCATCAGTACAAACAAATTGGAGAGTCACATCACCATTCAATACATGATCTCTTATGAAGTGATGTCTTATCTCAATGTGTTTAGTTCTTGAGTGTTGAATTGGATTTTTAGTTAGGTTTATGGCACTTGTATTATCACAATTAATGGAGATTTTATCTTGTTTAATGCCATAATCTTCTAATTGTTGTTTAATCCACAAGATTTGAGCACAACAACTTCCGGCTGCAACATATTCAGCTTCTGCAGTGGATAATGCAACCGAGTTTTGTTTCTTGCTAAACCATGAGATTAGGTTTTCTCCTAGAAATTGACAAGACCCGCTGGTACTTTTTCTATCAAGCTTACATCCAGCGAAGTCTGAATCTGTGTACCCTATTAAGTTTAGGCTAGATTCTTTAGAGTACCACAGCCCTATGTTCTTAGTTCCTATTAAGTATTTAAAGATTCTCTTAACTGCAGCTAGGTGTGATTCTTTAGGATTAGCCTGATATCTAGCACACATGCACACACTAAACATAATATCAGGCCTACTTGCAGTAAGATACAGTAAAGGACCTATCATACCTCTATAAAGTTTTTGATCTACAGATTTACCTGATTCATCTTGGTCTAACTTACATGATGAGCTCATGGGGGTGCTGATTGACTTGTTTCCCTCCATATCGAACTTCTTGAGCATCTCCTTGATATATTTGGCTTGATTGATGAAGATGCCTCCTTCAGATTGTTTGATTTGAAGCCCGAGGAAGTAGTTCAGCTCTCCCATCATGCTCATCTCAAACTCACTCTGCATCAAATCAGCAAGTTCCTCGCAGAGGCGATTGTTAGTAGCACCGAAAATGATATCATCAACATAAATCTGTACTAATAACATATCCTTATTTTTCTTTTTCAGAAATAATGTTGTATCTACATTTTCCCTAGAGAATCCATGTTCTAATAGAAATTTACTAAGTCTCTCATACCATGCTCTAGGTGCTTGTTTTAGACCATAAAGTGCTTTGTTCAGTTTATACACATGATTGGGGTATTGATGATTTTCAAAACCAGGAGGTTGTTCCACATATACCTCCTCATTAATAAACCCATTTAGAAAAGCACTTTTTACATCCATTTGATATAGCTTGAAGTCCTTAGAGCATGCATATGCTAATAATAGTCTAATAGCCTCAAGTCTAGCTACGGGAGCAAAGGTTTCATTAAAGTCTATACCTTCTTCTTGATTATAACCCTTTGCTACTAGTCTAGCCTTATTCCTTATAACAATTCCATTTTCATCTAGCTTATTTTTATATATCCATTTTGTACCTATAATTGGATATTCAGAAGGTCTCTCTACTAGATCCCACACTTTATTTCTAGTAAATTGGTTTAGTTCTTCTTGCATTGCATTTATCCAATTTACATCATTTTCGGCTTCTTCTATATGTTTGGGCTCAAAGTGTGAAACAAAAGCTAGATGGTTATTCAAATTTCTAAGGGATGCTCTAGTCCTAACGGGTTGGGATGGATCATCTAGAATTAGTTCCTTAGGATGCCCATGAGCATACCTCCAAGCTTTAGTTAGCCCATGATCCACTATAGGCTCTTGGTTTGATGATTCTCCTTCAATCAACTTTTGATTATCATCTTGTAATCCCATCTCATCTATCTTTTCTTCAAGTATTTCAATATCATCATCAAAATTAACCTTCTTACTAGATGAGATGTCACTAGAGTCATCAAAAACAACATGTATAGATTCTTCTATAACTAGGGTTCTTTTATTAAAGATTCTATAGGCTTTACTAGTTGTAGAATAACCTAGGAATATTCCTTCATCAGATTTTGGATCAAATTTTCCTAGATTATCTTTTCCATTATTATGTACAAAACACCTACATCCGAAAACATGAAAATAGTTAACTTTTGGTTTTCTGTTTTTCCACAGTTCATATGGTGTTTTCTTTATGATGGGTCTTAATAGAACTCTATTTAATACATGGCAAGAAGTATTAATGGCTTCTCCCCAAAAGTACTTAGGGAGGTTACTTTCACATAACATCGTTCTAGCCATTTCCTCTAGGGTTCTATTTTTTCTTTCCACAACTCCATTTTGTTGTGGTGTCCTAGGTGCTGAGAAATTATGGGTTATCCCCTTTTTACTACAAAATTCATCAAATAATTGATTTTCGAATTCGGTACTATGGTCACTACTAATAGCTATAACTGAGGACTCTCTAGCATTTGTTACTTCCTTATGGAACTTCTTAAACATAGAAAATGCTTGATTCTTATGCGCTAGAAACATGACCCATGTGTACCTAGAGTAATCATCTACTATAACTAGACCATATTTATTTCCACCTAGGCTTGTTGTTCTAGTTGGACCAAATAGGTCCATGTGTAGTAATTCTAGAGGCCTAGAAGTAGAGACACATTTTATGGATTTAAAAGAGTTTCTAGATTGTTTGCCAAATTGACATGCTTCACATATTTTGTTCTTTTCAAATTTTAATTTTGGCAAACCTATCACGGAGTCTCTTTTAACTAGTTTAGTTATTGTGTCCATGCTTGCATGACCTAACTTACGGTGCCATAACCAACTAGCATCATTTTCTTTAGTTTCATTAACAACTAGACATTGGTTATGTTTTGTAAGGTCTTCTAGATCTACCACATATACATTTCCACGTCTCATCCCTTTAAAAACTAAACTATTATCATTAGTATTTGTTATAATGCACAGTGATGGTTTAAACATAACATCATATCCTTTGTCACATAATTGACTAATGCTTAACAAGTTATGCTTAAGACCATCAACATATCTAATATTATCTATAAAAGTAGAAGGGGTGATTTGAACTTTACCAATACCAATGATGTGACCTTGGTTGTTGTCTCCAAACGTCACAGCACCTCCCTTCTTAGCTTCAAGGGTGAAAAATTGGTCTTTATCACCCGTCATGTGCCTTGAGCAGCCACTATCCAAATACCAGCAATTTTTGTTGACCTTGGCTGCAAGACACTCCTACACAAGCAAATCATGTCATCTTAGGTACCCAAGTTTTCTTGGGTCCTTCATGGTTAGTCAAGTTTGTTCCTTTTGGAACCCATACCCTTTTAATTTTTCTTTTAGTTTTACTTTTCCTAAAATTACATACATTTGCTTTATGGCCTACTGTACCACAACAAAAGCAGGTTATTTTCTTAGTTTTTGTTTCTCCAGCTTTAACAAAGAAGTTACTAAGAAGTTTTTGCTTATTCCTTGGTTTATATCCTAAACCGGCTTTATTAAACACTGCACGTTGACTATTTAGTATCATGTTTAATTTTTCAGAACTATAGGTAAATCTTTCAACTAAGGGTTTGTATTTGTTAAGTTCTTTAGTTAGTGTCTGATTTTCGGCTTTTAGATCATTAAGTTCTTTAGTAAGATCCTTATCTAAGGTTTGTTTATATTTTTTAAGTTCTGAAAATTCCTTAGTTAGTTTTTCATTTTCTTTAGTTAAGGTGTTGGTCTTTTGAGTTAAAAGTTGGTTGCTTGTTTTAAGTTCTATATTTTCTTTGGTGATTAAATCCTTATCCTTAACTAATTTATCGTATTTATGTAGGTATGATTGATTAGTTATTTTCAGTTCTTTATTCTTAAGATTTATAGCCTTATATTCTACCATTAATTCATTAAATGCATCATAAAGTTCATCAAATGAAAAATCATAGTGCGTATCGGAAGTTACCTCATTTTCGTTGGCCATGAAACAAAAATTGGCCTTCTCTTCTTGTTCTTCATCCGATGATGAAGATGATGCGTCGGAGTCCGATAGGGTGGTGACAAGGGCTTTCTTCTTCTTCTTGTACTTGCTGCTCTTCTTTAGTAAGGGACACTCAGCTCGGATGTGTCCCGGCTTTTTGCACTCATAGCAGCCGGTCCCCTCACTTTCCCTTTCCTTACCTTTGTCCTTGCGGTAGGAATTTGAGGGGCCTCTCCTTTGATGATAGGACTTCTTGTGGTTGATGAATTTCTTGAACTTGCGCACAAGAAGAGCCTCACCACCATCTTCCTCATCTTCTTCTTCTTCACTGCTGCTGCTGCAAGACAAGTCCTTGTTAGAAGAAGTAGATTTTAAAGCTATTACCTTTTTCTTATGGGAGGACTCTTCCTCGTTGTGTTGTTTCATGGTAAGCTCATGCGTCATAAGGGATCCAAGGAGCTCTTCAAGTGGAAGCTTGTTCAAGTCTTTAGCTTCTTGGATTGCCGTCACTTTAGCTTCCCACGACCTTGGTAGACACCGAAGGATTTTCCTGACAAGTTCACTGTTAGTATAGTTCTTGCCAAGGCTTTTTAGGCCATTGACAATATCAGTAAACCTAGTGAACATGCATGTAATTGTTTCGTTAGAGTCCATTTTAAATAGTTCATATTTATGAACCAAAATATTTATTTTGGACTCTTTCACTTGATTCGTGCCCTCATGGGTCACTTCAAGTCTGTCCCAAATCTCTTTTACAGAATTGCAAGTAGAGACCCTATTGAATTCATTACGGTCTAAGGCACAATAGAAGACATTCATTGCTTTAGAGTTTAATTGTGCCTTCCTCATGTCATGTTCATCCCAGTCCATTTCAAGTTTAGGTACCTTAACACCATCTACGTATATGGATGGGATGTATGGCCCATTTACTACAATGGACCACATCTCATAGTCTTGGGCTTGGATGAATATTCTCATCCTAGCCTTCCAGTATGAGTAGTCAGATCCATTGAAGAAAGGGGGTCTTTGGGTGGACTGACCCTCAATGTGAGAAGATCCAAATGGGGTTGTCATTTTGATCTTTTAACTCTTGAGTGGAAGAGTTTTTGGCTCTGATACCACTTGTTGCCCAGATAGACAACCCAAGAGGGGGGGGTGAATTGGGTTTTTAAATTAACTTAGCTAATTAAAACTTTGTGGATGATTAACTAAATACTATAGCCAGTTATTTAATTACAGCTAAGTGCTGTGAGTAATGTGTGGGGAAGAAGATGAGAGACAATGCACTACAAACACAAAGTTTTATAGTGGTTCGGAGCTAACCCTTGCTCCTACGTCCACTCCCCAAGTCTCACTTGGGAATTTCACTATAACCCCCTTGGATTACAGCCGGTTGTTTTGCAAGCTCACAACCGAACTTGTTGTTTTACGAGCTCACAACGAACTCGGTCGGTTTTTCCAGGCTCACCGACTAGAACCAACCCCGATTGTTTTTCCGGGCTCACAATCAAACCCTTACACTCGTTGGTTTTAAACCGGCTCACCAACCAACCTTAATCCCCTTGATTCAATCCCCCGATTGAATCAAGTAAATACACGAGATAGAAGAAAACAGAAGATAGCTTCTCAAAAAGCAGATTTAAAACAATATAATCGTAAAGGAGTTAGAAGCCCTCAAACGCTTTTAAGATAGTGAAGAGGTGTGGCTTCTGGAACTCCGGTCTCCTCTTGAAAGAGTGATCGACTTGAAAGCAGGAGGAGGAAGCTTTGAATGCTGGGAAGATGTTGGTGGAGCAGTAAATGCAGATCTTCCCTTTTTCTCGTTGAAGAGCACTTAGAGAGCTTGAAGACTTGAATGCTAGGAGTGGAATGTGTGTTCTCTGCCTTACTACAGTCTTCTGTGGCTATTTAAGCCAACCCCCACGGAAACTACCCGTTACTCTGCTTTTTCTGGCCGTTCTGCACACTCTGCGCAGCCTGACAATGTGACCGTTGGTGGGTTGGAGTCGACTCGCGCGATCAGGAGTCGACTCGGCTGTAGCAGGAGTCGACTCGAGCTTTTCCGGAGTCGACTCGGCAACTGTTCCCAGTTTGAATTAAAGTAGCCGTCTTGACTGGGAGTCGACTCGTCTTGACCCGGAGTCGACTTGCCAACTTCTGGCGCTGACCTGGCAATTTTGGAGTCGGCTCATCCTCTGTAGTCCGTGGATCCAAATTTGAATTTTGTCCACTCGAGTCGACTCGACTGTCCTGGGAGTCGACTCGAATCTCAGAGCCCGAACTCCCGATTCTCTGTCTTTTGGCTCATCCAGTCTTGGAGTCGACTCGAACTTCCTTGGAGTCGACTCGGCTCTCAGTTTCCGAAAGTTGGTCTTCTGCCTTTTGACGTGAAGCTTGTCTTGGAGTCGACTCGAGCTGTCTGTGAGTCGACTCGAATCTCAGAGGCAGTAACATGGTCTTCTGTCTGTCGATGGTCGCACAGTCTCGGAGTCGACTCGCGTACTGCGGGAGTCGACTCGAATCTCAGAGTCCATAAAACGCTCTCTGATTTTTTCTTTGTGTACCGCTGGGAGTCGACTCGCGTTCCACTGGAGTCGACTCGAATCTCAGAGTCCATAAAATGCTCTCTGACTTTTTCTGTGTGTACCGCTGGGAGTCGACTCGCGTTCCACTGGAGTCGACTCGAATCTCAGACCTGAAAAACTGCTCTTCTGTCCTTCTGTCTGTTTTCAGTCGGAGTCGACTCGTACTGATCAGGAGTCGACTCGAGCTCGTGCCAGTGACCTTGATACGCTTGGAGTCGACTCGTGAAACTCGGGAGTCGACTCGTATCTCAGACATTGGTTCATGCAGACTTCTTAACTTATCCAAAATGCTATGAACCAAGTCTAGAGACACTTGGACAGGATTTTCACTGAAACACTCAATTGAATTCATTAGTAATCACAAGATATACTCCAATGCTTTGAGCTCATCAAAATCAAACGGGGTTTTCATCAATCACTCCACATAGTCAAACTACAATAACCTCACTGTGAGTAGCTGAAGCACCGTAGGTCAAAGGACCAGTCATACTACTGCAACATCAAGCAAGTCACTGACGAGTGGATAGACATCCAAGTGACTTCTTGTATTGGTCACGCTCAGTACCCTTGTTCTCTAACAAGCACTTGCACTATTACTTCAGTGTCCCCACACCGTGGACTCGAGTCTCGTCCATCCATAAGGAAAGTAATGTGTGCACTGATCTCATCGGATCGATCACCGCCCTCGTGATGATCCATCGATCAGGAGCATTCAGAAATTAATTACTAATGATGCATGGCTCAAATTCTTAACTCTTAAGAATATGCATCATCATCTTATTAATTCTTGGACGATTCATAGACACATAATCAATATGAATGAAAAAGATGCCTTTTATTTATTCAATAATAATAAAGTCAAGTACAATTTATGTCCTAGAATTAATAATGTGTCAGCCAAAATTGGCTTCTAGGGCATACATCTAACAGGACTTAGAGGAGGAAGAAATCGGCTAGATTGAATGCAGAATTTTTCCATGCATGAACTAGGGTTCCTCTCTTTTCTTTTTCCTTTTTTCTTCTTCTTTTTCTCTCTTTTTTCCTTGAATTCGACCACCAGATGATGGAGGTCCTTTTAATGTTGCTCTCCTACCTAACTTCATGCCAACCATCCCATATTTGTGGAGGATTTTGTGGGGTTTTGAATTTTGAATTCAAAATTCAAGTTCATGTGCCATTACATGATGAAGCTTGATCTAATTTAAACCATTCATCATGTTGCCACTTTCCTCTTTCAATTTCGAAATTCTCATGCCCCCAAACAGATTAAAGGGTCACTTGGTGATTTTGTAATGATTAAATTCGAAATTCAACCTTAATTAGAAGTGAGATAAAGATAAGGATGACATATGTCATGAAGAGAGAGAATTTGATTTTATCCAATTCTTTTCATGAATTTATCTCTCCATTTCCACCCATCTAATGATGAAAGAGGTCCCTGATGTTGCCAAGTGTCCTATGGCACCATTAAATAAATTAAATTAATTTTTAATCATATTAAAAATCAATTTATGGCGCCATGTATGGATATGTGACAAGTGGATTTCAAGATCCGAACAGTTTCAGATCAAACCGATTTAATTTAATTAAATCCTAACAATTAGAATGATCCAATTACCATGGGTTGAACCTAATCCAATTAGGTCAATTCCTAATTAAGCACAAATTTAATCTAATTTAATTTGGTCAACCTAAGTCCTCTTGATTCAGACCTAATCCAATCAGGTCAAAAATCCTGATTGAGCCCAGAATTGAATCTAATTCAATTTGGCTCATCCTTAGTCTAATTACTCAATCCAATTGAGTTCATTAGCAATCTAATTACTAATTAATCCTCCGATAATTACTTTAATTATTTTATAAGATAATTTGCCAATCAAATTGACCAAATTACCCCTGAATGATTCTTAATCATTCATCAGCCTTCTTGATCAATCAAGAATCTTCTATGCGTGTGACCTCATAGGTTCGAACCTAAGCCGGTAGTATAGGAACGACTTCCTACACTAATCGATGTGACCATCTAGCAATGGTATCCGACGTCCGAATAGGCCGAATATATGCGAAGCAAATATTCTAGAACCCTGAACTATGGTTACTGTATAATTCAATCCCTTTGACTCTTAATGCCAGGATGACTTAGAGCTCACTGTCAACCCTATAATTAGTACATCCATTATGTGATTAACTTTAGATATCCCGTGACTCCTCACTGGGATTACCCTGGCCAAGGTTTTGCTAAATTAATCACAAGACATTATTCCTGTTTCCAAGAGGGGTCAATTCCATCTTGACTCACAACTGACTACGCAAGTACTTGACTGCACCCAGTGACCTTCCGTCACTGAATTAGAAATTCAGGTAGTCCGGTACCAAAGTACAGTGAGTTGCTTGCTAGTCACAGGTTGCGGTCTCAGGTCAGAGGGCCAAACTTATACCCATATCCACTCGGAACATCTCTCGACAGTAGAGCGTTCCGGAATTGGTCACGTTCAGTGAAATGTACTCCTACACTTCACCTGTATGGCATACCAGTGTCTCCACACTTCTTGGTTAAGAAGACAACCAACGTATATGTCACACAACGACCTAATCTCGATAATGTTGTTGTCCTAGTAACAACATATTATTTGGTCGCGAACAAGTTTAAGGACTCAAAGATAAATCCTCCTTTATCATAACATAAGTCCTAAAGACTTCATCATATAAGAGTTCATTTGAAGATGAAATGATGAATAATGCCAAATAATACTTTATTAATTTGTCAATTTATTCACAAAATTCAATCATCAATATGCTGACGATTGACATCTAGGATACAATTCCCAACATATTGTAGTTTGACTGCACACATACATGGTCTCTAGCCATATGGGTCCATGCAGTGTAGATTGGCTGCAGTAGGTTCACTGTAGGAGTAGGGTATGCACCTATAAGGAATCTATCGACCTTGATAGATAAGGAGAGATCCTATGTGATTTATAAGACTGAGTTCGTAAGACCTCGGCCGGGGCAGTATGCACAGTGGAGAAAGAGTTTTCCACTCTCGAACTTAAGTCGAATAAATCTTCACATATGACAGACGATGGGGTTTGACGAGTTATTCATGACCTCCGTCTTGTAGGGATCCACGATAGTAGGACTGTATCACATGATAACTGCACCTAGAGGTTCATCATTCTATTCTGCTGGGTAGTCACTACATGCTGCTAGGTGTCACTGGTGGATGGTGGGACTCACAGGGATTATCTCGATGATCGATTAACCCTAATGAGTAGAGTCGGAATCGTTCCAATCCATTGAAAGGAGTTTTCAATGATATTGTGATAAGAGATCACAATATATCTCACTACCAGTCAGAATAGAACCTATGGGGTCACACACACTAGAAGTATTAACCGATCCGATGGTTGAATCGTGATTAGGAATCACAAGTAATCAATTCGATTGATATTCAGTTGAAGAAGGAACAAAGGAAATTAATTAATTGGACTTAAACACAAATTCTACTTCGAGTAGGATTCCTAGAGTCCTAATTGGATTAGGACTGAGAATCCTAATTGAAGTAGGACTGGGATTCCTACTTGGAGTAGGATTCCTACAATCCTAATTTGATTAGGAGTTTTGAATTAAAATTGGATTCCTACTTGGAATAGGATTCCTAGAGTCCTAATCGGATTAGGACTTCGGATTCAAATTAGAGTCCTAGTTGGATTAGGACTAAAATTAAATAAGTCCTAATTGGATTAGGATTTCATAAGTCCTAATTAATTATTAATCTAATGAATCAACATGACTCCTAATTGGGTTAGGATTGAAGAGTTCAATTGAGTCATGGTTCATTCAAGTTCTAATTGGATTAGGACTAGTATAGATTGAACCCAATTGATTCATGATTTAGTTAATCCTAATTAGATTAGGACTAAACCATGAGAAGGACACCTAATCCTCCTTGGAGGAGGATTAGGTTAACCAAGTAAGAGGGGCATGAGCCCCTCTCCTCTTGATTGGTGCGGCATGAAGAGAGGGGGTCGGCGCCCCCTCTTGGAAATAAGTCAAGGGCTCCTAACTTGTAGGAGCCCTTCATGTCTTTAAAAAGGGAGGTGGGCGGCAGCTAGGGCATGCATTAGAAGCCCTCCTCCTCTCCAATTCGTGGCCACCCTTCTCTCCTCTTGGATCAGCCGCAAGCAAGAAGGAAAAGGGCCTTGATAGTCTTCTTCTTCCTCCTTCGTTTGGGATTCAACACAAGGAAAAGGAAAGGCTGCATCTAGCCTTTTGGATCTTCTCCCTTGATCCCTTCATCTTCTTCCTCCTCCCTCTATCATTCAAGAGTTGAAGTAAAGGGAGGTGATCAGCCATCAAAGTTATCTCTGCAAGGGAGCTAGCACCCCGGGGAGATAGAAAGCTTGGATCGGTTCCTGCTTCGTGTGGATACCCGTAGAGGCCGGGCACTTGAACGGCTTCAAGCGAACCTTCATCCAAAACCACGATCATCAGTTTGCGGTGATCATCTACCCGCACAAGGTGAAGATCTGATCTTTCTAAAGTTTTAAAAGGTTTAAATCCTTACCCATCTACGAATGGTTATCGAACGACGTTCATGCGATGAACGTCGATCCCGCTTATGCCGATTCTGCTGCCATCTGATTTTTTTTTTTAATTTTCTGTGGCATGGGCGGGTTCCCAACAGAGATATCGAGTGGGCAATGGGAGTAGTATTTTACTTTGGTTTGACCATTGGCATCCTCTTGGTCCTCTTATTGAGGTGTTTGGGGAAAGGTTTATCTACGATTCTGTCCTTGGGCAGAATGCCAAGGTGGAGGCTATTATTGACGGCCAGGAGTGGCACTGGCCTATCTCTCGTTCTCCTGCATGGCTTGAGCTCATTAGTAGTACTCCTACTTCATTCCGGCCAGATAGCAGAAGGCCGGATGTCTTGCAGTGGATTGATGCTCCGAAGGGTTCCTTCTCTGTTCGTGGTGTTTGGGAGTCGTTGTGCCGCGTCATAGTAGAGTGGACTGGCGGAAGCTTGTTTGGCATAGCCAAGCTATTCCAAGGATGTCCTTTATTCTTTGGTTAGCCATTCGGAATGCCTTGTATACTCAAGCTAAGCTTATACGCTTTGGCATTATTCAGGTCGCCCAATGTGTTTTGTGTGGGGGTGGGCATGAGGATGTGGATCATTTATTTTTTGAGTGCCCATTCTTTCAGCGCATCTGGTCCGTTCTTTGTGCCAAGTGTAATATTCCGTGGGCCTCGCGTAGATGGATGGATACGATCTCTTGGCTTTCTCACATGGATGGTCATTCACTTTTGGGTCGAACTGCAAAGCTTATGGTGGCAGCTGCGGTCTATTACATTTGGAGGGAACGTAATGCTCGTTTGCAAGGCGATGGCCCTACACATGAGTGTGTTCTTCTGAGAGAGATTACTTTTTGTATTGTGACTCGAATTAATCACACACGGGGTGTGATTCCATCTCCTACTATTAGATGGCTTCACAGTTCGTAGGGATTCTCTGATGATATCTTTTGACACTCTCATCACTTTGTTCTTACAAGCTTTGTAGTTAGTTGTTGTGGAAAGAGGGGTATACCCTCCTAGCCTTTGATTTCTGGGGTATGCCCCTGTGCATTTGTACGTCATTTCTTCAATTTGGATATATACACACTTACCTTTATCCAAAAAAAATAATTTTATAAGCCATAAATAAAGCCTTTCACAAATCTAAAAGTTCTCAAAACAAAAACTAAGGATAAAAGCTCAGAATATGTGCGCACACAAGAGAAATGCAAAATGCCATGGAAATGCAGGGACTTGTAGTTATGTTAGATAAATATGAATGTACAATCTGAGTTTTGTTTTCTTTTTCCTTTCTAAGCGAGAATCCGAGAGTCGTGAACTATAACAACCTAGGACCTCACCCAAAATAGCTAGTCAGAAATATTATTTGGGTTTCTTAATTTTGTATAAGTACCTAAGATTTGCCCAACAAATAACCGATGTGGGACTAAACACATGCCCGCACGGGTCCTCACATATTTTTCCATTTAAGTCCTGACGTCCTCGTCAAGCTAAGGGTTCAAATCCATTTAAAACTATTCAAATCTAATCACAAACACCATGGCCAATGTGCAGTCAGTCTCCATAAACCCATATTACAGTGTCCCTTAGTTCACATAGAATATGGGCCGAGTTCGTTCTGATACCACCAAATTTGTCACGCCGCCCCGAACAGGGAGCGCGACAGATACTGCACAGGACTTTACTAAAAAAATGCTAGCCAAAATGTATTATTTGGGTTCCTTGATCCTTGATCCTATATATGTAAGGACTCGTGCGGACGTATGTTTAGTCCCACATCAATTATTTGTTGGATAGATCTTGAGTACTTATACAAGATCAAGGAATCCAAATAATACATTTTGGCTAGTTATTTTGGGTGAGGTCCTGGATTATTACGAATGGTATCAGAGCGGATCCAGCTCATAACATATGTGAACTAGGGAACACTGCAGCATGGATCCATTGGGGCTGACCATAGGTCGATCGTGGTACTTGTAATTAGATTTGAATAGATTTGAACTCTTAAACTGATGAAGATATCAGGGCTTGAACGGAGGGAGTATGTGAGGATCCGTGTGGGCGTTTGTTTAGTCCCACATCGATTATTCGCTAGTAGATTTTGGGTACTTATACAAAATCCAGAAATCCAAATAATACCTTCTGGCTAGCCATTTTGGGTGAAGTTCTGGGTTATTACATGAACACGCCACCGAAGAGGGTGTGGTTGGTACGGAAAACTATCCTTGGTCCGTAATTGCGCTTCAAAACTACTAATATATTCAGGAATGTGCATAGGATAGAGAATTAACTTACCCTATGCTTTTTCTTTCCTGGATCATAGGATTGTACAACACCTTCATAGAACCTATAATAGAAGCAGCAAATATGGGAAATAAGACAACCGAACCCACAAATTTTTTGAACAAGGAAATAACATGTACATCAACTATCCGTAATTGCTTCATCAATAAGCAATTCACATCATTGCTCTCTTTTAAAGAAAGTGATCTTTTCTATCTGATTATGATAAATGAGGCAAATTTCACATCAGAATTTGCACAAGGGCACTGAGAGTATCAGGAGGCTCCTTAAGCAGCTTCGGCCATCGCCTCTAGCTGCATCCACGCTTGTCGATGGGATGCAGTGGCTGAGGAAGGTGGTGCTCAGTGTTGCTGCTCGCCTCCTTCCTGGCGTTCGACATCATGATTTGCCACCTTGTAAACCATAAATTAGTGGCGGTCTTGTAAGGACCCATATAGGCATGTGTTTAGTCCCACATTGGTTATTGGCCGAGAAGATCCTGGATACTTATACAGGATTAAGGAGCCAAAAAAAAAACTTTCGGCTAACTATTTTGGATGAGATCTTGAGTTTTTTTTTTTGGGATAAAGGTAAGTGTGTATATATCCAAATTGAAGAAATGACGTACAAATGCACAGGGGCATACCCCAGAAATCAAAGGCTAGGAGGGCATACCCCTCTAGCCACAACAACTAACTACAAAGCTTGTAAGAACAAAATGATTAGAGTATCAAAAGATATCATAAGAGAATCCCCACGAACTGTGAAGCCATCTATTAGCAGGAGATGGAATCACACCCTGTGTGAGATTAATCCGAGTTACAATACAAAAATTAATCTCTCTCAGAAGAACACACTCATGTGTAGGGCATCGCCATGCAAACGAGCATTACGTTCCCTCCAAATGTAGTAGACCGCAGCTGCCACCATAAGCTTTGCAGTTCGACCCAAGAGTGAACGACCATCCATGTGAGAAAGCCAAGAGATCGTATCCATCCATCTATGCGAGGCCCACGGAATATTACACTTGGCACGAAGAACGGACCAGATGAGCTGAGAGAATGGGCACTCAAAAAATAAATGATCCACATCCTCATGCCCACCCCCACACAAAACACATTGGGCGACCTGAATAATGCCAAAGCGTATAAGCTTAGCTTGAGTATACAAAGCATCCTGGATGGCTAACCAAAGAATAAAGGACATCCTTGGAATAGCTTGGCTATGCCAAAAAAGCTTTCACCAGTTCACTCTACTATGACGCGGGCGCAACGACTCCCAAACACCACGAACAGACCCTTCGGAGCATCAATCCACTGCAAGACATCCGACCTTTTGCTATCTGGCCGGAATGAAGTAGGAGCACTACTAATGAGCTCAAGCCATGTAGGGGAGCGAGAGATAGGCCAGTGCCACTCCTGGTCGTCAATAGCCTATGTGGACTAGGAGACACTACAGCATAGGTTTATGGAGGCTGACCAAGAGCCAATTGTGGTGCTTGTCATTAGATTTGAATGGATTTGAATCTTTAGCGTGATGAAGACATCAGGGCTTGAATAGAGGAGTATGTGAGGATCCATGTAGGCATGTATTTAGTTCTCCATCAATTATTGGCCGAAAAGATCTTGGGTACTTATACAGAAAGCAGGATAAAGAAGCCCAAAAAAATACCTTCTCGCTAGCCATTTTGGAAGAGGTCTTGGATTGTTATAGTTTTGTCTTTGATATTTACTAGAGAGCATAAATCTGGGAGCAAAATGCAGAAGACGACGGCAAACTTCTTGTTGGAGGTTGATGCCATTATGGTGCTCGCTATCACCGCACTTCCCCATTCCTCCCTTTTTCCTCTTTCTCCCTGTTTCACTTTTGCAAGAGGGTAGTGTCGTTGCAGGAGGAAGCATCGATAATGAGGCTGGTCTACACTGGACCTTGCATCCTCCTCTTTCATGGTGGAAAAGAGGGTTCAGGACCAAGCCTAAAGAGAGGAGGGTGTGTAACTTGGTCAGCGACCTTGATAGTATTTTCTATAATAAAATGGCTAGTCTAGAAATACAAAATGGGAGAGGAAAAGGTAAAGTTAGCTGGCGCAGTTGACCAGCATGTGAGTGATGCTGAGGTGTGGTGAGTTTGAGCCTTAGCCATGCACCGGTGTAATTCTTTTTATAATTTTTTAAATAGATTTTATTTTAAAAAATAAAAAGAAAAAGAAAGATGGAACGATAGCTGCCACGTTTGGCTAGTCTATAGGTCTCATGGTTTTTCCCTGAGGTCAGGAGTTCGAGCCTCTCTTGCCTCATTAATTCTGAATCATATTCTTTCATGAATTTTTCTTTGGAAATTCATAATATGAGCTATTATATAACAAAAAAAATGAAAAATATATATTTCACATGTTTAAATTTGTTTGATTATCTAGAGGTTTTGAATGACATTGTGGAACTTTGTAGATCACATTAACATGATGTATGTGTTGGTGTATGGTATGTTTTGGATGTGATTTATGCATTTACATGTTAATTCCATATTATTATGTTATGTGATATGATAAGTATTTTCAATTTGTTAGAATGCCTTTGTATGAAATTAAGTCTATGAAAACATGCCATAGAGATATGTTTGATTGAGTAGGAGTTTCTAGGTTGAGTGGATTAATAAATTCATTCCTTGAGATATATTAATTTTTGGACATGAGTAGATTAAATAGTGATAATAAGTGTGTGATTGTTGGTTACAATAAGAGCTTTCCAACTTTTCTCTCTTGCATCTTGTGAGTAACTATTATTATTTAATTTAGTTTTTGTGGAAAAATTGAAAAATGTGCTAAAGGAGAATATGATTCTTGACCTTAATAAAGGAGAGAAACTTGTTACAGCTTAGAATCATACACAATCTTGCTTATTATAGTACATATAATATTGGATATCATAGCTGCCAAATATTGCATGCACAATCTTGGTATGATATCACAACTGCCACATATTGCATGCACAATCTTGGTATGATATCTCAGATCAATCTCCAATAGGTAGTTTAATGAATTGTGTATGCAATATGTGGCAGCTATGATATCATATCAAGATTTTGCATGCAATATATGGCAGCTATAATATCGAATATCTTATATACTATAATAGGTGAGATTGTGCATGATTCTAACCTATAATAATAGTAAAAACTGGAAAATCTAGCACCATAAAAGCAAATATCGCCTTGATGAGCGAGAGGTTCTTGAAACGATAGAGATGCAATGTTTAAGCCTATGGCTGGTAATAATGCTCAGCATCATCGAGATATGGAGGCATATCAAGCTTGTCATAAGAAGGATTAGTGCTCACTCCCCGATGCTGGGCAACATGCATACTGATCTTATTGGCGAGTTTGAGGTTACCAAATGGCTCGGGATGTGGGCATCCATGAATGAGAGATTTGGAGGAGTCTCGGTTATCAGGCTCTATGGACTGACCATTAAGTTTAACAACTACATCAAGAAAGATCACCACTCTGAAACAACACTTAAGGGTAATGATGTCCTCTTTGATCAGAGATCATAGGCCAGGTAGATAGGAATGTCCTGATTGATGAGTCCAGGAAATGATCTGATCTCTGCAAAGTTCTTTGGAGCACATGAAGGTCAACTTGATGCATAATGATAATGTTAAGACCTTTGAGGACATTGCATGTCATTTGGAGCTAGAAGACGAAGGCCTAGAGGAGGCTAAGTTATCTGGAGGACAGCTTTTGTGGTTGAGTCTAGTTCAAAAAAGATCCTCAAGAATAGATGTAAGAGGTGCAAAAATGCTTACAAAAGGGAATTAGATGGTGGACCTGCAGCTAAGATGTCCAAGGGTGCCAACCGCAAGAGGAGCAAGTGGACGGGCAAGGAGAACAAGTCCAAGCTGAAATGTTACAGTTGTGGCAAGTTGGGACACTTTGCACATGAGTGCAGTTAGATAAAGAAGGTAGTCCTTCATTTATTTTCTCTCCAAATTGCCCGAAGCTTATGCCTTTTTAAATCCAATCGTAGATGTTATGCCTGTCATTGATTCATTTGTTACTAGTAATTCTTATGCTTTTGTCACCAATTCTGATCCTGGGTGGACATAGAGTCATCCTCGATAGACCATATTGCAAGAGATCGAGTAGGACTTATGGAGTATCACCAAGTTCTAGCTAGTAGCATGTAAGTGCATGCAAATGGGGAATAACTTTAGCATGGAGGTACATGAGATAGAAACTTGCAAGCTGGGATTGTATAGTGGACGCACCTTATATCTCCATGATTCTATTCTCCTGATGAAATTTGTTTTCAGTGCTTGTGATGCTTTTGGGTTTGAGGGTGGTAGAATGGACATTTATTTGCACAATATTTGTTATGCTTCTAGTTTGATTCTAGTGGTTTTATGGTATTGGACACTATAAATAGTTCAATTTGAATGAGTCTATTTCCCTATTAACATCTAATGTTGATTTAGATGATATAGTTAAATGGTGTTTACACCATATCTTTGCATGGATGAGCAAGTGGGAGACGGGTACCAAAGTGGCTACATGGTAAGAAGAAAAAGAAAACAGCACGCCTCGGGAGAAGGTTCTAAGGGACGACATTTGCATACATAACATAATAGTATTATGGAGCTAACTAAAAGCATCTCACTGGAGGCTGAATATGCAGAATGACCGAAAAGAAGGTTGACAAGCTGGCTGAATAGAGATATGATAGAAAATTTAGCCAATTAGATATTTTTATCAATTTGACAGTTGGTGCAAATTGATCATGCTGAAGGATGTTCGTAGTGGAAGGTAATTGGTAGCAGCTTCTAGAACTACTAGGCATGGAAGCATACGCGATTACAACCATCAAGAATGGATAGTTATATATATTAGTATAAATATTATAATTGTACTTTGTAAAGATAATCTATATCTTTACCCTAGTCATTTGATATAGGAGCAGGAGCCCGAGTCAACCTAGATGTGCATCGGGTTAGGATATGCCAATAAAGATTAGCCCTTTCGTCCGAGTCCACCACATAAACTGCTAACGCCCCGTGCGATGCGACATTCGCAGCGGAATTTGCATGGGACGTTGTTCATCGCATGAACGCGCCTCGGATCATAGAATTCAAAAAAAAAATTTGGATCCAAATCTAGAAGATCTTTGAACTCATTAGGGAGGAAAGATTAGGATCTGAGGAGGGTTGATTAAGATTCATAAAATTGATTCAATATCAGAAGTAATTAATTTGAAGATCTCATCTTCAAAAATTTCTGCAGGTGCAGAACACCGCAGCCCAATGATCTATCTAGGTTCCTGGTTAAGCCGCACATATGTCCGGCCTCTACAGGTATCCACACGAGGATCTAATCATCTGAGATAGGGTCTTACCGGAGTGCTAGCTGTTGGAGTGCCCTGCAGTGGCGCGACAATTGCAGCGGAATCTGCATGCCGGGCCCGGTGCATCGCATACGCCGGAACAGGATCGGGTGGATTTCAAAAATTTTCTGAATCAGAACGATTCAGAACCCTTTTGAATTCAGATGGGGACTAAACTAAGATCTAATAATTAATTATGAATTGTTAAACTACCAGCAAATTAGAAATATAAATGTTCAAATGAAGATCTCATCTTCACCTTTGTGCGGGTAGAAGAACACCGCAACCGATGATCGTGGTTTGGTTCCTTTGTAGCCGCACAAACGTCCGGCCTCTACAAGTATCCACACGAGGTTGCTGAAGATCAGAGATGGGGCTTTACCGGGGTGCTAGCTCCTTACAAAAACCTCTCTTGGATGTCGAAGAAGAAGGAAGAAGAAATCACAAGGATCCCACCTTGTGCAGCCTTCAAAGGAAGAAGAAACTTGATTCTTTTCTCTCTTCCTTTCCTTGCTGATTTAAAATCCCAAAAAAAATTTCCTTGCTGCCCCACGCCTGGGAGAAGAAGTCTCACGGATGCTCTTGTGGTGGGGCTTCATTAATAGGGGTTTTTAAAAGCCTAGGCGCCAGGAATCCTATTCCTAATAGGATTCCTAGCTTCATTCCTTTATTGGTGGGCCCCTTGATTCTTGCAAAGAATCAAGGGGCGCTGGCTCCCAGCAAAGAAGGAGAGGGGGCCACGCCCCTCCTTGCCCTCTTGGCTGCCCCCTCTTACTTATTTTGACTCCTCAAAATAAGGCATCAAGAGGGAGGCTCTATACAAAGAAAAAAGGCTGAATTAGGTAGGGTTTTCAGGGACTCGATCTAGCCAACTCTTGACTAGGATTTGAGTCAAATTTCTTTGGGTCAAACCCAACATAATTTGACTCAATTAATCAGCAATAAAAGACTTAATTATAATCTAATTATAATTATTTAATTTTTTCATTTAACTCACTAACTCTTAGTGGGTTATTTCGAACATCAATCTCATTAACATTGTGATTCCAAATCACAATTCGACAATCCTAATAATCAGAACCCCTAATGTGTGTGACCTCGTAGGTTCTAATCTAACTGGTAATGAGACATATTGAGATCTCCATCTCAATATCACTGAAACACCTTTCAGTGGACTGAAACAATTTCAGTTCTACTCGTCAGGGTTTACCGATCATCAGATAAATGCCCGTGAGTCCCGACATCCACAAGTGACACCTAGCAGTATGTAGTGGCAACCCAGTAGAATAGAATAATGAACCTTTAGGTGCAGTTATCGTATGATACAGTCCTACTATCGTGGATCCCTACAGGACAGAGGTCATAGACAACTCGTCAAACCCCATCGTCTGCCATATGTCAAGATTTATTCGACTTAAGTTCGAGAGTGGAAAACTCTTTCTCTACTATTTTTACTGCCCCGGCCGAGGTCTTACGAACTCAGTCTTATAAATCACATAGGATCTCTCCTTATCTACCAAGGTCGATAATTCCATATAGGTGCATATCCTACTCCTACAGTGAACCTACTGCAGCCAATCTACACTGCATGGACCCATATGTCTAGAGACCATGTATTCGTGCAGTCAAACTACAATAACCTTACTGTGAGTAGCCGAAGCACCACAGGTCAAAGGACCAGTCACACTACTGCAACATCAAGCAAGTCACTGACGAGTGGATAGACATCCAAGTGACTTCTTGTCTTGGTCACGCTCAGTACCCTTGTTCTCTAACAAGCACTTGCACAATTGCTCCAGTGTCCCTACACTGTGGACTCAAGACTCGTCCATCAAAGAAAGCAATATGTGCACTAATCTCAGCGGATCAATCACCGTCCTCGTGATGATCCATCGATCAGGAGCAATTCAGGAATTAATCACCAATGACACATGCCTCAAATTCTCAACTCTTGAGAATATGCGTCATCATCTTATTAATTTCTTGGACGATTCATGGACACATAAGAGCATGAATGAAAAGAATGCCCAACTTAATAGGTCAAGTACAAATTTATGTTCCAGAATAAAATAATGCGTCAGCCAAATTGGCTTCTAGGGCATACTTCTAACAATCTCCCACTTGCACTAAAGCCAATCAGCCATAAACCTTAGTCCCATCTTCTCAAGGTGGGCTTCAGTCTTTTGCTGACTCAGCTGCTTAGTGAACGGGTCCGCCACGTTGTTCGCGGAGTCTACTCTTTGATCCTCTACTTATTTCTTTTCGAGGTACTCATTTATTAGGTTAAACCGCTGCTCTATGTGCTTTGGTTTCTGGTGAGACCTTTGGCTCCTTAGCTAGGCTATGGTGCCTTTGTTATTGCAGAAGAGTGCTATAGCATCTGATGATATTACACCTAATTCTGCAGTGAACTTTTAAACCAAAAGGTTTCCACTGCACCCTTAGAGACGGCTTAACATTCACCTTCTAAGGTAGAATCTACAATGATCGGTTATTTGGAACTCTTCCAATTTACTGAACCACCATTGCACATATTCTGATGTAGACTTTCTATCATCAATATGTGTGCATCCTTCTACCTTCAACTGTTATCTTCTTCCAAAGACCAAGAACATGTCCTTTGTCTTCTCAAGTACTTAAGACTGTTCTTCATAGCTATCCAGTGCTTCTTGTCTGGATTTGACTGATATATGCTTGTGACACTCACAGCATGTACTATATCATATCACGTACATAGCATGGTATACATGAGGCTCCCTATAGCCGAAGCATAAGGGATCTTGCTCATCCGCTGAATCTCTTCAGATGTGTTGGGGCACATCTTCTTAGAGATATTTATCCCATGCCTAAGGGGTAATAATCCCCTTTTAGAGGTTTCCATGCCGAACCTCTTCAGCACTCCCTCTATGTAATATTCTGTGACAGGACAAGCATCCTTTTAGATCTATCTCTATAGACCTTAATTCCCAAAATATAGGATGCTTTTCCAAAGTCTTTTATGGAGAAATCCTTAGACAACCATACCTTGACCTAAGTTAGCTTGGGAACACCATTTCCAATTGGAAGAATATCATCCATGTACAACACGAGGAATACAATAGCCCTCCCACTAATCCTTCTTATAAACACATGGTTCCTCTTCGTTCTTGATGAAATCAAACGATTTGATTAAATCATTGAAACGAGTATTCCAACTCTGAGATGCTTGCTTTAGTCCATAGAAGGATCTTTGCAGTTTGCAGACCTTGTGATCACCATCACAATATCTCATAATCATATTATGCTGCAATATCAAGCAATATTCGAATGGACTTCAGCATGGCTACAGGTGAAAAAGTATCCTGATATTCAGTGCCTTCGCACTGACTATAACCTTTCACCATTAGCCTTGCCTTATAGGTCTCTACCTAACCATCCGAACTTAATTTTCTTTTGTAGATCCATTTACACCCAATAGGTGCTATACCTTCTGGTGAATCTACTAAGGTTCAGACTTGGTTGGAATGCATGGAGTCCAATTCTGACTTCATTGCTTCCAGCCATCTCTCGAAATCGATGTCTAACATCGCCTCGTTGTAGGTATTGGGATCCTTACCTTGATCTCTATATTCCATGAGGAACACTTCCTTTACATCCTCTGTAAGCATACCTAAGTACCTTTCAGGCGGACGGGAGATCCTACTAGATTTACGAGGTGGAGGAGGTACTACGTTTACTGGCTTAATATGAATAGGTTCCATAAGCACAATGGCTCGTTGCTTTTCAGTGACTTTCTCTTAGAGCTTATTTTTCCTCCCACTGCCTCTATCAAGGATAAACTATTTCCATGAAGATAGCATGTCGACTCAAAAACACTTTGTGATTGTTGACCCCCTAATGGATTTTGATGAATACAAAACACTAGAGTATAATTCTCTTTATCTTAACAATTTATTTGAGAATTTCAGATGTTTAATTAAGAATATTGTTAAGAAATGTCTAGACAAGTTTCCATATTTTTCAAGAATTTATTGAAGAATTTTTGAGTTGAAGAAAACAGATCAGGGGCAGCCGAGACGTCTCCGGGTTGTCCCAGAGACGTCTCTGGCACGAACAGGAAGAATTGGCACGTCTGGAGACGTCCCCGATACCTGGCGAGGCGTCTCGCAGGGTCGGAGTCGACTCCCGACTCTGCGGAGTCGACTCTCTCAGAGACGGCAGAAAGGCCGATTTCAAGGGATGCGCGCGAGTCGTCTCCGAAGGACGCGGAGTCGTCCCCACGAGTAAAAAAGCAAACTTCTCGAGTCGTCCCCAGAGAGCGCGGAGTCGACTCTCTCAGGGGATTCCAGAGGACGTGTTTTTCATTGATAAAACGGCGGAGTCGTCCCCGACGTCGCGGAGTCGTCCCCATGCATAAAGCACAAACATCCCGAAACGTCCCCGTAAAGTGCCGAGCCGACTGATGAGAGCACAAAAGTGCGATCTATACATCACTTAAATTAGTATTATTGCTAACAAATAATGATAAAATTGCCGCATTAATATTATATTTTTGTGAGGTGCAGGTGATTATAAATCAAAGCTAAGATGCGCATTGGGTCCAAACATCACCGCAGGTGATCAGGCAACCGCATGTTTCAACCCCAGTTGCACACTAGAAGGAGTCTAAGTTCAGCCATCTAGTTCACTGCAATAATTCCCAGCAGCCCGTGCATCTCAGCCCGATGGAGCCCACGTGCAGCCCATCCTCTTCTCCCGTGAGTGATCCAAAGCGTCCAACTCAGCTTCCTTCCGCCTCTCCCGCAAGCCAGAGCATACATCCCAGCCGTCACCACCGCATCATCTGCCGCATCCGCAGCTTCCACCGCTCCTGGAGTTCTCCCACGCATCTCAGCATCCCTTCACGTTGCAACCCCACGTTTCCTCCCGTTCACGATCATCACCAGCGTCCGTGCCCCATTCTCACGTGTTCCAGCTCCAGTGCATCCATCTCATCCGTCCGTGAAGTCTCCCAGCTTCCATAGAGCATCCGAGTTGCAGTTTCCCCCCACATCCGCGGATCAGATCGAGTGCCTTCCGCGTGTGGATTAGCTTCCGAGTTTTTCTCCCATTGATTTAGCAGCTGTCGGTTCCAATCCTCCTTCCGTTCGAGAGTATCCCCATCCGTTTGCTTCCGAGTTCATCCATACGCGCCTTCCAACCGTCCGTGAAGCATCTCCCAGCATTCTCGGCTTCCACGTTCACAGCACGTCCCAGCTCCATCCGACTTCATCGCAGCGTCCACGTCCGAGTTCCTCACGAGCGCACGCCACGTCCGCACCTCATCCCAGCAAAGATCCATCTTCCCATCCCGTGATTTCAGCATCAGCGATCATCCAGCCGTCTGCGAGGATCTTCAGCCGAGCCTGCCACGCCACGTCCGCCCCAAGGATCCGTGGCAATTCTCCCGCGTTCTCAGCCGATGGATCTTCACCGCATGCGAGGAAGGAGGGCTGGAAGGAGCTTAATATACCTCTCGGCTGGGTGAGAAGGAGGCGGCTCTCTCGGGTTCAAAGAAAAAAAACAGAGAGGAGAGTCCCATTGAAGAAACAGGGGAGGCCCTGTTTCCGAAAAGAAAAAAAAGAAAAAAAAATAAGAAAAGTGGCTAATGTCTTTTATGGAGGGCTGATTTCTTAGGGAGGGAGATGGAGGAACCTTTGATGTATTACTCTTTGAAGTAAACTCTAAACTTTTGCTTTGAATGACTTATATTTATTGATATGTTCTTGATCCATGCATAGTTATTTCGTAGATAGCTTTTTAATGGATTATGATTATTGATATATGGATTGCTTTAGTATTTGATTCGTCGTAGACGTAGAAAGCACGATGAATGCTTAGAAATTGAGTTCATATGTTCATGAAACATATACCATGATTAGATCTATCCTACCATTCATTTTTAATCAAGAACCATAGAGTTTATTTCTTGGATGCAATATCGTCAAGGGGGATTCCAGATCCCTACCATCTTTATTTTATTAAACTTTGTTTATTGCTATATTGTTCGCCGATTTTAATTTCTGAAAATCAAAACATAATCTTAATCCACATATTTATTCAACTGAAAATTATGTCTAAAAATTACGCTAATAATCTATAGATCGTTCCCTGAGGATTCGACCTCGGACTCCCGAGATTTTACTACTTGTGCGATTCTCCTGCACTTGGGAGAACAATTTTACCGACTCTCTCAGAAAAACAGAAAAACAAGAAGTCAAGGAGTTCTTCTTCGGAGTCGTCCCCGTAAAGTGTCGAGTCGACTCCAAACAACGTCAAAAGAAATTTTATACAGCCGAGACGTCTCGCGTTCAAGCGGAGACGTCTCCGGAGCGCCTGGGACGCGACTGACACACTTTTACAGGTAAATTTGAATTTCAAACGGTCATATTTTTGTGTCTAACGGATCTATTGCTTTTTGGGCTATAAAAGGGAGCTTTTAAGTGCCTTCCAACAACTTCTCACCAACCAAAACACAAGATCATTCAAGAGAGAAGAAAGAGAAAGAGGTTCAAGGGAGTTAGTACTTTCAAGAGAAGAAATCAAGTGCTTTCAAGCTTTCCCATCTGATTTTGTGCTCAACTACTCACTCCCACTCGACATTCAAAGCTCACATTCAAGCCAACGCGATCCACATCGGAAGAGCCACCATTACCCACGCTTCCAATGGCAAAAGGGTTCTTCCGGGTTTTGATATTTCTCATTGTTATATTTGCTTCATTAAGAGCTTTTAAATCTTTGTAAAACATTTCATTATTGTGCTTGTTCCAGTCAAGGGACTTGGAACAAGGAAAAGGCGTCCCAAGCCTAGGTGAAATTGGGGGATTGTAGGGTTCGTTATTAACCCGGGGTAAAACAACGAGTTGGGTAGTGCACTCGCAAAACTACCGTACTGTAATCACTGATTATAGTGAAAATTTCCAAAGGTGTTTGGGGAGTGGACGTAGGAGCAGTGGAAGCTCCGAACCACTATAAATCTTTGTGTGTTTGCATTTGACTGTGGTTGCAACTTTAATTACACCTTTGCACATCCACTTGTGTGTTTTGTTTTAATTAGTCAAAAAGTTTTAAAACACCCAATTCACCTCCCTCTTGGGTGACCATCTCTGGGCAACAAGTGGTATCAGAGCAGGTGCTCTGTGTATTCCTTGAAGACCTAACCGTCTTAGCCAAAGATCTAGATGGCAACACCCTTCAATAATGTTCCTGCTGAGGGGCAGGCAACCAATAGACCTCCACTCTTCAATGGGACAAATTATTCCTATTGGAAGAGTAGAATGAGGATTTTTATTCAAGCACAAGATTATGCCTTGTGGAGGGTTATAATCAAGGGACCACACGAACCATCTCACATGGTTAATGGAATTCAAGTTCCCAAACCTGAGGAGGATTGGGATGAGAATGATAGTAGGATGGTTCAACTCAATGCTAGAGCCATGAACTCATTATTTTGTGCTCTAGATGTAAATGAGTTCAATAGAGTCTCCACCTGTAGTTCCGCCAAGGAAATATGGGATAGGCTTGAAGTTACCCACGAGGGTACAAATCAAGTCAAAGAGTCTAAAGTGAACATTCTAGTTCACAAATATGAGCTATTTAGGATGGAACCCAATGAAACCATTTCATGCATGTTCACACGCTTCACGGATATAATAAATGGTCTAAAAAATTTGGGTAAATCTTACACTAACCCAGAACTTGTGAGTAAAATTCTCATGTCCTTGCCAAAAGCTTGGGAAGCGAAGGTCACGGCGATTGTAGAAGCTAAAGACCTCAACACATTGGGACTTGAACAACTATTGGGCTCATTGATGACGCATGAGCTCACAATGAAGCAACATGAAGAAGATTTGCCAAAGAAGAAGACAATCGCACTCAAGGCTACTTCGAGTGTTTGTGAAGAAGAAAGTAGTGAGAGTGAAGAAGAAAGCGAAAATGAGGACTTGGGCTTAATAGTAAGGAAGTTCAAGAAATTCATGAGAAGAAAGAAACCCTTCCCAAGAAAGAAGTTTGAAGGGAGAAATGATTGGGAAAAGGAAAAAAAAAAAGAAAGAGACCCAATCATATGTTATGATTGCAAGAGATCGGGACACATCTATTCCGAATGCCCTCAACAGAAGAAGCACTATGGAAAGAAGAAGAAGAAGGCGTTGAAGGCAACTTGGGATGATAGCGACACATCCTCCTCCGAGGAGGAGAAGGAAGAGATCGCCAACTTGTGTTTCACGGCATTCGACGACGATGAGGTATGTCAAAGCTACTACAAATTTTACTTTAGAAGAATTATATGAAGCTTTTCAAGAGCTCATGAGTGATTGTAGTATGTTAGGAGCAAAGAATAAAGAATTAAAAGCCTCCAATCAAAAACTAAAGGATGACATTAAAAACCTATTGATTGAGAAGGAGAGCTTTGAAAATGTTAACACCATTGACCTAGAAAATAAAAATTCAAAACTTAGCATTGAAAATGAAACGGCAAAAACACTAATTAAGGAATTAAATCTAAAAGTTGAATCCCTACTCAATAGTAATACCTCACTTGCGCAAAATGTTGAATCCCTTAAAAATGATAAGGAAGAATTGGCTAAAGAAAATTTGGTTCTTAAAAATGAGGTACATAAGTACAAACCAATTGTGGAGAAATTTACACATAACTCTGAAAAATTAAATCTTATTCTATCCAATCAAAGAGCTGTTTTTAATAAAGCCGAATTAGGATATAAAACTAGCAAACAACAAAAATATCTAAAGAATTTTTTTGTGAAAGCAAAAGATATCAAGACTGAAAAACCTACATGCTTTCATTGTAGGAAGAGTGGACATAAAGCCTATTCTTGCATTCAAAGAAAGATTCAAACTAACAAGAATACTTTTGTAAAAGGTAAAAACACAACTAAAGTGTGGGTGCCTAAGGGAACCAACTACACTAACCAAGAAGGACCCAAGAAAACTTGGGTACCTAAGAGCTTCACATGATTATTTTGCAGGTATGCCTTGCAGCCGGGAGTAAAAAGAGAATGTGGTATCTTGATAGTGGTTGCTCAAGGCATATGACCGGTGACAAGAGCCTTTTCGTCACCTTGAAATCGAAAGAAGGAAGAGCAGTCACATTTGGAGACAATGCTAAAGGTCAAATCACTGGCATTGGTAAAATCTCCATATCACCCTCCTCATTTATCGACAATGTATTGTTAGTTAATGGATTAAAACATAATTTATTAAGTATAAGTCAATTTTGTGACAAGGGCTTTAAAGTGTCTTTTGAAGCTTCACTATGCATAATTAGTAGTCCAGTTGACAATGAAATCATACTTACGGGGCATAGGCGTGGAAATATTTACATGGTAGATCTTGATGATCTCACCATGAAGGATGGCCAATGTCTTGTAGCCATGGATGCCAAAGTCAATGAGACTAGCTGGTTATGGCATCGTAGGTTAGGGCATGCTAGCATGGATTTAATTTCTAAATTGATTACAAAAGATCTAGTCAAAGGACTACCAAAAATAGACTTTGAAAAGAACAAAATTTGTGCTGCATGTCAATTAGGGAAACAAACAAGAAGTTCTTTCAAGTCTAAGAACATAGTCTCAACATCAAAACCCCTAGAACTAATTCACATGGATTTATTTGGACCCACTAGAACTGCTAGTCTAGGGGGTAAGAAGTTTGGTCTTGTAATTGTTGATGATTTTTCACGTTTTACATGGGTTTCATTTCTTGCACATAAAAATGAGTCCTTTCCCGCTTTTATCAAGTTTCATAATAGGATTTCGAATGAACTCAACCTTAAACTAAAAGCAATTAGGAGTGATCATGGTACCGCGTTTGAAAATCAGCATTTTGAAAAATTTTGTGAAGAAAACGGTATCAATCACAATTTCTCGGCACCTAGGACACCCCAACAAAATGGGATGGTAGAAAGGAAGAATTGCACACTAGCAGATATGGCTCGTACCATGTTGTGCGAATCGGATCTACCAAAGTACTTTTGGGCTGAAGCAGTAAATACTGCTTGTCATATTTTAAACCGTGCTTTAGTTAGATCTATCTTAAAGAAAACACCTTATGAGTTAATGAAAAATAAGAAGCCCAATATAAGCTATTTTCATGTTTTCGGTTGTCGCTGCTTTATTTTAAACAATGGAAAGGACAATCTAAGTAAATTTAGTGCTAAATTAGATGAGGAAATCTTCTTAGGTTATTCCTCATCTAGTAGAGCATACAGGGTCTTCAACAAGAGAACTCTCGTTGTTGAAGAATCCATTCATATTATTTTTGATGAAGCTAATGGAGACTCTTCTAGAAAAGAAGAAGATTGTGATGCAGGTATACTTGAAGACAGAATGAAGGAATTCTCTATACAAGATAAACAACATGAGGATGAGATCAAGGAAGATACAATTCAGCAAGGTGAAGAAGATCAACCTCCAACGAGAAATCAAGATCTTCCTAAGGAATGGAGGTATGCACATGGTCATCCAAGGGATCTAATCCTTGGTGATCCTTCACAAGGGGTAAGGACAAGATCCTCTCTAAGAAATACTAGTAATTATCTTGCATTCGTTTCACAAATAGAGCCTAAATCACTAGAGGAAGCCGAAAAGGATGAAAATTGGATAAATGCTATGCAAGAGGAATTAAATCAATTTGAAAGAAATCAAGTTTGGACTCTAATGAAAAGACCCCCTAATGTTTCAATTATAGGCACCAAGTGGGTATATAGAAATAAACTAGATGAAGATGGAATAGTGATAAGAAACAAAGCTAGACTAGTTGCCAAAGGCTATAATCAGGAGGAAGGAATAGATTTTGATGAAACTTTTGCTCCTGTTGCTAGGTTAGAGGCTATTAGACTACTTTTGGCATATGCATGCTTCATGGATTTCAAACTCTATCAAATGGATGTAAAAAGTGCCTTTTTAAATGGTTATATAATGGAGGAAGTTTATGTAGGACAACCTCCAGGTTTTGAGAACCACTTACATCCAGATTATGTTTTTAAATTGCATAAAGCACTGTATGGACTTAAGCAAGCCCCTAGGGCATGGTATGAAAGATTAAGTAATTTCCTAATTGAAAATAAGTTTAAGAGAGGAAATGTAGACAAAACCCTCTTCATTAAAAGAAAAGAAAATGACTTATTGCTTGTGCAAATTTATGTGGATGATATAATTTTTGGTGCTACTAATGACAGTCTTTGTCAAGAGTTTGCCAAGCTTATGCAGGGAGAATTTGAAATGAGCAAGATGGGTGAGCTCAACTTCTTTCTTGGGCTACAAATAAAACAATCAGAGGAAGGCATCTTCATCAGTCAGTCCAAATATATCAAGGAAATGTTGGAAAAATTCAAGATGAAGGATGCAAAGGAAATCAGCACACCCATGGGCTCAAGTTGCAAGCTTGACAAAGATGAAAAAGGTAAAAGTATAGACTGCAAATTGTACAGAGGTATGATAGGCTCTTTACTTTACCTTACTGCTAGTAGACCAGACATATTATTCAGTGTTTGCATGTGTGCTAGATACCAAGCATGTCCTAAGGAATCACACTTGCAAGCTGTTAAAAGAATATTCAGATATCTAGTAGGGACATCTAATGTAGGCTTATGGTATTCTAAACAATCTGACATAAATTTAATTGCTTATTCCGATGCTGATTTTGCCGGGTGCAAACTCGACAGAAAAAGCACAAGTGGCACATGTCAATTCTTGGGTGCCAATTTGGTTTCTTGGTTTAGCAAGAAACAGAATTCAGTTGCCTTGTCCACAGCTGAGGCTGAGTACATTGCAGCTGGAAGCTGTTGTGCCCAAGTTCTTTGGATCAAGCAACAACTTGAAGATTTCGGTATCAAAATGGACAACATACCAATTAGATGTGATAATACAAATGCAATTAATTTAACAAAAAATCCTGTTCAACACTCCAAATCAAAACACATAGAGATTAGGCATCACTTTATAAGGGATCATGTGCTGAAAAATGATGTGATGATTGAGTATGTATGTACTGAAAATCAATTGGCCGATATCTTTACAAAGCCCCTTTGTAAAGATAGATTCAACTTTTTAAGGAATGCTTTGTGCTTGTATGATCCTAGCAAGTAGATTGAATTTGTAATGCAAGCATGCATTGACTTCAATGATTTAATTTGTCAAGCATATGCAATGCTTTGTAAGCTCTAGAGATACATGTGAATGCTACTCAAGCTAATAATACACCTTAAGGTCACAAATAGCAAACCTAGTATCTATTAAGTGAAAACATGAATCTATCAAAGTTAAATGACGAATTGTTTGACTTTCTGGAGGATGGTTACCCTCCCTTGGACTCTTCATGGAGATATTTTCAGAGCCTATTTCATGGGCATTCGAAATTTGGTCAAACATTCCTCATTTCAATATTGATAATTCAAAAAATCATTATCAAACTTTTAATAGGATGTATTATTGAAGGGAAGGTTCACCAACAAACTCACTCTATATTCACCAAAAGAAATCACACTGATTATTGTGGTTGAATAAAATAAATTGGGAAAAGATAGAAATCATTCTGAAATTTTTCAGTGCCGGAGACGTCTCTGGCAAATCACAGAGACGTCCCCCCCGGCGAGACGTCTCGCATTAGTCACAGAGACATCTCGGGGACCGAACCAAAGTTTTTAAATTAGGTCAAAACAGCTCGAGCCGACCCGAGCTATCCTCTTTCGTCCCCAACGAAAACACAAACCCTAGCCTCCATTTTCTCTCCACCACAAACCGAACCAAAATCTCTCCCATTTTCCTAGGATTTCCAATCCATGGCACCTAAGAGAGCTAGGCGAACGGGTGGGAGGCGTCCTAGAGTAGCAAACGACGACGGGGAACGGAGGGAAGAGCCTTCCGCGCCGTCTCCTCCGGTTGCTCCGCCAACCGTGAACCTTTCCTGTGCAAATCGCACAGTAACCACGGGTAGGTTCATAGATTTCCAGTTTCTAGCGAATGAGGGGTTCTCTATTGGAGAGAGACTCCGTGCCCAAGGTTGGGAATACCTATGTACCCTAAACACATCAACCTATCCCGGCCTAGTGAGAGAAATGTTTAGCAATATGGCCTTAGGGGACTCGGGGTACACCGGACATGTCCGAGGGACATTGATAGAAATCAATGAGGATATTCTATCAAGCGTATTACAAATCCCTAAATACAGTGAGGCTCCGACCTCACATCCCCAAAGGGAGATTGCCCTAAATCTACTTTTAGGAAGAGAGGACTGCGGCCCTCTTGACGTAGTTAACTCCCAACACCTCAATGCCGAGATGAGATTGCTTTTGAGCATTGTTAACCGGGTCTTGTTTCCAAAAACCGGTCGCTTCGATTTCGTTTCGGAGCGAGATTTAGCTATCATGCACCATATCTTGCTAGGGATTCCCCTAAACCTACCTAGGCTCATGTTGAACTACATCTCCATATGTCATAGGTATTCCAGATTTAGCATACCATATGGGATGATTTTTACCCTACTGTTCAAACATTTTAAGGTTCCAATTCCAGAAAATGAGCCGGCAAAACCTTTAAGAAACACCGATTACTACAATGAGAGCACATTGCATAGAATGGAGTTTCACAAGAAAGATGGGTCTTGGGTTAAGGCCCCTAAAAGAAAATCCCAAACCTTAGAGCCTGAGATCCCACATCAGGAGCCTGACCACCACTCTCCTCCACATAGCCCTATGGCCTTCCCTGATGTACCTTCCAGCTCGACTGGACCATCCACCTCTGTGCCTCCTCCTCCTCCTCCAGTCAGTGGATCTTTCTCCCTATCAGATGAACAGATGCACACTCTAGCATCTGTGATATGCCAGCAGATGAGGGAAGAGATGAGATCGATAGTCTCTGCTGAGTTGGCCCCCATCCGTACCTCACATGAAGCTCTCCTACAAGAATTAAAGGAAATCAGAGTTCAGATAGAAGCTACAGCATCAGAATTGGTTCATGTGGGTACCAGCCAAACTTTAAGGTCAATGGAGCTACAGGCTGAATTGAAGATCATATCAGATGGTCTTCAAGAGTTGACGAGCCCTGGAGGCAATGTGGGCACCGTGGCTGCCCAACTTAAAGGAAGAATTGAAAGGGCAAGTCTTGAGTTCGAAGCATTAGTGGCAGCCTTCCATCAATCTCAGGGAGATCAGTTTAGAACTCTACTGGATTCAATAAATGCATTTATAGAGGCAGCGGCTAGGGCTATTGAGCAACGTCGCCGGTGAAGGACATTTTGTAAACATCTAGGGTTCATCTTTTTGTAAAACCCTAGGCTCATTTTGAAACTTCTTTTGTATTAGGAATCAATACTTGTAATGATTTCTTTTTTTAACCTTGTAATGACTTCAAATGATTGCAATGATATATGAATGTCATACAACTCCTTTTGAAACCTTGTGTATGTTTCTAATTCTGTGGAATCAAACTTTGTGTATGTAATTCTGTGATGTGCCATAAAAATCTCATAACATACCTTAAGTGTTCAAATTTGACACAACTTATCAATGCATATAAAACAGGGGGAGCACATCTTGTGATAACTATTTTTTTTTTTTTTTAAAAAAAAGTCTGAAATGAATTCCAAAACAAAGGGGGAGTGAAATGAATGCTGAATTCATTAATAGAAATAACTTGGACAGAGGGAGCATAACTTGAATATCCTTGAGTGATTCATGGTAATATGCTGAATTCTACTAGGAATTGTGTTTTAGGTACCTAAGGAAAATTTGTCCCCTTCATTGTTGATGACAAAAAGGGGGAGTAGAACCAATATATGGAGTATATGGAGTAGAACCTATATATGGAATAGAAAATAGAACAAATATATGGAATGCAAAATACAAAATTTACACTCATACTTAAAAGTTGAATTAGAAAAGATAAAATTGAAGAATATTGGCTTTAAGATAATTGCCCTTCTGAAAAAGAAAGGGGGAGTCAAAAAGTACTTAGCTTTCAATTGTCTTTAGCATCAATATTTCATTAATTTACATCTTAACTTGATTCAAATTCAGTTGATATGCTAAAATTGCTCAAGAGCTACTAAGATCAATACTTATGCATAAGGATAGAACTAAAAGTTGACTATTTTGAATTATGCACACTGTATCTAGCTCTAACCAAAACACAATACTTGTACATCTGATCAAATACTGTGTATATGTTTAAATTTCGAATTTTGCATATACTCAGTGTTTTGTCATCATCAAAAAGGGGGAGATTGTTGACCCCCTAATGGATTTTGATGAATACAAAACACTAGAGTATAATTCCCTTTATCTTAACAATTTATTTGAGGATTTCAGGTGTTTAATTAAGAATATTGTTAAGAAATGTCTAGGCAAGTTCCCATATTTTTTAAGGATTTATTGAAGAATTTTTGAGTTGAAGAAAATAGATCAGGGGCAGCCGAGACGTCTCCGGGTTGTCCCAGAGACGTCTCTGGGTTGTCCCAGAGACGTCTCTGGCACGAACAGGAAGAATTGGCACGTCTGGAGACGTCCCCGGCACCTGGCGAGGCGTCTCGCAGGGTCGGAGTTGACTCCCGACTCTGCGGAGTCGACTCTCTCAGAGACGGCAGAAAGGCCGATTTCAAGGGATGCGCGCGAGTCGTCTCCGAAGGACGCGGAGTCGTCCCCACGAGTAAAAAAGCAAACTTCTCGAGTCGTCCCCAGAGAGCGCGGAGTCGACTCTCTCAGGAGATTCCAGAGGACGTGTTTTTCATTGATAAAACGGCGGAGTCGTCCCCGACGTCGCGGAGTCGTCCCCATGCATAAAGCACAAACATCCTGAGACGTCCCCGTAAAGTGCCGAGCCGACTCTCTCAGAAAAACAGAAAAACAAGAAGTCAAGGAGTTCTTCTTCGGAGTCGTCCCCGTAAAGCGCCGAGTCGACTCCAAACAACGTCAAAAGAAATTTTATACAGCCGAGACGTCTCGCGTTCAAGCCGAGACGTCTCCGGAGCGCCTGGGACGCGACTGACACACTTTTACAGGTAAATTTGAATTTCAAACGGTCATATTTTTGTGTCTAACGGATCTATTGCTTTTTGGGCTATAAAAGGGAGCTTTTAAGTGCCTTCCAACAACTTCTCACCAACCAAAACACAAGATCATTCAAGAGAGAAGAAAGAGAAAGAGGTTCAAGGGAGTTAGTGCTTTCAAGAGAAGAAATCAAGTACTTTCAAGCTTTCCCATCTGATTTCGTGCTCAACTACTCATTCCCACTCGGCATTCAAAGCTCACATTCAAGCCAACGCGATCCACATTGGAAGAGCCACCATTATCCACGCTTCCAACGGCAAAAGGGTTCTTCCGGGTTTTGATATTTCTCATTGTTATATTTGCTTCATTAAGAGCTTTTAAATCTTTGTAAAACATTTCATTATTGTGCTTGTTCCAGTCAAGGGACTTGGAACAAGGGAAAGGCGTCCCAAGCCTAGGTGAAATTGGGGGATTGTAGGGTTCGTTGTTAGCCCGGGGTAAAACAACGAGTTGGGTAGTGCACTCGCAAAACTACCGTACTGTAATCGCTGATTATAGTGAAAATTCCCAAAGGTATTTGGGGAGTGGACGTAGGAGCAGTGGAAGCTCCGAACCACTATAAATCTTTGTGTGTTTGCGTTTGACTGTGGTTGCAACTTTAATTACACCTTTGCACATACACTTGTGTGTTTTGTTTTAATTAGTCAAAAAGTTTTAAAACACCCAATTCACCCCCCTCTTGGGTGACCATCTCTGGGCAACAGTGATCTTTTGGGACGTAAAAATCATATCCTAATAATCTTTTAGGATATCTAATAAAACGAGCATTAATTATCCTATCCTCTAACTTGTCCGCCTATTGTCGCTTGACATGGGCTGGACATCCTCAAATCTTGGCATGACCAAGACTCGGCTTCTTACCATGTCATATCTCATATGGTGTGGTAGGAACGGACTTTAGAGAAAACTCTATTCAATAAGTAAATTGCTGAAAGTAGGGCATCTATCTAAAGAAACAAGGGTAAATCAGTGAAGTTCATCATGGACCGGACCATATCCAATAGAGTCCGATTCCTCCTCTCTGACACTCCGTTGATCTGAGGTGTACCAGGAGGAGTCCATTATGAAACTATACCATTCTCCTTGAGATAATCACGGAACTCTCCACTAAGGTATTCACCTCCTCGATTTGATCGAAGAACCTTAATGAGTTTTTCTGTTTATTTTTCTACTTCATATCTTAACTCTTTGAACCTTTCAAAAGTTTCAAATTTGTGTATCATATACATATCCATACCGTGAGTAATCATCGGTTAATAAAGTAAAATTACAACCCCTAACCTGCACATCGAATGGGCCACACACATCAGTGTGTACTAGGGTAAGTATTTTAGTAGACCTCCCTGTGTCCTACAAAGGATAATTTGGCCATCTTTCCTTGAAGGCAGAATGCACAAATCGAATATGACTCGAAAGTCAATGAGCCCAAAAGCTCATGTTTCTCCAATTTGTTTATTCTATCTTTTCCTATATGGCCAAGCCTGAGGTGCCATAAATACTTTAGATTTATCTCATTTTTGGATCTATTAGATTCTATGGTATTTACTGTTTATTCAAATACATTCACAGATCATCCATATGTATGACTGTCAATCGTAAAACCACGTTGAATCGATTTATTTCTCAAATAAATGGAA
Source organism: Phoenix dactylifera (assembly GCF_051530095.1). NCBI lineage: Eukaryota > Viridiplantae > Streptophyta > Magnoliopsida > Arecales > Arecaceae > Phoenix > Phoenix dactylifera. The sequence continues at coordinate 19,781,353 of NC_143191.1, forward strand.
CAGTAGTCTTATAAAAATCTTTCTGTGCTAAACAAGATACAGAAATCAAATTTCTGCTAGCAATAGGTAACAGTCCCTAAGTATCCTGAGCATTTCTGACATACCTTCTAAAGGTCTGTCACCCTTCATGTTCTTTATGCTTCCCATGTATGTAGGACAGTTCCTCTTCCAATGGCCGTCCGTTATGCAATGGAAACACTTTTTCTTGCAATTGGCCTTTTTCTTGGAACTTCCTTACTTGGCTTCTTGTCCTTTTTCTGCTTCTTTGCAGGCTTCTTTTTCTTCCAGATAGACTCTCTCTTGGAAGTAGAAACCAACTCGACAGCGAGAATGATGCCCCTTGAACTCTTCAAGGTCCCTAAGGTAGTTATCAATTTATTTAACAATTCTGTTTTTGGTGCATACAATCTTGTTCATATGGTAGTCTACTATAAACTGTTCATATGAATCTAGAAGGGATTGCAGGATCAGATCTATTTGCAATTCCTTATGCATGGTCATACCGAGCTTCTCAAGCTCCTCTAGGTCTTTGATCATAGTCAAACAGTGATTGTGGACAGACTGCCCCTCACGCATCTTTGCCTTGAAGAGCCTATTGGACACTTCAAAATATGTTGCGCGACTCTGATCACCATACAACTCTTGTAGGTGATATAATATATTCCTGGCAATCTTCATGTTCTCATGCTGGCATTAAAATTCATTAGACATGGATGCCTTTATGTAGCACCTAACTTTATTGTCATCGTTCGTCCACTTGTCATGCGTCATACGCTAATAGTGATCGGACGGACTGGTAACACGAAAATTTCATGGTCTAGCACATACCCTAATTTCTCATAATTCAAAACTATTTTATAATTGCAGAGCCAGTCTTTATAATTGGGTTTGATCAAATGGTTGTTCTATAGGATATGAGTTAGGAGTTCAAAAGCTAAATTTCTAATCCTCAGAGAGTAAAGATTCTAGTTAGAATTTTGTACTTGATCCTAATTTGTTCTAGGATCTTTTAGAACAAATGTACTGATGACCCAAAGATTGATTTTGATGATCACAAAACCTTGAAGTATAAATACTAATATTTGTGTTGCAAGAAGAAAGATAATTTGTTTTGCAAGGAACATAGCAAGTTGGAAAAATACAAGAAGGCCTCAAAAGCTCTCAAGAAAAGTTGGAAGAAAGCTACACTTTATTGGCCCAAGTTTCAAGTTCAAATGATTCAAGTTAGAGGAGCAAATTCAAAGAAAGATTCAAAAGAATAGTCCTCGAGTCGACTCCTGGAAGTTTAGAGTCGACTCTGGCACTCTGAAGTTTCAAGAAACAGTGCTCGAGTCGACTCCGATACTCTACGAGTCGACTCCGACTGAGAACAAACAAAAAGACAGAGAGTTGATTTTCAGCGCTACAGTGCTCGAGTCGACTCCTACTTCAGCGCTACAGTGCTCGAGTCGACTCCTACTTCAGTGCTACAGTGCTCGAGTCGACTCCTACTTCAGCGCTACAGTGCGGAGTCGACTCCCAGCTACAGTGCCGACAGACTACTATTCACAAGTGACTCCTGTTTCAGCCGAGTCGACTCCTACTTCAGCCGAGTCGACTCCAGCACGCTGGGAGGCATAACGGCTAGTTTTTTCTTGATTCCAACGGCTCTATTTTTGTCTCTAATGGCTAGATTTTTGTTTCCACTCCCTCTAAAGCTATAAAATCAAGAGGAGAGCTAGGGAAGAAGGGATGGAAGTGGGAGAGAACATTTAGGGAAGAGATTTCAAAAAGATTACAAGGGAAATCTCCCAAAAACACAAAAGGGCCATTCAAAGTAAAAGAGAGAGAAGAAGGACATCCAAGTGAATCCCAAAGCTTCCTCTCCAACTGTGTGCTGCCTCGGTGATCCTCTACTTCGTGCAAAATCAGAAGAGGGTCAAGTAAAGAAGAAGCCGAGTTCTTTCATCTACAAATTTGTTTGAGGGCTTCTTCTCTTTACTTTACTTGTTTATATTTGCTATATTTGCTTATTTGAGAAGCTTGTATTTGATTTAAACTCTTGTTCTAATATTTTCTAACTTGATTCAATCAAGGGATTGAATCAAGGGGTTAAGGTTTGTTGGTGAGCCAAAGGGAAAACCAACGTTGTAAGGTTGTAGTTGGTGAGCCTTTGGGAAAACCAACTGGGTTGATTGTGAACCCGGAAAACAATCGTTGTAAGGTTGTGGTTGGTGAGCCTTTGGAAAAACCAACTGGGTTTGATTGTGAACCCGGAAAAACAATCGGTTGGTTCTAGTCGGTGAGCCTATGAAAACCGACCGAGTTCGTTGTGATCTCGCAAAACAACAAGTTGGGTTGTGAGCTTGTAAAACAACCGGCTGTAATCTGAGGGATTATAGTGAAATTCCCAAGAGGTCTTGGAGAGTGGATGTAGGTGCTGGGGTGCACCGAACCACTATACATCTTTGTGTTTGTGATGCCTTATCTCGTGTATTTCATGCCTTACATTCGTACTTGATTATGTAATATCTCTAGCTTTGTTTTCTATAGAGTTATAAGTGATTGTTTAGAATTTGCTTAGCTTCCTCTCCATTCTTATCATACACATAGATTAAAATTGATCATACAACTATAAGTTAATTTTATATCAATTGCACCCTAAAGCCATAGTATAATTGCTCTAGCTTAATTTTCCACTACTTTCCTTGTAATTGCCTAGAGCTTAAGTAAATAACATCTTATCATTCCGCTACATTCAATTCAAAGTAAAAATTAGGGAACATAATTTTTAGAAAACCCAATTCACCCCCCCTCTTGGGTTGTCACCTTGGGCAACATGTACCTCCCACTATTTTCTCGAATTCCTCACACTCCCCTAGTAGGAAAATGGAAAACCTACACGACTAGGATTTCTAGTGAGTACTGCGGTCCCACTGATTTACATGCCACCTCACCTAACAGTTATTGGTGACACATAAATGGATGAGTGTACAACTCTTGTACAATGCTTCTCAAGCATGTTGCAGTGCTACTTGGTCTCTAAGTCATGAAGACCTCACCTAACAGTTATTGGTCCCATTCCTTAGTTAAGTCAGACCCACCATATAACCGTTGAAATAAAGTCGTCATTGGATCTGCACCTAACAGTTATTGGTGCCCAACCCCACCTTTACCCCTACAACATCTCATGTCTATAGAGAGGTCCAGCCCTCCGATGCAACTTGCCCACTGTGTCCAGCCGAGACAAGTCAACATCAGAAAGACCTTAGCAGCTCTACTACGATGGAAGAACTATGGACTTAATATTGGTTAATCATGTCTTAGTGTTTGCAACTTGAGCTCTTCATAAGAGGTAATCGAACAATTGGCCAGGTAAGCAGGTGGGAGGCTCCCCTTACTCAGAGAGTAAGGTCCTAATTAAGTAACCACCTTTCATGCTTTCCTAGACACCAATTAGATCAATTAATCTAATATGACTTGCTTATGTTGGTTCACTCTCGACTTGATTGAGGAGGTTTTAGTTTATGACTCATTTGGATTGGTCTATTAGTTTGCATCATATGTAAATCTATCTACCCCGCATACATTCGCATCACATGCAAACGGCACATTGCAGGCAATTAAAATCGCAGCAATAAATAAAAGCTGAATTTTAAATAGGTGATGATCATGGATTCTAATTAGGTCATATTACAAGCACATGCACGTCAGTCGATCAGCTGGTCTTCAACTCTTGAATTGGTCCTAAGCCTCCTTGATTCGATCCTTGATCAACTCTTGATCCAATCACCATCAACCGCTCAGATCGCCGTTCATCTCATGTACTATCTTTGACTGATCATTGACGTACATTACATCACAGAAATACAACCAGATATAGAAATAAATTACATTCCTTTTAGGAGGCACGCAGGCCCCTCAAAACATCAAATAAGATGCATGCAAGCATCTGAAAATATTATATGACATTACAGATCACATCACAGGTCTTTACATTTGATACCAAAAGGGTTTGAATCCTATGATCATCACCACATACATCTTATGCATGATTTTATCTAATCTGATTTTAATTTTATTATGCAACCATCTGAGATCCAGATCATGCAATACCTTAATTTTAAACATCATAATCACATCATAATTTTAAAACTAACATCGCATGATCGATCTAACAAAATCAGCATGCCGAAAATTTCAGCATCACGAAATTTCAGCACGCAGAATTTTTCAGCATGCATAATAATTAAAAAATCAGAACTAATTCATAATCAATTAATTATTATCTTAATTGGTTCCCCAAAAACCATGCTCTGATACCACTGTTGGAGTGCCCTGCAGCGGCGCGACGATTGCAGCGGAATCCGCATGCCGGGCCCGGTGCATCGCATACGCCGGAACAGGATCGGGTGGATTTCAAAAATTTTCTGAATCAGAACGATTCAGAACCCTTTTGAATTCAGATGGGAACTAAACTAAGATCTAATAATTAATTATCAATTGTTAAACTACCAGCAAATTAGAAATATAAAAGTTCAAATCAAGATCTCATCTTCACCTTTGTGCCGGTAGAAAAACACCGCAACCGATGATCGTGGTTTGGTTCCTTTGTAGCCGCACAAACGTCCGGCCTCTACAAGTATCCATATGAGGTTGCTGAAGATCAGAGATGGGGCTTTACCAGGGTGCTAGCTCCTTACAAAAGCCTCTCTTGGATGTCGAAGAAGAAGGAAGAAGAAATCACAAGGATCCCACCTTGTGCAGCCTTCAAAGGAAGAAGAAACTTGATTCTTTTCTCTCTTCCTTTCCTTGCTGATTTAAAATCCCAAAAAAAATTTCCTTGCTGCCCCACGCCTGGGAGAAGAAGTCTCACGGATGCTCTTGTGGTGGGGCTTCCTAATAGGATTCCTAGCTTCATTCCTTTATTGGTGGGCCCCTTGATTCTTGCAAAGATTCAAGGGGCGCTGGCTCCCAGCAAAGAAGGAGAGGGGGCCACGCCCCTCCTTGCCCTCTTGGCTGCCCCCTCTTGCTTATTTTGACTCCTCAAAATAAGGCATCAAGAGGGAGGCTCTATACAAAGAAAAAAGGTTGAATTAGGCAAGGTTTTCAGGGACTCGATCTAGCCAACTCTTGACTAGAATTTGAGTCAAATTTCTTTGGGTTAGATCCAACATAATTTGACTCAATTAATCAGCAATAAAAGACTTAATTATAATCTAATTATAATTATTTAATTTTTTCATTTAACTCACTAACTCTTAGTAGGTTATTTCAAACATCAATCTCATTAACATTGTGATTCCAAATCACAATTCGACAATCCTAATAATCAGAACCCCTAATGTGTGTAACCTCGTAGGTTCTAATCTAACTGGTAATGAGACATATTGAGATCTCCATCTCAATATCACTGAAACACCTTTCAGTGGACTGAAACACTTTTAGTTCTACTCGTCAGGGCTTACCGATCATCAGGTAAATGCCCGTGAGTCCCGACATCTACAAGTGACACCTAGCAGTATGTAGTGGCAACCCAGTAGAATAGAATAATGAACCTCTAGGTGCAGTTATCGTATGATACAGTCCTACTGTTGCTGGTGGTCCAAACCGAGAACGATTGGCACAGCGGTGTGAACGGGGTTCCCTTTGAGTTGCTTTGGTTGCGCTCCGCCCTCCGCCGTGAAACCTGCAAGCAAGCCTTGCACCACCACCGGGGTACGGCTGTTACAGGGGATCGTGGGGCAGCGCCGGATACGGCCGTTGCAGGGAGTAGTGGAGCAGGGGGCCGCGGCGTGCCTCAGAGGAACAGTCTGTTGTTGCGAGAGATTGCCGACTCGGGGCCGTAGTCTTCCTGGGCGCGCGTGCCGGTCACGTGGGGCATGGTGGCTAAGTTCCCCCGTAACAGTAGCCCCCCACTCCCGAGCCTGGAACCAGGAGGGGAACGGGTGAAGGGAGTGATGCTTCGAGATTGCCGCCATCCCTCGAAAAGGCGCGCGCGCTCCGAGCTTTCCGCCTTCTTTATGGCGTATGGCAGTTGTCGCTGATCTGGCGGTCTGCGGATTTCGGCAGACATCCTTCCTTAATGGCGTCGATTCGCCTTTGGGGCGCGAACAAACTTTCGGCAGCCAGGCGTCACCGAGGCGTCACCCGCCTTTCCGCCTATTTAACCGGGGGCCCTCCCCCGTCCGCCTTTCTCTTCACAGGCATCAGTGGGGTCTCCCTCCTCGACTCCCCTTCGATGCCATTGCCTGCCGGCTCTCCAACCGTCTCCCTACCCTTCGCGGACGTGCTCGCCGTTCCCGATCCAGGGGTTCCTCCAAGCTGACCCTCTGTACTTTTTCTTTGTTCTTTTCTTTGTATGTTGGCGTTTTGCCATGTTGTATGGGTCTCGGCTCTGACGCAACGAAAGTTAATACAAACAAAGTGTTTCCTCATTTCACTTTCGTCCTTCCTCTTTTTAACTCTTGGTAGCGTCTCGCCGACTCCTGACTCTTGAAGTTCCTCCAGCGCTAGGCCAGGCATCCGAGGGTTAGGCCTCAGGAGATCCTTCCGGCGCTAGGCCAGGCATCCGAGGGTTAGGCCTCAGGAAATTCTTCCGGCGCTAGGCCAGGCATCCGAGGGTTAGGCCTCAGGAAATTCTTCCGGCGCTAGGCCAGGCATCCGAGGGTTAGGCCTCAGGAAATTCTTCCGGCGCTAGGCCAGGCATCCGAGGGTTAGGCCTCAGGAAATTCTTCCGGCGCTAGGCCAGGCATCCGAGGGTTAGGCCTCAGGAAATTCTTCCGGCGCTAGGCCAGGCATCCGAGGGTTAGGCCTCAGGAAATTCTGCTCGTTGGTCGGCCAAGGCTGGCGCAAGCCGAGGCGACCGGTCGGGGCTTCAGGCTAGTCTGCCCCCGGGATGGTCATCGGGTTAGCCTGGCATCCGAGGGCCGAGCCTCGGGGAATTCCGCTCATTGGTCGGCCAAGGCTGGCGCAAGCCGAGGCGACCGGTCGGGGCTTCAGGCTAGTCTGCTCCCGGGATGATCATCGGGTTAGCCTGGCATCCGAGGGCCGAGCCTCGAGAAATTCCGCTCGTTGGTCGGCCAAGGCTGGCGCAAGCCGAGGTGACCGGTCGGGGCTTCAGGCTAGTCTGCTCCCGGGATGATCATCGGGTTAGCCTGGCATCCGAGGGCCGAGCCTCGGGAAATTCCGCTCGTTGGTCGGCCAAGGCTGGCGCAAGCCGAGGTGACCGGTCGGGGCTTCAGGCTAGTCTGCTCCCGGGATGATCATCGGGTTAGCCTGGCATCCGAGGGCCGAGCCTCCGGAAATTCCGCTCGTTGGTCGGCCAAGGCTGGCGCAAGCCGAGGCGACCGGTCGGGGCTTCAGGCTAGTCTGCTCCCGGGATGATCATCAGGTTAGCCTGGCATCCGAGGGCCGAGCCTCGGGAAATTTCGCTCGTTGGTCGGCCAAGGCTGGCGCAAGCCGAGGCGACCGGTCGGGGCTTCAGGCTAGTCTGCTCCCGGAATGATCATCGGGTTAGCCTGGCATCCGAGGGCCGAGCCTCGGAAAATTCCGCTCGTTGGTCGGCCAAGGCTGGCGCAAGCCGAGGTGACCGGTCGGGGCTTCAGGCTAGTCTGCTCCCGGGATGATCATCGGGTTAGCCTGGCATCCGAGGGCCGAGCCTCGAAAAATTCCGCTCGTTGGCCACGCGCCTGTCGCTTGCCGCTCGACGGGATTTCTCCGTGGCCAGCTACGATCGTGTTTCTCTTATTCTCCAAGCGTCGCCTGGGGAACACCAGAAGGGTATTAAATGCTAATTGAGGCGTTACCTGGGAAATCGGATCGCCAGTTGCTGCTTGCAAGGAGTGTCAGTTAAGCGGCCGCGATACGCGCGCTCTTCGAGGCGGATGCGACCTGGGCGCGTGCGGAGATACGTGTGCCGTGGGATACACGCCGCCCGGAGTGTCCTGCATAAAGAATGCAATTAAGGAGAACGACGCTTAGGAGATCGTGGGAGGATACGCCTCGAGAGCTGGAACGGCTCCGGATTCGGTGTACCCGCCTTTATTGGAGCCACTCGCATCGGAACGACCGGGGGGCCACAGTTTGGCTATAAATATAAGTGCAGGTGCGGTGGAGCCTCCCAAGCCGGAGCTATTCAGGTTGCCATGGATCGTGGACTTCCTCTCCGGCGTGTGGCTGGGAAACCCCTGCCGGAGGAACGGGAGGCGCGCCCCTCGCGACTTCCGCCAACTAGCCGTTTCATCTGGGATCAACAAGGAGGTTCTCCCCGGCGGAACTCCGCTCTAGGCGTTTTATCCGGGATCACATCCCCCCTCCTTTCAGCCCCGCCTCCCGATTGAGCTCTGCGCCAGACGCTTCATCCGGGATCGCGCCTCCTCGCACTCTTCTCCCTTGTATTCCTTCCCTCCCCTTCTCCTGGGGAGGACCGGAATATCCCTTGGAGGTGGCGTTCCTCTGGAGGCAGCGGGAACTTCTTCTGCGGCGGCTCCTCATCTTTTTCGTGAGGCGTCGATGGCGCCTCCGGGGGGAAGCACCCACGCCCGGTGGGATTGCAGCTGCTTCGGATGGAGAGTTCGGGATCCCAGATCTTCAGCTCCACGGAGTCTCCACCTCTTCCTTGTTTTCTTTACTCCCCAATTCTCCTCTGGGAATTCTTTGTAATCACACGAACACACCGTTGTAACCAGGAATTATTGAAATGAAAAGAATTGTACATTTTTCGAACTGTCTTCCTGGCTTTGTCGTTCTACTGGTAATACGCCCGCAGGTTAGCGGAATTCCAGCTCCTCGGAATTTCTCGACCATCTAGGGCCTCCAACTGGTAGGAGCCAGGTCGGTTTACCCAGCGAACCCTATACGGGCCTTCCCAATTTGGCGCCAGCTTCCCACCTTCCGCGGGTTGAGATGCTTTGGCTCGCCTTAGCACCAGATCTCCGATTCTGAAAAGTTTCGGTCGGACCTTGGAGTTATAATATCGGGCCACTCTCCGCTGATACATCGCCATCCGAACCTGCGCCATTTCTCTTGCTTCTTCCAAGAGGTCCAGGTTCCCTCGGAGTTGCTCCGAATTGGCCTCGGGTCGGTGCGCGGCCACCCGGGGCGAGGGGAGTCCGAACTCCACGGGAACAACCGCTTCTGTGCCATAGGTTAGGCTGAAAGGTGTCTCCCCGGTAGGGGTCCGATGCGTGGTCCGATACGCCCAAAGGACATTCTCGAGTTCTTCGACCCAAGCTTGCCCCGTCCGACCGATTCGCGCCTTAATTCCTTGGAGGATTGTCCGATTTGTGACCTCGGCCTCACCGTTGGTTTGGGGATGCGACACAGATGTGAACCGATGCTCGATCCCAAACTCCTCGCAGAAATCACGGAAATGCTTGTTGTCGAACTGTCGACCATTATCCGAGATGAGGACTCGGGGTACCCCAAATCGAACAATGATGTTTTTCTTCACGAACTTCCGGACTTGCGCCTCCGTGATAGTGGCCAGCGGCTCTGCCTCCACCCACTTGGTGAAGTAGTCGATTGCAACAATCAAGAATTTCCGCTGGGCTGAAGCGACGGGGAATAGTCCGAGGATATCCATTCCCCACTGTGCGAAGGGCCAGGGTGCGGTGATTGGTGCCAAGGGGACAGAAGGGACTCTCTGGACGTTGGCGTGGCGCTGGCAGGCGTCGCATTTCCGTACATGATCCTTTGAGTCCTCCAACAAGGTAGGCCAATAATAGCCTTGCCTCATGATCTTGTGCGCCAAGGACCTAGCCCCCAAGTGCGATCCGCAAACGCCCTCGTGGACTTCGCCGAGGACGTAGGCCGCCTCCGAGGGGCGGAGGCACCTTAAGAGGGGGGCGGTAAACGAGGTCCGATACAGCCTCCCTTCATAGAGTACGTAGTGGGCGGACTTCTTGACAAGTCGTCGAGCTTGATCTTCGTCTTCAGGGAGGATCCCTTCGGCGAGGTAGGCGACGAGCGGGTCCATCCAAGACGGCTCCGGATCAATCGCCATCACCGCTCCAGCCTCGCCGATGCTCGGGGCCTCCAGGGTCTCCAGGTAGATTGCCCTCGACAAGTTGTGCGCCTCTGCGCTCACCAAGCGGGACAACCTGTCGGCCCTAGCATTTTCGCTTCTGGGGACCTGCTGGATGTCGACACTGCCGAGATCGGGAATGAGTGCTTGCACCTTCCGGACGTAGTTCTGCATGGTCGGGCTCCGGGCCTCGAACTCCCCACGGACCTGCCCGACCACCAGCTGGGAGTCGGTGAAGACCTTCAAACGCCGGATGCCGAGCTCCCTGGTGAGTTTGAGTCCCGTGACTAGGGCCTCGTACTCCGCCTTGTTGTTGGTCACTGGAAATCCAAATCTCAAGGCATACTCGGCTATCACTCCATCAGGACTGGTAAGGACCAGCCCGGCTCCTCCACCCTCGGGGTTCGACGACCCATCGATGTGAAGCGTCCAGGTCGGGAGGTCGAGGCTGGGCATTTCCGGCGGTCTAGGTTCCGCCTCCTGCACCGTGCACTCAGCGAGGAAATCCGCGAGCACCTGGGCCTTGATGGCGGGTCGAGGCTGGTAGCGGATGTCGAACTCACCGAGTTCTATTGCCCACTTCACCAGCCGTCCCGCATTCCCGGGGTTGCAGAGGATCTGTCGTAGTGGTTGATCAGTTAAGAGGATGACAGAATGGGCCTGGAAATAGGGGCGGAGTCTCCTGGTCGCGGTCAGCAGCGCGAAGGCGATCTTCTCAGCCTTCGTATACCGCGTCTCGGCATCCCGTAGGACCCGGCTGATGTAGTACACGGGCTTCTGGAGCTTTGCCTCTTTCCGAACCAGCACCGCACTGACCGCGGTTGGGGAGACCGCCAGATAGAGGTAGAGCATCTCCCCTTCTTGCGGCTTGGACAGTAGGGGAGGAGACGCCAGGTATTCCTTGAGCTGGTCGAATGCTGCTTGACATTCGGCCGTCCAGAGGAAGTCTTTCAGGCGTTTTAACACCTTGAAGAATGGTTGGCAGCGTTCGGCCGATTTTGCCACAAATCATCCAAGCGCGGCGACCCTTCCAGCGAGCTCCTGAACCTCCTTTACTTTGGTCGGAGGGGACATACCTTGGATGGCCTTGATTTTGTCCGGGTTGGCTTCGATACCCCGCTGGTTGACAATGAAACCGAGGAACCTCCCGGCCGAAGCGCCGAAGGCGCACTTCGCTGGGTTCAGCTTCATGCGAAACTTCCGCAAGGTGGTGAAAGTCTCCTCCAAATCCGCGATGTGCTGGTCTGCATGGCGGCTCTTCACCAGCATATCGTCCACATACACCTCCATGTTCCGGCCGATTTGCTCTTTGAAGATTTTGTTGACGAGGCGCTGGTAAGTGGCGCCAGCATTCTTCAGACCGAAGGGCATTACCTTGTAGCAGTACAGCCCCCGGTCTGTTATAAAGGCAGTTTTCTCCTCGTCCTGTGGGGCCATCATTATCTGGTTGTAACCGGAGAAGGCGTCCATGAAAGACAGCAGCTGATATCCGGAAGTCGCGTCGACCAGTTGGTCTATTCGCGGAAGCGGAAAGCTATCCTTAGGGCACGCCTTGTTCAGGTCGGTATAGTCGACGCACATCCTCCACTTCCCGCTCGCCTTCCGGACAAGTACAACATTTGCCAGCCACTCGGGGTAGCTTACCTCCCTTATGAATCCTGCCTCCAAGAGCTTGTCTACCTCCTGGTCGACCACCCGGATCCGATCCGGGGCACAGTGTCTCTTCTTCTGCTTTATTGGTCGGTGGGTCGGGTCGACGTTGAGTGCGTGAGAAATGACCTCCGGGTCGATCCCAGGTACATCGGCCGCCGACCAGGCAAATACATCGGTATTGGCTCGGAGGAATTCCACCAACCGGGCCCGAACTTCCGGATCGAGATTGGCGCCGACCCGGACCGCCCGGTCGGGGCGGCCTTCCTCGAGGGGGACTTCGACCACACCCTCGGCCGGCTCCCCCTGCCGCAATGTTAGACGTATGCCCTAGAAGCCAATTTGGCTGACACATTGTTGATTCTAGGGACATAATTTTGTACTTGACTATTTATTATTGAATAAATAAAAGGCATCTTTTCATTCATATTGTTTATGTGTCTATGAATCGTCCAAGAAATTAATAAGATGATGATACATATTCTCAAGAGTTGAGAACTTGAGCCATGTATCATTGGTGATTAATTTCTAAATGCTCCTGATCAATGGATCATCACGAGGACGGTGATCGATCCGATCAGTGCACAGATCACTTTCCTTCTGGATGGACGAGACTTGAGTCCACAGTGTAAGGACACTGAAGTGATAGTGCAGGTGCTTGTTAGAGAACAAGGGTACTGAGCGTGACCAAGACAAGAAGTCACTTGGATGTCTATCCACTCGTCAGTGACTTGCTTGATGTTGCAGTAGTGTGACTGGTCCTTTGACCTGCGGTGCTTCGGCTACTCACAGTGAGGTTATTGTAGTTTGACTGCACACATACATGGTCTCTAGCCATATGGGTCCATGCAGTGTAGATTGGCTGCAGTAGGTTCACTGTAGGAGTAGGGTATGCACCTATAAGGAATCTATCGACCTTGATAGAAGAGGAGTGATCCTATGTGATTTGTTAGACTGAGTTCTAAGACCTTGGCTAGGGCAGTAATATAAAGTGGAAAAAGAGTTTTCCACTATCGAACTCAAGTCGAATAAATCTTGACATATGACAGACGATGGAGTTTGACGAGTTGTCCATGACCTCCATCCTGTAGGGATCCACGATAGTAGAACTGTATCACACGTTAACTACACCTAGAGGTTCATCATTCCATTCTGCTGGGTAGCCACTACATGCTGCTAGGTGTCACTGGTGGATGGTGGGACTCATAGGGATTATCTTGATGATCGATAAATCCTAATGAGTTGAGTTGGAATCGTTCCAACCCATTGAAAGGAGTTTTCAATGATATAGTGATAGAGATCACAATATATCTCACTACCAGTCAGAATAGAACCTATGGGGTCACACACACTAGAAGTATTGACCGATCCGATGGTTGAAATCGTGATTAGGAATCACAAGAAATCAATTTGATTGATAAGAAGTTGAAGAAGAAAAGGGAATTAATTAATTGGACTTGAAACAAGAATCCTACTTCGGGTAGGATACCTAGAGTTCTAATTAGATTAGGACTGGGAATCCTAGTTGGAGTAGGACTGGAATTCCTACTTGGAATAGGATTCCTCAATCCTAATGAGATTAGGAGTTTTGAATCAAAATTGGATTCCTACTTGGAGTAGGATTCCTAGAGTCCTAATCGGATTAGGACTTTGGATTCAAATTAGAGTCCTAATTGGATTAGGACTAAAATTAAATACATCCTAATTGGATTAGGATTTCTTAAGTCTAAACTAATTAATAATCTAATGAATCAACATGACTCCTAATTGGATTAGGATTGAAGAGTTCAATTGAGTCATGATTCATTCAAGTCCTAATTGGATTGGGACTAGCATAGATTGAACCCAAATTGGCTAATCCTAATTAGATTAGGATGAAACCATGAGAGAGGCACCTAATCCTCTTTGGAAGAGGATTAGGTTAACCAACTAAGAGGGGCATCAGCCCCTCTCCAATTGCTTAGGGCGACAAGAAGAGAGAAGGTGGCCGGCGCTCCAAAGAAAGAAGGCTGTCAAGGGCTCCTAACTTGTAGGAGCCCTTGATGCTTATAAAAAGAGACCTAGGGCCGGCGCCCTAGAGGGGAGCTCTCTTCCCCCTCTTGCTGCCGCCACCAGCCCCTCTCCTCTCTTGGTTCAGCCGCAAGCAAAGGGAGAGCAAAGTCCAAGCGTTGGCGTCATCCTCTTCCTCCAATCCTTCTTCCAACGCAGGGAAAAGAAAGAAGGCTGCAGAAGCTGTGTTCTTCATCCTTGAGTTCCTCCTTCTTCTTCCTCCTCTCAAGTGCAATCAAGGGTTGATTGAAAGAGAGGAGATCAGCCATCAAAAGCTATCTCTGCAAGGGAGCTAGCACCCCGGTGAGATAGAGAGCTTGGATCGGATCCTGCTTCGTGTGGATACCCGTAGAGGCCGGACGTTTGAACGGCTTCAAGCGAACCCTCTTCCAAAACCACGAATTCAGATTTGCGGTGATCATCTACCCGCGCAAGGTGAAGATTTGATCTTCCTATTAGTTTTAAAAGTTTTAATTCTTACCTAATTACGAAAGGTCTCGAAACAACGTTCATGCGATGAACGTCGATCCCGCACATGCCTCTTCCGCTGCCATCTGATTTAATTTTTGAAATATCAGCGGCATGGGCGGGTTTCCAACAGTGGTATCAGAGCCTAGGCTTCGTAGATTAAGGTAAGAATTAAATATCTAAAGGCATAATAGATCTGAAAATTGAATGATCATGCATGCTGAAAAATTCTGCATGCAGATTTTTCAGGGGTGCTGATTTTTTGCATGCTGATTTTTATGTGATAAAAAGATGATTCTAAATGCATTGTTAATGGGATTACAAAGTTTAGAATCATGATTAGCATGATCAGCGACCTATGTCATGATACAATCAGTTAGTTTTCAGATCTGAAAATTATAATTGTTGCATACGGTGATGATCATAGGATTCAAACCCTTTTGGTATCAAATGTAATGACCTGCGATGTGATCTGCGATGTCATGTAATTTTTCAGATGCTTGCATGCATCTTATTTGATGTTTTGAGAGGCCTGCGTGCCTCCTAAAAGGAAGATGTAATTTATTTTATTTTTATTTTATATCTGGTTGTATTTCTATGATGTGATGTACGTCAACGATCAAGTTGAAGACAAGGCATAAGATGAACAGGGGTCTAAGCGGTTGATGGCGATTGGATCAAGAGTTGGTCAAGGATCGAATCAAGGAGGCTTGGAACCAATTCAAGAGTTGAAGACCATTTGATCGATTGACGTGCATGTACTTGTAATACGACCTAACTAGAATCCATGATCATCACCTATTTAAAGTTTAGCTTTATTTTATGCTGCGATTATAACTGCCTGTGATGTGCCGTTTGCATGTGATGTGAATGCGAGTCGGGTAGATAGGTTTACATGTGATGTAGCAAACCCAATTGAGACCTAAATCAAAACCTCCTCAATCAAGTCGAGAGTGAACCGACATGAGCAAGTCATATTAGATTAATTGATCTAATTGGTGTCTAGGAAAGCATGAAAGGTGGTTACTTAATTAGGACCTTACTCACTGAGTAAGGGGAGCCTCCCACCTGCTTACCTGGCCAATTGTTCGATTACCTCTTATGAAGGGCTCAAGTTGCAAACACTAAGACCTGATTAACCAATATTAAGTCAATAGGTCTTCCACTGTAGTAGAGCTGCTAAGGCCTTTCTGATGTTGATTTGTCTCGGCTGGACACAGTGGTCAAGTTGCATCGGGGGGCTGGACCTCTCTATAGACATGAGATGTTGTAGGATAAAGGTGGGGTTGGGCACCAATAACTGTTAGGTGAGGACCCAATGACGACTTTATTCCTACGGTTATACGGTGGGTCTGACTTAACTAAGAAATGGGACCAATAACTATTAGGTGAGGTCTTCATGGCTTAGAGACCAAGTTACACTGCAACATGCTTGAGAAGCATTGTACAGGAGTTGTACACTCATCCATCTGTGTGTCACAAATAACTGTTAGGTGAGGTGGCATGTAAATCGGTGGGACCGCAGTACCCACTAGAAACCCTGATCGTGTGGGATTTCCGTTTTCCTACCAGGAGAGTGTGAGGAATTCGAGAAAATAGTGGGAGTTACATTTGTTCTAAAAGACCTTAGAACAGATTAGGATCAAGTACAAAAGTCTAACTAGAATCTTTACTCTCTGCAGATACAATGTCAGCTTCAAACCCTTTGACCCGTATTCTTGAGACCAACCGACTGACCGGAACCAATTACAAAGACTGGCTTAGAAATCTCAAAATAGTTTTGGACTGTGAGAAGATAGGCTACATACTCGATTCAGATATCCCCACACTACCAGCACGTCCTACTGATGTTCAGCGTGAAATGCATAAAAAGTGGTTGGATGATGACATTAGAGTAAAATGCTATATGATGGCATCCATGTCTAATGAACTCCAATGCCAGCATGAAAATATAAAGACTGCTAGGGACATACTGGCACACCTGCAAGAGTTGTATGGTGAGCAGAGTCGCACAGCTCGTTTTGAAGTGTCCAAGAGGCTTTTCAAAGTGAAGATGCGCGAGGGGCTGTCTGTCCATGATCACGGTCTGACCATGATCAAGGACCTAGAGGAGCTTGAGAAGCTCGGTATGGACATGCACAAGGAATTACAAGTGGATTTGATCCTACAGTCACTTCCTGATTCATTTGGTCAGTTTATAGTAAACTACCACATGAATAAGATTGAATGCACTAAGACTGAACTAATCAACATGTTGGTAACTGCTGAGGGAGCCTTGAAAGGTTCAAGGGGCAATGTCCTTGCTGCTGAGTTGACTTCTGGTTCCAAGAGAAAGTCTACTTGGAAGAAAAAGAAGCCTGCTAAGAAGCAGAAGAAAGACAAGAAGCCAAAGAAGGAAGTTCAAAAGAAAAAGGCTAACGACAAAAGAAAATGTTTCCACTGCAATGTCGAAGGCCACTGGAAGCGAAATTGTCCTTCATACCTCGAGAGCCTGAAGAACAAGAAAGGTGACACACCTTCAGAAGGTATAGACTTGCTCATAATTGAAACTAATCTAACGGTTTCTTCTACTTCTAGTTGGGTTATAGATTCTGGTTCTAGTGCTCATCTGTGCACTACCATGCAGGGTCTAAAGGAAAGTAGAAGGCTGGCGGAAGGTGCGGTAACCCTTAGGGTTGGCAACGGGGCAAAAGTTGCTGCTGTGGCTGTGGGCACCTACCATCTGCGACTACCGTCTGGATTTAGTTTAATACTTAGAGACTGCTATTATGTACCTGTTGCTAGCAGAAATTTGATTTCTGTTTCATGTCTAGCACAGGAAGGTCATGTTTTTACATTTGACAAAGACTGCTGTTCTATTTATTTAAGAAATAAAATAGTCGCACGTGGTTTCATGATCGACAGTCTCTATCATTTACATATGGATGTATCTGTGAATGTTACCGAGCAAGATATGAGTGCCAAAGGATCCAAAAGATCCAGAGATGAGATAAACCAAAGATATTTGTGGCACCTCAGGCTTGGCCATATTGGAGAGGACAGAATAAACAAAATGGATAAAGATGGGCTTTTAGGCTCATTGACTTCCGAGTCATATCCAGTTTGCGAGTCCTGCCTTCAAGGAAAAATGGCTAGACTGCCCTTTGTAGGACATGGGGAGAGGACCACTGAAATACTTACCCTAGTACATACAGATGTATGTGGCCCATTCGATGTGCTTGCCAGGGGACGTTATTCTTACTTCATTACCTTTACCGATGATTATCCACGGTATGGGTATGTGTATCTTATGAGACACAAGTCTGAATCTTTTGAAAAGTTCAAAGAGTTCAAGAATGAAGTAGAAAAACAAACTGGAAAACCTCTTAAGGCTCTTTGATCAGATCGAGGAGGAGAATACCTTAGTGGGGAATTCCGGGACTATCTCAAAGAAAACGGTATAGTCTCACAATGGACACCTCCGGGTACACCTCAACTCAACGGGGTGTCAGAAAGGAGGAATCGGACCCTATTGGATATGGTCAGGTCCATGATGAGCTTCACTGATTTACCTATGTTCCTTTGGGGAGATGCCTTACTCACAGCGATTTATTTATTGAATAGAGTTCCCTCTAAATCCGTTCCTACCACACCGTATGAGATATGGCATGGTAAAAAACCAAGTCTGGGTCATCTCAAGATTTGGGGATGTCCGGCCCACGTCAAGCGACTACAGGCGGACAAGTTAGAGGCTAGGACTATAAGTGCTCGTTTTATAGGATATCCTAAAGAGTCATTAGGATACAATTTCTACATCTCAGAGGATCACAATGTGTTTGTGAGCCGTCATGCCATCTTCTTGGAAAATCAGTTTATCCTTGATAGAGGCAGTGGGAGGAAAATTGAGCTTGAAGAGAAAGTCTTTGAAAAGCAACGAGTCATGGATCCTATAGAACCCATTCATAAAGAGCCAGTACACGATGTCCCTCAACCACCTCGTAGATCTAGTAGGGTCTCCCATCCTTCCGATAGATACTTAGGTATACTAGAAGAGGATACCGAGAAAATGTTCCTAGTGGGAGATAGGGATCACATACAGGATCCCAAAACCTACAACGAGGCGATATCTGATATCGATTCCGAGAAATGGCTGGAAGCTATGAAGTCAGAGTTAGACTCCATGCATTCCAACCAAGTTTGGACCTTAGTAGATCCACCAGAAGGTATTGTACCTATTGGATGCAAATTGATCTACAAAAGGAAGATAGGTTCGGATGGAGAGGTAGAGACCTATAAGGCAAGGCTTGTGGCGAAAGGGTATAGTCAACGCGAAGGCATTGACTATCAGGAGACCTTTTCACCTGTAGCCATGCTAAAATCCATCCGAACATTGCTTGCCATTGCAGCATTTCATGATTATGAAATCTGGCAGATGGATGTGAAAACTGCTTTCCTGAATGGATATCTTGATGAAGATATCTATATGGAACAGCCTTTGGGTTTCACTTCCAGTGATGGAGATCACAAGGTCTGCAAGCTGCAAAGGTCCATCTATGGACTAAAGCAAGCATCTCGGAGTTGGAACACTCGTTTCGATGATGCAATCAAAATGTTTGATTTCATCAAAAACGAAGAGGAACCGTGTGTTTACAAAAAGGTTAGTGGGAGTGCTGTTATTTTTCTCGTACTGTACGTAGATGACATTCTCCTGATTGGGAATGATATTCCCATGCTAACCTCGGTCAAGGTCTGGTTGTCAAAAGAATTCTCCATGAAAGACCTTGGGGAAGCATCCTATATTTTGGGAATAAAGGTCTATAGAGATAGATCTAAAAGGATGCTTGGCCTTTCACAGAAGATGTACATAGAGGAGGTGCTGAAGAGGTTCAGCATGGAAAACTCCAAGAGGGGTCTCTTACCCCTAAGGCATGGAATTCATCTCTCCAAGAAGATGTGCCCCAACACATCTGAAGAGATTCAACGCATGAGCAAGATTCCTTATGCATCGGCAATAGGAAGCCTCATGTATGCCATGCTATGTACACGACCTGATATAGCTCTTGCTGTGAGTGTCACAAGCAGATATCAGTCGAATCCAGGTGAAGAACACTGGACAGCTGTGAAGAATATTCTTAAGTACTTGAGAAGAACTAAAGATTTATTCTTGATTTTTGGAGGATCATCAGAGTTAAAGATAGAAGGGTACACAGATTCAGACTTCATGACTGATGTCGATGACAAGAAGTCAACATCTGGATATGTGTTCTTGTGCAATGGTGGTACGGTAAATTGGAAGAGTTCTAAACAACCGATCATTGCTGATTCTACTATGGAAGCTGAATACATCGCCGCCTCTGAAGCTGCTAAGGAAGGCTTCTGGTTCAAGAAATTCATTGCAGAGTTGGATGTGATGACATCAGATATCATAACACTCTACTGCGATAATAATGGCGCCATAGCCCTTGCTAAGGAGCCAAGGTCTCATCAGAAGTCTAAGCATATAGAGCGGCGCTTTCACCTCATACGCGACTATGTGGAGATGAAATATGTAGAGGTGCAGAGAGTAGACTCCGCGGATAACGTGGCAGACCCGTTCACTAAGCAGCTGAGTCAGCAAAAGACTGAAGCCCACCTTGAGAAGATGGGCCTAAGATATATGACCAATTGGCTTTAGTGCAAGTGGGAGATTGTTAGATGTATGCCCTAGAAGCCAATTTGGCTGACACATTGTTGATTCTAGGGACATAATTTTGTACTTGACTATTTATTATTGAATAAATAAAAGGCATCTTTTCATTCATATTGTTTATGTGTCTATGAATCGTCCAAGAAATTAATAAGATGATGATACATATTCTCAAGAGTTGAGAACTTGAGCCATGTATCATTGGTGATTAATTTCTAAATGCTCCTGATCAATGGATCATCACGAGGACGGTGATCGATCCGATCAGTGCACAGATCACTTTCCTTCTGGATGGACGAGACTTGAGTCCACAGTGTAGGGACACTGAAGTGATAGTGCAGGTGCTTGTTAGAGAACAAGGGTACTGAGCGTGACCAAGACAAGAAGTCACTTGGATGTCTATCCACTCGTCAGTGACTTGCTTGATGTTGCAGTAGTGTGACTGGTCCTTTGACCTGCGGTGCTTCGGCTACTCACAGTGAGGTTATTGTAGTTTGACTGCACACATACATGGTCTCTAGCCATATGGGTCCATGCAGTGTAGATTGGCTGCAGTAGGTTCACTGTAGGAGTAGGGTATGCACCTATAAGGAATCTATCGACCTTGATAGAAGAGGAGTGATCCTATGTGATTTGTTAGACTGAGTTCTAAGACCTTGGCTAGGGCAGTAATATAAAGTGGAAAAAGAGTTTTCCACTATCGAACTCAAGTCGAATAAATCTTGACATATGACAGACGATGGGGTTTGACGAGTTGTCCATGACCTCCGTCCTGTAGGGATCCACGATAGTAGAACTGTATCACACGTTAACTGCACCTAGAGGTTCATCATTCCATTCTGCTGGGTAGCCACTACATGCTGCTAGGTGTCACTGGTGGATGGTGGGACTCATAGGGATTATCTTGATGATCGATAAACCCTAATGAGTTGAGTTGGAATCGTTCCAACCCATTGAAAGGAGTTTTCAATGATATAGTGATAGAGATCACAATATATCTCACTACCAGTCAGAATAGAACCTATGGGGTCACACACACTAGAAGTATTGACCGATCCGATGGTTGAAATCGTGATTAGGAATCACAAGAAATCAATTTGATTGATAAGAAGTTGAAGAAGAAAAGGGAATTAATTAATTGGACTTGAAACAAGAATCCTACTTCGGGTAGGATACCTAGAGTTCTAATTGGATTAGGACTGGGAATCCTAGTTGGAGTAGGACTGGGATTCCTACTTGGAATAGGATTCCTCAATCCTAATGAGATTAGGAGTTTTGAATCAAAATTGGATTCCTACTTGGAGTAGGATTCCTAGAGTCCTAATCGGATTAGGACTTTGGATTCAAATTAGAGTCCTAATTGGATTAGGACTAAAATTAAATACATCGTAATTGGATTAGGATTCCTTAAGTCTAAACTAATTAATAATCTAATGAATCAACATGACTCCTAAGTGGATTAGGATTGAAGAGTTCAATTGAGTCATGATTCATTCAAGTCCTAATTGGATTGGGACTAGCATAGATTGAACCCAAATTGGCTAATCCTAATTAGATTAGGATGAAACCATGAGAGAGGCACCTAATCCTCTTTGGAAGAGGATTAGGTTAACCAACTAAGAGGGGCATCAGCCCCTCTCCAATTGCTTAGGGCGACAAGAAGAGAGAAGGTGGCCGACGCTCCAAAGAAAGAAGGCTGTCAAGGGCTCCTAACTTGTAGGAGCCCTTGATGCTTATAAAAAGAGACCTAGGGCCGGCGCCCTAGAGGGGAGCTCTCTTCCCCCTCTTGCTGCCGCCACCAGCCCCTCTCCTCTCTTGGTTCAGCCGCAAGCAAAGGGAGAGCAAAGTCCAAGCGTTGGCGTCATCCTCTTCCTCCAATCCTTCTTCCAACGCAGGGAAAAGAAAGAAGGCTGCAGAAGCTGTGTTCTTCATCCTTGAGTTCCTCCTTCTTCTTCCTCCTCTCAAGTGCAATCAAGGGTTGATTGAAAGAGAGGAGATCAGCCATCAAAAGCTATCTCTGCAAGGGAGCTAGCACCCCGGTGAGATAGAGAGCTTGGATCGGATCCTGCTTCGTGTGGATACCCGTAGAGGCCGGACGTTTGAACGGCTTCAAGCGAACCCTCTTCCAAAACCACGAATTCAGATTTGCGGTGATCATCTACCCGCGCAAGGTGAAGATTTGATCTTCCTATTAGTTTTAAAAGTTTTAATTCTTACCTAATTACGAAAGGTCTCGAAACAACGTTCATGCGATGAACGTCGATCCCGCACATGCCTCTTCTGCTGCCATCTGATTTAATTTTTGAAATATCAGCGGCATGGGCGGGTTCCCAACACGCAAGGCCACCTCGTCTCTGGCATCAAGGGACTCGACGCTTAGGGCTTCCACGGGCTTCTTCCCTTTGAGGGTTGCTAGAAAACATTGCCGTGCGGTCGGTTGGTCACCTCGGACCTCTCCGATCCCGACCGCCGTGGGGAACCGCATGAGCAAGTGGTACGTGGAGACCACCGCGCGAAGGGCGTTCAGCCCGGGTCGCCCGAGGATAGCGTTGTAGGCCGAGGGAACACGGACGACCAAGAACCCGAGTCACACCGTGGCTTCTGCAGGTGCGACGCCCGCAGTCACAGGCAGCTCAACGACACCTTCCGCCGGGACAGCGTCACCGGTGAATCCTACGAGGGGGGTGGACATTTTGTGCAACAACTGTCTGGACAAGCTCATCTTTTGGAAGGCCTCGTAAAACAAAATATCAGCTGAGCTTCCACTATCCACAAGAACACGCCTTACATCATAGTTTGCCATAGTGAGGGAGATCACCATGGCGTCATCGTGGGGAGTGTGAACCCCCTTTACATCCTCATCAGAAAAGGTGATTACATTGCCGACCCTCTGCCTCTTTACGACGGCCGTCCCTGACGCTTCCGTCGAGCCCCCTGCGTTCCTCACGGGCCGAGAGCAGCCCCCAGTGATAGTGTGGATCACGCCCGCAACGGGTCGATTCTGCTCCCGAGGCTCCGGAGGAGCCGGGTCGGCCGGACGCGGGTCTGCGGGGGGACGTCGGTCGCTCACATATCGACCGAGACGCCCCCGACGGATAAGAGCCTCGATCTCGTCCCGAAGCTGGAAGCAGTCCTCTGTGTCGTGGCCGTGGTCTCGGTGGTACTCACAGTACGCCCGGGAGGGCCTCTTTCCAGGGATCCTTCGTATCTGTCTCGGGGCTGGGAGGTCCTCCCGCCCCTTGATCTCCATAAGGATCTGGGCCCGGGGAGTCAGGAGAGGGGTGTACCGGTTGAAACGTCGGGGCGGAGAACGAGGGCGTGGGGCGCCGTGGTTCTTCGCCGGCGACGGGCTTCTGCGCCGACGCTGGGGCGTCGGGCTCCTCCTCTGGCGTGCCTCTTTCCGCCTTTTCTTCCCAAGCCTTGGAGGGATCTCGGCAGCCTCCTTGCTCCGATGGGCGGCCGCCTCCTCGGCGTCCGCATACTGGTTCGCCCGGGACAACAGCTCTGGAAAGCTCCGCGGCAGGCGTTTGTCCAGGGAGAAGGTGAGCCTGCCCTTCCGGAAGCCACGCTTCAGGGCTGAAAGAGCTACCTCCTGACTCAGGTTCCGGACCTCCAGCGTAGCCCTGTTGAAGCGGGTAAGATAATCCCGCAGGCTTTCTCCCTCGTTTTGCCGGACGTCAAAGAGGGAGTCGGAGACCAGTCGCCGCCGGCTACTGACGGCGAAATGAGTGATGAAGAGGCGAGTGAACTGGTCAAAAGACCGGATTGAGTCAGCCTCCAGCCCGGCGAACCACGCCCTCGCCGGGCCACGGAGGGTTGCCGGGAAGGCCTTGCAGAGAAGGGGATCTGATGCTCCGTGGAGGAGCATAAGGGTCCTGAAACTCTCGACGTGATCCCGCGGGTCTGCCGCCCCGTCATAGGGCTCGATCGCCGGCATTTTGAACCCCGGGGGATTCGGGGTCCGCAGGTTCCTCGAGGCAAGCACCGGCTGGGAGGAGATCTCTAAGTCAGCGAAGGGATCTTTGGAATGGCCCTTCAGGACCTGGAGTTGTCGGTGGAGATCGTCCACCCGCCGGTCCAGGGAGCGCGACCGGTGGGTGGGAGACAAGGAGCGGCGAGTGGGGGACCGACTGGAGCGCGGGTTCCTCGAGGACTGGGGGGTCTGGGAACGCGCCCGGGCCCGCCTCTCGTACCCCGCGCAGCTCCGATGGGAAGGTCCCGGCAGAATAGACCGTGCTCGAGAATCCTCCTCGCGCCGGCGCTCCTCCCCATGGGAGAGGAAGGAGCGCGGGTTGAGGAGGACAGGCGAGCGCTCAGGGAGCAGTGGCTCCTGAGCCCGCTGCGGCGCCCGGGACATCGCACCCTGCAGATTCTGCACCGCCTCCGCGAGGGTGCGAACCTGCTGGGCTAGCTGGTCGAACTGGGCGGCTTCGACCGTCTGAATGGGCGGTGGGGTGGTGGAGTGTTGCTGAGAGTGTGTTGGAGATGCAACGGCCTCCCGGCCGGAGGCGCGAGAGGCCCCGCGACCAGAAGCATTGGAAGCTCCACGACCACCTCGCCGTGCCATTACGATCGCTCTGAGATCCGGCCCTTCCTCTAGCGCCAACTGTTGCTGGTGGTCCAAACCGAGAACGATTGGCACAGCGGTGTGAACGGGGTTCCCTTTGAGTTGCTTTGGTTGCGCTCCGCCCTCCGCCGTGAAACCTGCAAGCAAGCCTCGCACCACCACCGGGGTAGTGGGGGCCCTCCGACGATCAAGTCAGAGGAGATCGAAGGAGAAGGAGAAGGAGAAGGTAGCAGGTGAGATGATACTCTGGAAGATATATCTTACCCTCCCCCTTCCCCCCCAGCCTCATATATATCAGGCTGGGGGGTTTTTCCGGGGATTCGTCATAGTGTGGCACGATGGGGCTGCCACTGACATAGCCGTTACAGGGCGTCGTGGGGCAGCGCTGGGTACAGCCATGGCAGGGCATAGTGGAGCTCCGCTTTGTACGGCTGTTACAGGGGATCGTGGGGCAGCGCCGAATACGGCCGTTGCAGGGAGTAGTGGAGCAGGGGGCCGCGGCGTGCCTCAGAGGAACAGTCTGTTGTTGTCGAGAGATTGCCGACTCGGGGTCGGATTGCTGGATCAAGGGGCAGCCGACTCGGGGTCGGGCTGCGGAGCCGAAGATATCCGACCCGAGGTCGGATTGCTGGATCAAGGGGCAGCCGACTCGGGGTCGGGCTGTGGAGCCGAAGATATCCGACCCGAGGTCGGATTGCTGGATCAAGGGGCAGCCGACTCGGGGTCGGGCTGCGGAGCCGAAGATATCCGACCCGAGGTCGGATTGCTGGATCAAGGGGCAGCCGTAGTCTTCCTGGGCGCGCGTGCCGGTCACGTGGGGCATGGTGGCTAAGTTCCCCCGTAACACCTACTATCGTGGATCCCTACAGGACAGAGGTCATGGACAACTCGTCAAACCCCATCGTATGCCATATGTCAAGATTTATTCGACTTAAGTTCGAGAGTGGAAAACTCTTTCTCCACTATTTTTACTGCCCTAGCCGAGGTCTTACGAACTCAGTCTTATAAATTACATAGGATCTCTCCTTATCTACCAAGGTCGATAAATTCCATATAGGTGCATACCCTACTCCTACAGTGAACCTACTGCAGCCAATCTATACTGCATGGACCCATATGTCTAGAAACCATGTATTCGTGCAGTCAAACTACAATAACTTTACTGTGAGTAGCCGAAGCACCACAGGTCAAAGAACCAGTCACACTACTGCAACATCAAGCAAGTCATTGACGAGTGGATAGATATCCAAGTGACTTCTTGTCTTGGTCACGCTCAGTACCCTTGTTCTCTAACAAGCACTTGCACAATTGCTCCAGTGTCCCTACACTGTGGACTCAAGACTCGTCCATCAAAGAAAGCAATATGTGCACTAATCTCAGCGGATCAATCACCGTCCTCGTGATGATCCATCGATCAGGAGCAATTCAGGAATTAATCACCAATGACACATGCCTCAAATTCTCAACTCTTGAGAATATGCGTCATCATCTTATTAATTCTTTGGACGATTCATGGACACATAAGAATATGAATGAAAAGAATGCCCAACTTAATAGGTCAAGTACAAATTTATGTTCCAGAATAAAATAATGCGTCAGCCAAATTGGCTTCTAGGGCATACTTCTAACACTAGCTCCTTTCAAAGACCTCTCATGACTATCATAATATTGGAAGATAAAAATCTGCAGCATATCTTTTTGAAGGAGAACACTTTCTTCTTCAACCTTGCTCGCAATTAAGGAAGAGAAGGAGGTGGATTTGCTCGTGGATCTTCCTCGCCTTGCAACCATAGAAGAAGAGGATGAAGAACACCTCTTGCTGCCATGGAGAAGGAGAAGAGGAAGAAGGGGCTGACGTGAGGAAGAACACCTTTCTTGGCATGATTTGATCTCTTCCTTTGCTTCTTCTTCTTCTATTCTTTCCAACGCTTGGAGGAAGAAGAGCCCTTTCACCTTGCTACC
Source organism: Phoenix dactylifera (assembly GCF_051530095.1). Lineage (NCBI taxonomy): Eukaryota > Viridiplantae > Streptophyta > Magnoliopsida > Arecales > Arecaceae > Phoenix > Phoenix dactylifera. The sequence goes on from NC_143191.1 coordinate 19,807,720, forward strand.
ATGAGGAGAGAAGAGGGCCTCCTCTTGCCGCCATGGGAAAGGAAGAAGGGAAGAGGGAGGAGGCGTGGAGGGAAGAGGAGAATTCTATACCTTATACGCCTCCATGGGTCCTTTAAATAGATTGGGTTTAGGGCTTTTTTCCAAAGTCTATCAGGAGTAGGAGACAAACTTCTCAAAATAATCCACCCTTGGATTAATGTCAAGTGTCCAATCCATGTGCCTAAGGTGCCATCAAATCAATGCATGACAACTGTCATTGGACCTAGAGATTAGAGCCTAATCCAATTAGGCTTGAACCCATTCTGGCGCCATGGTCAAGTCCTAATCACATTAGGTCTTGATCAATTCCCTAGATAAGCCTAATTCCTAATCAAATTAGGACTTAGGCTAACTCCTAATCACATTAGGATAATTAATTGGGAGCATGCATCCAATGACACCATGTGGACTTTAAAGTCCGCATAGTGTGAACACGACTTAAGTCATATTCATCCTACGACGACATGTGGACTTTAAAATCTGCACAAATTCTGGTTTAATCCAATTGACCCAATCATGAACCTAAATCATTTTGGGTCAAACCCAATTTGTTTCCAATTGCAATCAATTCCACTTAATTCTTCTTCCATTAACTCACTAACACTTAGTGGGTTAATTCAATCACCAATCACATTGATAATTGACTTTAATTGTGATTCTAAATCACAATTATGATAGTCTAACTAATTAAATCTTCTATGTGTGTGACCCTGTAGGTTCTATTCTCTTTGGTAGTGAGACATATTGAAATCTCTATCTCAATATCACTGAAAAACTTCTTTCAGTGGACTGAACCAATTTTAGTTCTACTCTCAGGGTTCACTGATCACCAAGTGAATGCTTTCAAGTCTCACAATCCACTAGTGACACCTAGCAGTATGTGGTGGCAACCCAGCAGAATGGAATATATGAACCTCTAGGTGCAGTTAGCATATGATACAGTCCCTCTATCATAAATCCCGACGTGATGGAGGTTATGGATATCTCGTCAAACCCCATCGTCCGTCATATATCAAATTTATTCGACTTCCAGTTCAAGATATGGAACTCTTTTTTCAGAATACCTGGTCAGGAATTTATCGAACTCAGTCTCATAAATTACATAGGATCACTCCTAATCTATCAAGGTCGATAGATCCCATCTAGATGCAACCTTATTCCAAAATGAACCTACTGCAGCCAATTCGCACTACAAGGATCCGAATGGCTAGGGCCCAAGTTCACATGCTCGTCAAACTACAGCAACCTCACAGTGAATAGTTAAGGCATCGCAGGTCAAAAGACAAGTCATACAACTGCAGCATAAGCAATCACTGACGAGTGGATAGACATCCATGTGACTACTTTCTTTGGTCACGCTCAGTATCTTGTTCTCTAACAAGTACTTGCACAATCACTCCAGTATCTCTACACCGTGGACTCGAGACTCGTCCATCTGACTAAGTGATCTGTGCACTAATCTCAGCAGATCGATCACCATCCCTTGTGATGAATCCATCGATCAGGAGCATTTAGAAATTAATCCCTAATGACACGCACCTCAAATTCTCAACTTCTTGAGAATATGTGTCATCATCTATTAATTTTTGGACGATTCATGGACACATACAAACATGAATGAAAAACAAATTGTCCAATCTTATTTATTGATAAGAGTCAAATTACAAATTTGTGCCCCCAGATTACAAATATGCGTCAGCCACATTGGCTTCTAGGGCATACTTTTAACAATCTCCCACTTGCACTAAAGCCAATCAGACTTGTATCTAAGTTCCATTTTCTCAAGATGGACTTCTAATTTATTTTGACTTAGCTGCTTAGTGAATGGGTCTGCCACATTGTCAGTGGAGTCTACTCTCTGCACCTCTACATACTTCTTTTCGAGGTAGTCACGAATTAGATGAAATCGCCGCTCTATGTGCTTGGATTTCTGGTGAGACCTCGGCTCCTTAGCCAGTGCTATGGCGCCGTTGTTGTCGTAGAAAAGAGTTATGGCATCTGATGACATGACTCCTAGCTCTTCAACAAACTTCTTGTACCATAACACTTCCTTCGCAGCATCCGATGCGGCAATGTACTCTGCTTCAATAGTAGAATCTGCAATAATCGGTTGCTTGGAACTCTTCCAATTTACCGATCCTCCATTGCATAAGAATACATATCCTGATGTAGACTTTCTATCATTAAGGTCAGTCATAAAGTCTGAATCAATATATCCTTTTACCTTTAACTCTGTGCTTCCCCCAAAGACCAAAAATATATCCTTAGTTCTTCTCAAGTACTTAAGGATATTTTTCACAGCTATCCAGTGCTCCTCATCTGGATTCGACTGATATCTGCTCGTGACGCTCACAGCATGTGTTATACCAGATCGAGTACATAGCATGGCATACATGAGGCTCCCTATTGCCGATGCATAAGGGATCCTGCTCATACGCTGAATCTCTTCAGATGTTTTGGGGCACATCTTCTTGGAGAGATTTATCCCATGCCTTAGGGGTAACAATCCCCTCTTAGAGTTTTCCATGCTGAACCTCTTCAGCACTTCCTCTATGTACAATTTTTGTGACAGGCCTAGTATCCTTTTTGATCTATCTCTATAGATCTTAATCCTCAAAATATAGGATGCTTCCCCTAGGTCTTTCATGGAGAACTCTTTAGACAACCATAACTTGACCGATGTGAGCATGGAAATATCATTCCCAATTAGGAGTATATCATCCACGTACAATACGAGGAATACTATAGCCCTTCCACTGACCTTTGTACAAACATGGTTCCTCTTCATTCTTGATGAAATCAAAAGATTTGATCACATCATTGAAACGAGTATTCCAACTTCGAGATGCTTGCTTTAGTCCATAAATGGATCTTTGCAGCTTGCAGACCTTGTGATCACCATCACCGGAAGCGAAACCCTGAGGCTGCTCCATATAGATATCTTCCTCAAGATATCCATTAAGGAATGCAGTTTTTACATCCATATACCATATCTCATAATCATGATAAGCTGCAATGGCAAGCAACGTTCGAATGGACTTCAGCATGGCTACCGGTGAAAAGGTATCCTGATAGTCAATGCCTTCATGCTAACTATAACTTTTTGCCACCAACCTTGCTTTATAAGTCTCTACCTTGCCATCCGAACCTATTTTCCTTTTGTAAATCCATTTACACCCAATAGGATCTGATTCCTCCTTTCTGACACTCCGTTGAGTTGAGATGTACCAGAAGGTGTCCATTATGAAACTACACCATTTTGTTTGAGATAATCGCGAAACTCTCCACTAAGGTATTCACATTCTCGATCTGATCGAAGAACCTTAATAGGTTTTTCTTTCTGTTTTTCTACCTGATATCTGAACTCTTTGAACCTTTCAAATGCTTCAGATTTATGTCTCATAAGATAGACATAACTATACCGTGAGTAATCATCGGTAAAAGTAATAAAATAGAAAAATTGATCCCTAGCTTGCACATCGAATGGGCCACACACATCAGTGTGTACTAGGGCAAGTATCTCAGTGGACCTCTCCCCGTGTCCTACAAAGGATAATTTGGCCATCTTTTTTTGAAGGCAGGATTCACAAATCGGATATGACTCAGAAGTCAATGAACTAAAAAGTTCATGTTTCTCCAATTTGTTAATTCTATCTTCTCCTATATGACCAAGTCTGAGGTACCGCAAATACTTTTGATTTATCTCATCTCTAGATCTTTTAGATCCTATGGTACTCATTGTATGCTCAAATACATTCACAGATACATCCATATGTAAGTGATAGAGACCATCAATCATAAAACTACGTCCAAATAGTTTATTTCGCAAATAAATGGAAATGTAGTCTTTATTGAAATTGAATTCATAATATTCATATGCTAGACAAGATACAAAAATCAGATTTCTGCTAGCACTAGGTACAAAATAACAATCTCTAAGTATCAAACTAAACCCTAACGGTAAATGCAAAGGAAATGTGCCCACAACAACAACAATTCTTGCTCCATTGCCAACCCGTAGGATTACCGCACCTTCCATAAGCCTTCTACTTTCCTTTAGACCCTGCATGGTAGTGCACAAGTGAACACTTGAACCAGAGTCTATAATCCAATTGGAAATAGAAGAAACCATTAGAGTAGTTTCAATAATGAGCATATTAGACATACCTTCAGAAAGCGTGTCAACCTTCTTGCTCTTTATGCTTCCCATGTAGATAGGACAGTTCCTCTTCCAATAGCCATTTTCATTGCAATGGAAACATTTTCCTTTGGGTTCGGCCTTCTTCTTAGGAACTTCCTTCTTCGACTTTTTCTCGATTTTCTGCTTCTTCGCAGGCTTCTTCTTCTTCCCAGTAGACTTTCTGATGCGACTCATCAAAAGGAGCAAGCTAACTCAAGTATATCAAGTGATCCTTTGCACATTCCAAGTGGGCCTATTACAAGGTCCCAAGCTAAAAGACTTAGAGAAGCTCTTATTGGGTTTGTTCTAAACATATGGGCTAGGAAAGCTTCGAGTGGATCTACAGCTATAAAGTTGGGCTTGAGCAAATCACAAGAAGATTCACAAGAAGTCATCAATGTCATTCAAATAGAAGATGGGAGCTGTTGATGACACTTGGGCCAAATCTACCATAAATGAAGAAGTCTTGCTGAATATCATACATGGGCTGATTCATTTGAACCTGGACTTCATTAATTTGAGCTCAACATGGCGTTTTTATCTTCATTTAATGGGTTGCACGAATTATGAAGACTTTTCATAATTTGAAACTTCTTATTAATGCTTTATGTTTCCTATGCTTAGAGGGGTATTCCAAGGTAGTTAATTAATGCTTTGTGTTTTCCATGCTTGGAGGGATGTTCCAAGGTAGTTAATTAATGCTTTGTGTTTTCTATGCTTGGAGGAGTGTTCCAAGGTAGTTAATTAATGCTTTGTATTTTCTATGCTTGGAGGGGTGTTCCAAGGTAACTAATTAATGCTTTGTATTTTCTAAGCTTGGAGGGATGTTCCAAGACTAGTATTTATATTTCAGGTCATGTAGAGAATGGAAAAAAACAATGAGTTTGTTCTGAATTTCAGATTTGAGAGAAAATTTCTCTTATGTTCTGTTGGGAACCCGCCCATGCCGCTGATATTTCAAAAATAAAATCAGATGGCAGCGGAAGAGGCATGTGCGGGATCGACGTTCATCGCATGAACGTTGTTTCATGAACCGTTCGTAGATAGATAAGGATTAAAAACTTTTAAACTAATTTAAAGATCAGATCTTCACCTTGTGCGGGTAGATGATCACCGCAAATCTGAGTTCGTGATTTTAGAAAGAGGGTTCGTTTGAAGCCGTTCAAACGTCCGACCTCTACGGGTATCCACACGAAGCAGAGGACCGATCAAAGCTTTCTTGTCTTCCCGGGGTGCTAGCTCCCTTGCAAAGACTTCTTTGGATGGCTGATTTCCTCTCTATCAATCAACCCTTGATTGTGCTTGAGAGGAGGAAGAAGAAGAAGGCAACTGGATGAAGAACCAAAGCCCTTGCAGCCTACTCCCTTTTCCTTGCGTTGGCAGGAGGAAGAGAAGAGAAGGGGGCCGCCAATGGCTTTTCCTTTTCTTCCCTTTGCTTGCGGCTGAACCAAGGAGAGGGAGAGGGTGGCCACGGCACAAGAGGGAGAGGGTTTCAATCAATTAGGGCGTCAGCCCCCTTGCCCTCTTTTATAGCCATCTAGGGCTCCTACAAGTTAGGAGCCCTTGATGTATTACCAAGAGGGGCGCCGGCCCCTCTTATTGCCGCACCAAGGGATCAAAGGAGGAGGGGCGTGAGCCCCTCCTTCATGGTTGCCCTAATCCTTATTAAGTAAGGATTAGGATGCCCTAATGTGGTCAAGCCCTAATCCAATTAGGCTTAGCCCAAGGGTGAACCAATTTGGATCCAATCTAGGTAAGTCCTAATCCAATTAGAACTTAAATCAATTTTGACTCAATTGAACTCTTCAATCCTAATCCAATTAGGAGTCTTATTGATTCATTAGATTAATAATTAATTGTGACTTAAGAAATTCTAATCCAAATTAGGACATATTTAATTTTAGTCCTAATCCAATTAGGACTCTATTTGAATCTGAAGTCCTAATCTGATTAGGACTCTAGGAATCCTACTCTAAGTAGGAATCCGATTTTAATTTAAAACTCCTAATCTCATTAGGATTGTAGGAATCCTATTCCAAGTAGGAATCCCAGTCCTACTCCAACTAGGATTCCCAGTCCTAATCCAATTAGGACTCTAGGAATCCTACTCGAAGTAGGACTCTTGTTTTAAGTCCAATTAATTAATTTTCTTTGTTCCTTCTTCAATTGAATATCAATCGAATTGATTACTTGTGATTCCTAATCACGATCCAACCATCGGATCGGTCAATACTTCTAGTGTGTGTGACCCCATAGGTTCTACTCTGACTGGTAGTGAGATATATTATGATCTCTATCATAATATCATTGAAAACTCCTTTCAATGGATTAGAACGATTCCAACTCTACTCATTAGGGTTTATCGATCATCGAGATAATCCCTGTGAGTCCCACCATCCACCAGTGACACCTAGCAGCATGTAGTGGCTACCTAGTAGAATAGAATGATGAACCTCTAGGTGCAGTTATCATGTGATACAGTCCTACTATCGTAGATCCCTACAGGACGGAGGTCATGGACAACTTGTCAAACCCCATCGTCTGTCATATGTGAAGATTTATTCGACTTAAGTTCGAAAGTGGAAAACTCTTTCTCCACTGTGCATACTGCCCCGGCCGAGGTCTTACGAACTCAGTCTTATAAATCACATAGGATCTCTCCTTATCTATCAAGGTCGATAGATTCCTTATAGGTGCATACCCTACTCCTACAGTGAACTTATTGCAGCCAATCTACACTGCATGGACCCATATGGCTAGAGACCATGTATGTGTGCAGTCAAACTACAATAACCTCACTGTGAGTAGCCGAAGCACCGCAGGTCAAAGGACCAGTCACACTACTGCAACATCAAGCAAGTCATTGACGAGTGGATAGACATCCAAGTGACTTCTTGTATTGGTCACGCTCAATACCCTTGTTCTTAACAAGCACCTGCACTATTACTTCAGTGTCGCTACACTGTGGACTCGAGTCTCGTCCATCCATAAGAAAAGTAATCTGTGCACTGATCTCATCGGATCGATCACCGTCCTCGTGAAGATCCATCGATCAGGAGCGTTTAGAAATTAATCACTAATGATACATGGCTCAAATTCTCAACTCTTGAGAATATGCATCATCATCTTATTAATTCCTTGGACGATTCATAGACACAATAATAATATGAATGAAAAAGATGCCTTTCATTTATTCAATAATAATAAAGTCAAGTACAAATTATGTCCTAGAATTAATAATGTGTCAGCCAAAATTGGCTTCTAGGGCATACATCTAACATGTTCTTCATTGAACTGCCTAAACTTATCAAGGATTGATCAACCTTGTGGCGTTTCAGCACTTTGGGTCCTTGTTTCTTCATATTCAAGGGTTTTAGTGGATCATCCAAATCTGGTTTTAGCTTTCTTGAGGTTAGAAAACCATCTTGTTCGTGGGTTCTAAGGATCTAATCCTTATGGGTTCGCATCACTTTCTCTTGGAAGTAGAAGCTAGCTCAGCAGCGAGAACTGTGCCCCTTGAACCTTTCAAGGCTCCCTCAGTTGTCACCAACATATTCAACAATTCTAGTTTGGTGCATTCAATTTTATTCATATGGTAGTTTACAATAAACTGCCCATATGAAGATGACAACGATTGTAGGATCAAATCCATTTGCAAATCCTTGTGCATGGTCATGCCAAGTTTCTCAAGCTCCTCAAGATCCTTGATCATGGTCAAACCATGTTCATGGACGGACTGCCCATCGCGCATCTTGGCTTTGAAGAGCCGCTTGAACACTTCAAACCTCACTGCGCGACTCTGCTCACCATACAACTCTTGTAGGTGATCAAGTATGTCCTTAGCAGTATTCATGCTCTTATGCTGGCATTACAATTCGTTGGACATTGATGCCAAAATGTAGCACCTAACCTTATTGTCGTCATCTAACCATTTTGCAAGCGTCTCACGCTGCTCATTGGTTGCACGGGCTGGTACCACCGGAAGTTCATGGTCAAAAACATAAGCTATCTTTTCGCAACTCAAGACGATCTTCAAGTTGCGGAGCCAATCTTTGTAGTTTGGTCCGGTTAACCTATTGTTATCTAGGATTCGAGCTATTGGGTTGGAAGCTATTGATATCTGCAGAGAGTAAAGATTCTAATTAAAAATTTGTATTTGACATTAATTTGTTTTAGGAACTTTTAAAACAAAATTGGATCAAATCCTCCCACTATTTCTCGGATCTCTCACACTCCTCTGGTAAAGATACGGAAACCTGCGACTTATGGTTTCGAGTGGGGTACTGCGGTTCCACCAATCTATATGTCACCTCACCTAACAGTTATTGGAGACACATAGATGATGAGTGTACAACTCTTATACAATGCTTCGGAAGCAAATTAAGCTAACCTGGTCTCCAAGTCATAAGGACCTCACTAAACAGTTATTGGACCCGTTCCTTGGTTAAGTCAGACCCACCATATATCCCACGAAAATAAAGCTGTGATTGGGTCCTCACCTAATAGTTATTGGAGCCTAACCCCATCTTTACCCCACAATATCTCATGTCAATAGAGAGGTCCAATCCCTCGATGCAACTAGCCCACTGTATTCAACTAAGACTAATCAAAGCCGGAAAGATCTTAGCAACTCTACTACGGTGGAAGACCAATCGACTTGATATTAGGAAATTAAATCTTAGTGATTCCAACTTTGAGCTTTCTATAGAAGGTAATCGATCAATTGGCCAGGTAAGCAGATGGGAGGCTCCCCTTACTCAGAGAGTAAGGTCCTAATTAAGTAATCATCTTTGAGCTTTTCTAGACACCAATTAGATCAATTAATTAAATATGGCTAGCTCAATGTATCGTCCACTCTCGATTGATTTAGGAAGGTTCTAGGTCTCTTGAAATTTACATCTAATGCAACCATCTACCCCATACCATATGTCATTCGATTTACATCTTATGTAAATGCCACATTGGTTCAAGTTTACTTGCTATGTAATTATGAAACCCTTTCATATATTATGTGATTACATCTCATATAAATGACATAATTGTTTCAGTTTACATCTTATGTAAATGTCCTATTGTTTAAGAATTTTATTTACATCTCATGCAAATAAATTTTGTTTAACTAATATATACATCTCATGCATACATTGTATTAAATATAACCTTAAACAAGTATGAACATTATGATTACCACATGCATCTCATGTATAATTTTTTAGATCTGAAACTTTAAACTTATTATGCTATTCTCTAGATTTTAGATCATGCATTACTTGATTTTAAATATTATAATCTTATTGCAATTCTAAGAACAAGATACAAAATTAAAAGAAAATAAAAATCTGCATGCTGAAAATTTCAGCAACCTAAAATTTCAGCATGCAGAAAATCCAGCAAGCATAATTCTTTTAAAAATTAGATTAAAAACATGGTAATCAATTCTTAAATCCTAATCATGCTCCCTAGAACCATGGCTCTGATACCACTACTGAGATACGCCCCGTGCGATGCAACATTCGCATGGGACGTCGTTCATCGCATGAACGCACCTCAAATCATAGAATTCAAAAAAAAATTTGCATCCAAATCCAGAAGATCTTTGAACTCATTAGAAAGGGAAGATTAGGATCTGAGAAGGGTTGATTAAGATTCATAAAATTGAAACAAAATCAGAAGTAATTAATTTGAAGATCTCATCTTCAAAAATTTCTGCAGGTGCAGAACACCGTAGCCTGATGATCTATCTAGGTTCCTAGTTAAGCCGCACATATGTCCGGCCTCTACAGGTATCCGCACGAGGATCTAATCATCTGAGATAGGGTCTTACCGGAGTGCTAGCTTCTTGCAAAGACCTCTCATGACTATCATAATATTGGAAGATAAAAATCTGCAGCATACCTCTTTGAAGGAGAACGCTTTCTTCTTCAACCTTGCTCGCAATTAAGAGAGAAAAGGAGGTGGATTTGCTCGTGGATCTTCCTTGCCTTGCAACCGTGGAAGAAGAGGATGAAGAACACCCCTTGCTACCGTGGAGAAGGAGAAGAGGAAGAAGGGGCTGACGTGAGGAAGAACATCTTTCTTGGCGTGATTTGATCTCTTCCTTTGCTTCTTCTTCTTCTTTTCTTTCAAACGCTTGGAGGAAGAAGAGCCCTTTCACCTTGCTACCGTGAGGAGAGAAGAGGGTCTCCTCTTTGTTGCCCAAAGAGACAACCCAAGAGGGAGGGTGAATTGGGTTTGGATTAATTCTCGACCAATTAAAAACTTGATTAGTAAATAATTAAATCAAATGCAAGCAAGTTAATTAAGCTTCTTGATAAGAAGATTACAAGAGACAAATAGCCAATGCAAATGCAAGGAGATTTTATAGTGGTTCGGAGCCAACCCTTGCTCCTACGTCCACTCCCCAAGCTTCACTTGGGAGTTCACTATAATTTCTTGGATTACAGCCGATTGTTTTACAAGTTCATAACCCAACTTGTGGTTTTCATGAGATCACAACAAACTCGGTCGGTTTTCACAGGCTCACCGACTAGAACCACTCGATTGTTTTTCCGGGATCACAATCAAACCCTTACACCATTGGTTTTAACTTCGGCTCACCAACTAACCTTACAACCCTTGATTCAATCCCCTAATTAAATCAAGTAAGAAAGTAGTGTTGGGGATTTCACAGAGAAAGCTTCTAAACAAGCAGATGTGAAAACAATAAATGCAAAGTAAAGGTTAGAAGCCCTCAAACAGATTTTGGAATGGGAAGTAGGGACTTCTCGATTTCTAGGTCTCCTCTGGAAAGTACTGAAGATTTGAGGACAGTAGGAGAGCCTTGAAAGCGAAGGAAGTGCTTGTCGGATGGAGTTGAATGCACCTCTTCCTTCTTTTGCTTGTATTTACTCTTGAGAACTCTTGGTAGGTGGAAATGTCTTTTTACTTGAATGGAATAGCTCTCCTGTTGTCTACTACTATTTTCTTTGGCTATTTAAACAGTCCCTTTTGAAAAATAGCCGTTAGACACTGATTTGTGGTCGTTCTGCACAGTCTGCACCTCCTGATAATGTATCCATTGGGGTTGGAGTCGACTCGCTCGATCTGGAGTCGACTCGGCTGTTGCTGGAGTCGACTTATGCTTTACTGAAGACGATTCGCCCACTGTTCAGGATTTGAATTAAAGTGACGTTCCAATCTGGAGTCGACTCAGGCCAACTCTGGAGTCGACTCGCCAAGATCTGGAGATGACTCGGCATTTTGGAGATGGCTCGTTCTCAGGATTTCAGAGATCTATTTTTCTGCATTTTTCTCTCGAGTCGACTCAGATCCTCTTGGAGTCGACTCGGCTCTCAGAGCCCAAAAAACCGATCCTCTGTCTGTTGATCTGAGCTATCTCGGAGTCGACTCGCACTTTGTTGGGGTCGACTCGGCTGACTTGGGGTCGACTCTCGAATTCTCGGAGTCGACTCGTTTACAGGGTCACTGAGTTTGGTTTTCTGCCTTTCAGTCCGCTTTTCTCTGAGAGTCGACTCTGGCATGTTTAGGAGTTGACTCGCCAAACGTTGGAGTCGACTCGCATCCTTCTGGAGTCGACTCGGTAACAGGGTCTAGAAAACACTTCTCTGTCTTTCTGTCTGTTACTCCTTGGAGTCGACTCGGAACCGTCGGGAGTCGACTCGGCAAGCATCGGAGTCGACTCGAAATCTTCAGAGTCGACTCGGTGATAGGGTCTGAAATTCATCTTTCTGTCCTTCTGTCTGTTCTCAGTCGGAGTCGACTTGTAGTGTACCGGAGTCGACTCGAGCTTGTGCCAGAACCTCTGAAACACTTAGAGTCGACTCGCAATCTTCCAGAGTCGACTCGAACTTCAGACTTTGGCTTAATTGAGCTCAACACTTAGCCAAATGACTTTGAACCAAGGCTCGATGCTCTTAAAGATAAATTCACATATATTCGCCTGAAATACTAGATTGAATTTATTAGTACAACATGAAATATACTCAAATGCTTTAAGTTCATCAAAATCAAATAGGGGTATAATCAATCACTCCACAATCTCCCTCTTTTTGATGATGACAAAATATTGAGTATTTGTAAAGTGAATTGCTCAACTAAGAGGTGATTTATAGTAAGGTTTTGAAATGAATTCAAATGTCTAGTCATTTAATTTATCCAAAATTGAAAGATATGAAATAGTAAATCCTGAAATTAAAGCTCCCCCTTTCATTTGGAATTATATAAGCCTTCAGATCATGCAATCAATTGTTTGGCTTATATGTGATTAATGAATTTGCTTTCTTAAGATTTCAGATTCTTTCCCTCAACATGTGCATTCAATTTTGTTTAAGTTTTCTGAATTTACTTTAAATATTTTGAAACTTTTAAGCTTAAATTCTTACTTTCAGAGAAAAAATCTGACAATTTATTCTTGAGTACGATTCAACTAATCTCCGAATATCCCTTGAATAGATTCTGGAGATTACTCCTTGAGGAGCCCCAACAGAGAGATAATGAGCCTCGAGGTATTGAATCCACTAAGAACAAATTATATTTTGCTTTAAGAATTTTCTTTTTAGTTATTCCCTTTACATTTCAATTCATCATATTTTCTTCCCCTTTTTGTCATCATAGCAAAAAGGCACAAAACACAGAAAAAGATAAGAAGTCAAATTGCACAGTTTTGAAAGAAAATTTCTCTTCATTGTATTAAAGTCAAATTGAGTACAAATGTGAATACATATCAGAAAAGTCCTCAAGGGACTGTACATCATAAAATCAAAAATACACTAGGGTCGTCTAGTAGTGGAGGATGTGGCTCCCGTACTCAATCTAGAGTGTCGCATGACCAATCTTATCCCCTCAGATACATTCCCTAGTTGTTCGATGATCTCCGAGGTGGCCTTAGATTATATCTCAGTGAGCTGGGTCACACTCTCCTGAATAGTGTCAAGCTTGAACATTAAGGCATTTGCAAGCCTTTCCGCTCCTTGACTCTGGCTACCCAACTCTTCTCTGATGCTATCTCGCATCTTCCTCGTGTCATCCTTTATGTCGCTAAGGCTCCAGTATTGATCTTGGACTAGGCTCCTTATATTGTACATTTCCTCCTTAAGGTCTGCTATCATCTTGGACACCGCTGCTGTGGAGGGAACGACGTCAGTGGAGGGAGCACTAAGTAGACCTCGCAGCTCTCTCAATATATCATCTCTCAGCTCCCTCACTATCTCCTATCTCATCTCCCGGAGCTGCTCAGTGCTGATCCGGACTTCTAGAGGTTGCTGAGGTGGTGGAGCTGTAAATGGTCCAGCTGAAGTAGATGGGAATGAGGGACCAGAAGTGGATGAAAAAGTGGGAGGAGCTGTGTAGTGGTCCTGGTCATGGTCAGGGCTAGGTGAATGGTGAGGAGTGGGTGTTTTCCTAACCCAGACATCCTCTACTTTATGGAAGCCCATTCTGTGGAGAGTCCCCTCACTCATATGATTAGTGAACCTAAGGGAGCGTGTGGGTTCTCTCTCAGGGATAGGAACCTCTAACTTTCTAAAGATGAGTGTGAAGAGCATGCCATATGGGAGACTCAACCTAGGTTTATCTAGGGGTTCATAGATATATTTGTAGATGAGTTTGGAAAAGTTGATGGGAGTCTTTTGGAGAATATGGAACATCAATGCTAGGTCTCTCTCAGATATGAAGTCAAATCTACCAGTCTTGGGAAAGAGAATCCTAGAAATGATACTTAGGAGAAGCCGCATTTTAGCTGAAAGCTGATTTGCAAACACCTCCTCTATAGGGGATTGAGGTGGGCTCCCTAAGATGGCCGTAAGGGCCTCAGTCCTATCATGGGGATGAGTGGGAAAAATCCTCTCTCGGGAGAGATGGAGGATTCGAGCAATGAAGTCCTCCGAGATGAAAACAGGCACACCCGCTACGGTCCCCTGGATACCACCGCTACCTCGTGCGACAGTGCCATAAAATTTCCTAACTAACCCTGGGTAGGTAGGGAGGTATAGTGAACAGAAGAACTCTAAGCCCTGAGCCCTAAGACGATGCCCTAAGATGAACCCTTCCCGGGAGAGGAAGTCAAAGTTGACATTCCTCCCGGTAGAGACTACCCTCCTGACGCACGAATGCGAGGGAATCGGCCTCGGCGGAGAAGGAACCGGAGAGGATGCCCTCACGGGTTCATTCCGCGCCTTGGACCGTCGCGCGGCGCCGCTCGACGCAAGAGGTCTCTTCCGACGAGTGACAACGGATTTCCTAGGCATTTTGACCTTAAAATCGAAGGAAGGACAAGAAAAATGGAAGAAAACTCGAGGGAAAGGACCTAAAATGGGTCGGAGACGACTCTAGGGTTTTGGAACAGTGGCGGCCGAAAATAGAAGTGAAGAATAAACGTTTCGATTAGGGTTAAAAATCGGATTCCCGACCTCGAGTCGACTCCAGTAAGGCGCGAGTCGACTTCTGAAATGTGCGAGTCGACTCGAACTCTGGCACATAACCAAAAACTCAGTTAATTTCGTACCAATAGTGAGAGATATGAAAATATTTATGACTTAAGGACTGATTTGATGACCATAGACAAGAAATCCTATGTCTAACATAAGCTAATCATCAAAATCAATGAATTAGAGGGGAGTATCACAAGAATAGATCAATCACTCCTAACCCTCTTCTAAGAATACAAAATCGATCTTCACTCAAGGATTTTGTGAAGATATCAGCAAGTTGATCATCAGTGCAAATAAATTCAAGCATCACATCACCATTTAACACATGATCTCTTATGAAGTGATGTCTTATCTCCATATGTTTAGTTCTTGAGTGTTGAATTGAATTTTTAGTTAGATTTATGGCACTTGTATTATCACAATTTATGAGAATCTTATTTTGTTTAATGCCATAATCTTCAAGTTGTTGCTTGATCCACAAAATTTGAGTACAACAACTTCCGGCAGCAACATATTCGGCTTCAGCCGTAGATAGTGCAACCGAGTTTTGTTTCTTGCTAAATCATGAAATTAGATTTTCTCCTAAAAATTGACAAGACCCGTTGGTGCTTTTTCTGTCAAGTTTACAACCAGCGAAGTCTGAATTAGTGTACCCTATTAAGTTTATGCTTGATTCTTTAGAGTACCATAGACCTATATTTTTTGTTCCTATGAGATATTTAAAAATTCTCTTAACTGCAATTAAGTGTGATTCCTTAGGATTAGATTGATATCTAGCACACATGCATACACTAAACATGATATCAGGTCTACTTGCTGTAAGATATAATAAAGATCCTATCATACCTCTATACAGCTTTTGATCTACTGATTTACCTGATTCATCTTTGTCTAGTTTGCATGATGAGCTCATGGGAGTGCCAATTGACTTGTTTCCATCCATATCAAACTTCTTTAGCATTTTCTTGATGTATTTAGCTTGATTGATGAAAATTCCTTCCTTGGATTGTTTGATTTGAAGTCCGAGGAAGTAGTTCGATTCTCCCATCATGCTCATCTTAAATTCACTCTGCATTAATTCAGCAAACTCTTCGCAAAGGCGATTGTTAGTAGCACCGAAAATAATATCATCTACATAAATCTGCACTACTAACATATTTTTATTTTTCTTTTTCAAAAATAGAGTTGTATCAACATTTTCTCTAAAAAATTCATGGTCTAATAGAAATTTGCTAAGTCTTTCATACCATGCTCTAGGGGCTTGTTTTAGATCATATAGTGCTTTATTTAGTTTATAAACATGATTGGGGTATTGATGATTCTCAAAATCAGAAGGTTGTTCTACATAAACCTCCTCATTAATATACCCATTCAAGAAGGCACTTTTTACATCCATTTGAAATAATTTGAAATCTTTATTACATGCAAATGCTAGTAACAATCTAATTGTCTCAAATCTAGCTACAGGAGCAAAAATCTCATCAAAATCTATACCTTCTTCTTGATTATAGTCCTTTGCTACTAGTCTAGCCTTGTTCCTAACCACAACTCCATTTTCATCAAGTTTATTTTTGTATATACATTTAGTTCCTATTATTGAGTATTCAGTGGATCTTTCAATTAAGTTCCATACTTTATTTCTTGTAAATTAGTTAAGTTCCTCTCGCATAGCATTTATCCAATTTACATCACTTTCAGCTTCTTCAATGTTTTTAGGTTCTAAATGTAAAACAAATGCAAGATGATTATTTAAGTTTCTAAGAGAGGCTCTAGTTCTAACAGGTTGAGATGGATCATCTAAGATTAATTCTTTAGGATGACCGTGAGCATACCTCCAAGCCTTTGTAAGCCCATGTTCGGCAATTACATCTTGGCTTGTTGTAGTTTCTTCAACTTGCTTAGGTTCATCCTCTTGTAGAGTCATGTGATCCATCTTTTCTTCAATTATTCCTGCATCATCATCAAATACTACTCTCTTGCTGGAGGAAGCATCATTAGAATCATCAAAAACAACATGGATGGATTCTTCAATTACAAGGATTCTTTTGTTGAAGACTCTATAAACCTTACTTGATGTAGAATATCCCAAAAAGATACCTTCATCAGATTTGGAATCAAATTTACCTAAGTTATCTTTGCCATTATTATGAATGAAACACCTACATCCAAACACATGAAAGTAGTTTACTTTGGGTTTTCTATCTCTCCAAAGTTCGTAAGGTGTTTTCTTTATAATTGGTCTTAATAGAACTCTATTTAATATATGACATGATGTGTTAATGGCTTCTTCCCAAAAATACTTTGGGAGGTTACTTTCACACAACATGGTTCTAGCCATTTCCTCTAGGGTTCTATTCTTTCTTTCCACAACTTCATTTTGTTGTGGTGTCCTAGGTGCAGAGAAATTATGAGTTATTCCCTTTTTACTACAGAATTCATCAAATAGATGATTTTCAAATTCCGTTCCATGATCACTCCTAATAGCTATAACTGAAGCATTTCTTGAGTTAGTTACTTCCTTATGAAATTTCTTAAATACTGAAAATGCTTCATCTTTATGAGCTAAAAACATGACCCATGTGTATCTAGAAAAATCATCTATAATGACAAGGCCATACTTGTTTCCATCAAGACTTGTAGTTCTAGTTGGTCCAAAAAGATCCATATGAAGTAGTTCAAGGGGTCTAGTAGTAGAGACAATTTATGGATTTAAAGGAACTTCTAGATTGTTTGCCATATTGACATGCTTCACAAATTTTATTTTTCTCAAATTTTAGCTTTGGCAAACCAATCACAGAATCTCTTTTAACTAATTTTGATATTGTATCCATACTTGCATGACCTAATTTACGGTGCCATAACCAACTTGCATCATTGACTTTAGAATCACTAGCTACTAAGCAACGACTATTATTGGCGAGATCTTCAAGATCTACTACATAAACATTGCCACGTCTTATTCCTTTGAATACTAAGCTATTGTCAATTGAGTTAGTTATAATGCGTAAAGATGGCTTAAACAGAACATCAAAATCTCTATCACATAATTGACTAACGCTAAGTAAGTTATGCTTAAGACCATCTACAAACCGTACATTATCAACGAAGGTTGAAGGGATGATTTGTATTTTACCTATACCAATGATGTGACCTTGGTTGTCATCTCCAAAAGTCACCGCACCTTCCTTTTTAGGCTCTAGAGTGAAGAATTGCTCCTTGTCACCCGTCATGTGTCTTGAGCAGCCACTATCCAAGTACCAACAGTGTTTGTTGACCTTGGCTGCAAGACACTCCTACACAAGGAAATCATATAGTTTTAGGTACCTAAGTTTTCTTAGGTCCTTCAAGGTTAGTAATGTTGGTTCCTTTTGAAACCCAAATCTTTTTAATCATTCTTTTAACTTCAATTTTTTGTGGTTACATACATTTGTTATATGTCCTACTTTACCACAACAAAAACAAGTTACATTTTTGGTTTTACTTTTTCCGGCTTTTACAAAAAAGTTTTTAAAAAATTTTTGCTTATTGTTAGGCTTATACCCTAAACCGGCTTTATTAAATACAACTCTTTGACTATTAAGAATCATTTCTAGTTTTTCAGAACTAAAGGTAAACTTCTCAACTATAGGTTTATATTTTTCAAGTTCTTTTGTTGAGTTCAGTTTTTCTGTTTTTAGTAAATTTAGATCTTTTGTAAAGTTATCTTTTAGAGCTCGGTTACTGTTTTTAAGTTCTGAAACTTTCTTAGTTAGTCTTTCGTTATCTTTAATTAAAGTATTAGTTTTTTGAGTTAGCAATTGGTTGCTTGTTTTAAGTTCTAAGTTTTCTTTGATGATAGAGTTCTTATCCTTAATTAATTTATCATACTTATGAGTGTGAGATTAATTAGTTAGTTTCAATTCTTTATTTTTAAGGTTTATTGTCTTATATTCATCCATTAGTTCATTAAAAGCATCATACAATTCATCAAAGGTAAAATCTAAATGTGTTTCAGATATTGCCTCATTTTCGTTCGCCATAAAATAAAAATTTGCTTTTTTCTCTTATTCCTCATCCGATGATGATGATGATTGATCGAAGTCTGTCAAAGTGGAGACAAGAGCTTTGTTCTTTTTGTATTTGCTGCCCTTCTTCAGCAAGGAACAGTCGATTCTGAAATATCCCGACTTCTTGCATTCATAGCATCCGATTCCCTCACTTTCCCTTTCCTTATCTTTATCCTTGTTGTAGGAACTAGAGGAACCTCTCTTCTGATGAAAGGACTTCTTCCGGTTGATGAATCTTCAGAACTTTCGCATGAGAAGAGCCTCATCTTCATCTCCCTCATTGTCTTCTTCTTCACTGCTGCTACTGCAAGAGGGATCCTTGTTAGAAGAAGTAGACTTAAGGGCAATTACATTTTTCTTGTGGGAGGACTCTTCTTCACTGTGTTGCTTCATTGTGAGCTCATGTGTCATCAAAGATCCAAGGAGCTCCTCGAGTGGCAGCTTGTTCAAGTCTTTAGCTTCTTGGATCGCCGTTACCTTGGCTTCCCATGATCTTGGTAAAGATCGAAGAATTTTTCTAACAAGGTCACTGTTAGTATAACTTTTGCCAAGGCTTTTTAAGCCGTTGACAATATCAGTAAATCTAGTGAACATGCAAGTGATGGTTTCATTAGATTCTGTAGGGTTCTAGCATGTCATAATGGGCAGCGGAAGCTAGGGATTTTAAAAATTTTCTTAATAAAGTCCCTATGCATGAAACCCTTTTAAGCCTAGATCACCTTAATGATTACAATCAAATAATATAAAATAAATGCAGAATTAGTAGAATACCTCAAACGCTAATCCAAAGTGTACAATCTCCACGAGGCGTCCAAGTGTCCGCCCTCCAATGGTGATCCACACGAAAACTTGATCAAGACTTTAGCTCCAAAGACTTTTGATCCTTAATGCAGAATTCTTCTAAAGAACTCTAATGGCTTGCTTTCCTTCCTTTCTATTTTTCTTTAGCCTTCTAAAATCACTTCTAATCCTTTTGTCCTAAGGAAAACCACCTTTTCTTGGTTTAGGACACACTAGAAGCAATGTTAGAAAGAAAGAAACTAATGTAAGAAAGAAGGGATATGAGAGAGAGAGAGTTGGATTGATTTCCGATGATTAGAAAACACCTGGAGCATTCCTATTTATAGATGGCGTGGGGATGCATCACCAAAGGATGCATCCCATCCACACATTCTTCAGATGGGGCGTGATAAGAGGAGAGAAGGCGCCACAAAAATAGGGAGAGGCGTATCAAAAGTGGTTAAGATAAGATCAAGCGCTTATGATGTGGCGCTTGATTCCCTAAGCACCTCTTCATGAAAATGCGCCGTACTCTTCCCTTTCTTCACTTCTTCTCACGCAAGAAAAATAGTAACCAACCTTATCCATTCATCAAGGGTTGATGATGATCCAAAGGCCATGAAAGAAGGCGCCATATATCCCTTAGGCGTGATGAAGAGAGAAGAGAGAGAATGGATAAGATCAAATAAATGGTTCATCCTTATCCATTTAATCTTCACGTATTCTCTCTCTTTCCTTCACCTATTTTTCATCTCCACGCCTCCCAATGATATCCATCACGTCATCATGATCTCCCATCATCCTATGATGAAAATCCAATGGCTCCAATTCATGGCGCCATCCATTTGATCCATCTCTTCATCCAAATGTTGATCCAACGGTCAAAAATGAATGATTTATCAAATCTAATCCAATTAGACTCAAACCAAGCCAATTAGGTGCCAACTCTTGGCTAACCCATATTAGAATATGATCTAATCAAATTAGATCAATTAAGAATCAGATTCGAATCCAATTTGAATCAGATTCGAATCCAGTTCGAATCAGGAGCTAAGGTTTGCAACACCTGCTAGGATGTTTATCTTGCAAACATGATCTAATCCAATTAGACCCTTGATAAGTTTTCTTGTGTGTGACCCATTGGGTTCCATACTTAGCCAGCAATAGGTGTGAGTGCGAGTTGACCCAACTTGATTAGAACTCTTCTAATCGATTTAAGTCCAAACTGCGCGAACCCGAACTTAACAATTAGAATCCTTTCTAATTGGTGATCGATTAAACTCTTTAATTCGATCAAACCTATAAGACAAGATTGACGTCTAGCAACATGTCATGTCTACCCGAAAAATATGGAATTTGGTGGAAATACCAAAAATACCCTTCAGTGGCAAGTTACCATGCAATTCAATCCTTTAATCAAACTGCATCCCAAATATGTATATGAGTATGAATATATGTCAAACTCAATTTCATATTCATATTTTTCTCAATCTTTTAATGATAATTCAAATAATGAAACATTAGAAACTCTTTCTAATTTTCATTCTGCTTTGATCAAAGGCTTCCTGAATTATCATATGATTAGAATAAATAGGATGCTATCTTCTCTTACTAGAAGTGATTAATTCCTTGTTGACCTACTCATAATCTTCGTACACAATCCACCATATCCAGAAGACCTCGTACATAACTTATTGTCATGAATGAGTGTAAACCAAAACATAGGTTCATGTGCACAAGATACCATGGTGATCTCAGGTCAAAGGATCAGTTGCACAACTCTCACTAAGAGAATCATCTTTCGACATGTAAGTAAGACTTCATAAGATTTCTCTTTGTTGGTCAATTCAGTGAACTCATTCTTCTAATGAGCACCCATATCTTTGTATTAGTGTCTCCACACAAATGATTGTGAGATCAATCATCCTCTGCATCGAGCATACATAAGACATGCCAGTCTTTCCGGTAATCATTGATCCCCGACTCAATGTACCAATGACTGGGAATATTTAAGATTAGGATTTTAGGATTTTAAGTCTCACTAGTATGATCTCATCATAGTCTTAAAACCATTGCCCTAATCTAAGGAGTTTATCATAAATATAATCAACAGTATATGATAAAACATAACGCCTTTATTCATATTTAAATGTCATGTACATGATTTGGACAAATCAAAAGAAAAACCCTTCGCAATACATATTGCGATTGGCTTGTAGGGCATCTACTCTTTCAGATTCCATTTTAAACAGTTCATACTTATGAACTAGCATGTTTATTTGAGATTCCTTGACTTGATTCGTGCCCTCGTGGGTCACTTCAAGTCTATCCCATATCTCTTTTGCATAATTGCAAGTAGAAATTCTATTGAATTCATTATGGTCTAAGGCACAAAAAAGTACATTCATTGCTTTGGCATTTAGTTGTGCCTTCCTTCTATCACTATCATCCCAATCTTTTTCAAGCTTGGGTATAGTAATGTTATCTACATAGATAGGAGGAATATATGGTCCATTAACTATGATGCTCCAAACATCATAGTCTTGGGCTTGAATAAATATCCTCATTCTAGCCTTCCAATAAGTGTAGTTAGTTCCATTGAAGAATGGAGGCCTATTGGTGGATTGCCCCTCACTAAAAGTAGATCCAAAAGGGGTTGTCATTTTGATCTTTTACTCTTTTAATATAAGAGCTCCGACTCTGATACCACTTGTTGCCCAAAGAGACAACCCAAGAGGGGGGTGAATTGGGTTTGGATTAATTCTCGACCAATTAAAAACTTGATTAGTAAATAATTAAATCTAATGCAAGCAAGTTAATTAAGCTTCTTGATGAGGAGATTGGAAGAGACAAATAGCCAATGCAAATGCAAGGAGATTTTATAGTGGTTCAGAGCCAACCCTTGCTCCTACGTCCACTTCCTAAGCTTCACTTGGGAGTTCACTATAATCCCTTGGATTACAGCCGGTTGTTTTACAAGTTCACAACCCAACTTGTTGTTTTTGCGAGATCACAATGAACTCGGTCGGTTTTCACAGGCTCACTGACTAGAACCACCCGATTGTTTTTCCGGGATCACAATCAAACCCTTACACCGTTGGTTTTAACTTCGGCTCACCAACTAACCTTACAACCCTTGATTCAATCCCCTGATTAAATCAAGTAAGAAAGTAGTGTTTGGGATTTCACAGAGAAAGCTTCTAAACAAGCAGATGTGAAAACAATAAATGCAAAGTAAAGGTTAGAAGCCCTCAAACAGATTTTGGAATGGGAAGTAGGGACTTCTCGATTTCTGGGTCTCCTCTAGAAAGTACTGAAGATTTGAGGACAGTAGGAGAGCCTTGAAAGCGAAGGAAGTGCTTGTCGGATGGAGTTGAATGCACCTCTTCCTTCTTTTGCTTGTATTTACTCTTGAGAACTCTTGGTAGGTGGAAATGCCTTTTTACTTGAATGGAATAGCTCTCCTATTGTCTACTACTGTTTTCTCTGGCTATTTAAACAGTCCCTTTTGAAAAATAGCCGTTAGACACTGATTTGTGGTCGTTCTGCACAGTCTGCACCTCCTGACAATGTATCCGTTGGGGTTGGAGCCGACTCGCTCGATCTGGAGTCGACTCGGCTGTTGCTGGAGTCGACTCATGCTTTACTGGAGACGACTCACCCACTGTTCAGAATTTGAATTAAAGTGGCGTTCCAATCTGGAGTCGACTCAGGCCAACCCTGAAGTCGACTCGCCAAGATCTAGAGATGACTCGGCATTTTGGAGACGGCTCGTTCTCAGGATTTCAGAGATCTATTTTTCTGCATTTCTCTCTCGAGTCGACTCGGATCCTCTTGGAGTCGACTCGGCTCTCAGAGCCCGAAAAACCGATCCTCTGTCTGTTGATCTGAGCTGCCTTGGAGTCGACTCGCACTTTGTTGGGGTCGACTCTCAAATTCTCGGAGTCGACTCGTTCACAGGGTCACTGAGTTTGGTTTTCTGTCTTTCAGTCCGCTTTCCTCTAAGAGTCGACTCTGGCATGTTTAGGAGTCGACTCGCCAAACGTTGGAGTCGACTCGCATCCTTCTGGAGTCGACTCGGTAACAGGGTCTAGAAAATACTGTTGGGATTTGTATCCTAAATGTCAATCGTCAGCATATTGATGATTAAATTTTGTAAATGAATTGACAAATTAATAAAGTATTATTTGGCATTATTCATCATTTCATCTTCAAATGAACTCTTATATGATGAAGTCCTTAGGACTTATGTTATGATAAAGGAGGATTTATCTTTAAGTCCTTAAACTTGTTCGCGACCAAATGATATGTTGTTACTAGGACGACAGCATTATCGAGATTAGGTCATTGTGTGACATATACGTTGGTTGTCCTCTTAACCAAGGAGTGTGGAGACACTGGTATGCCACATAGGTGAAGTGTAGGAGTACATTTCACTGAACGTGACCAATTCCGGAATGCTTCACTACTGTCGAGAGATGTTCCGAGTGGATATGGGTATAAGTTTGGCCCTCTGACCTGAGACCGCAACCTGTGACTAGCAAGCAACTCACTGTACTTTGGTACCGGACTACCTGAATTTCTAATTCAGTGACGGAAGGTCACTGGGTGCAGTCAAGTACTTGCATAGTCAGTTGTGAGTCAAGATGGAAATGACCCCTCCTGAAAATAGGAGATAATGTCTTGTGATTAATTTAGCAAAATCTTGACCAGGGTAATTCCAGTGAGGAGTCACGGGATATCTAAAGTTAATCACATAATGGATGTACTAATTATAGGGTTGACAGTGAGCTCTAAGTCATCCTGGCATTAGGAGTCAAAGGGATTGAATTATACAGTAACCATAGTTCAGGGTTCCAGAATATTTGCTTCGCATATATTCGACCTATCCGGACGTCGGGTACCATTGCTAGATGGTCACATCGATTAGTGTAGAAAATTGTTTCTATACTACCGGCTTAGGTTCGAACCTATGAGGTCACACGCATAGAAGATTCCTGATTGATCAAGAAAGCTGATGAATGATTAAGAATCATTAAGGGGTAATTTGGTCAATTTGATTAGCAAATTATCTTATAAAATAATTAAAGTAATTATTGAAGAATTAATTAGTAATTAAATTACTAATAAACTCAATTTGATTGAGTAATTGTGCTAAGGATGAGCCAAATTGAATTGGATTCAAGTTTGGGCTCAATCAGGGTTTTGACCTGATTGGATTAGGTCAGAACCAAAAAGGACTTAAGCTGATCAAACTAATTTTAAATTAATTTGTTCTTAATTGGGGATTGACCTAATTGGATTAGGTCCAACACAAAGTAATTAATTCAATTTGATTGAGTTTGGATGAGCCAAAAATTGAATTGGATTCAATTTGAGCTTAATTAGGGTCTGACCTGATTAGATTGGGTTCAACCAAATTGCTTTGTTTTAATCCGGGTTTGACCAAATTTGATTAGGTGCAACCCAAGAGGATTAGGCTCAGATGATGTGGCAATTAGTGGGGACATGGAATTGGATTTCATGAATTTTAAATAAACTAAAATTATTGCATGGCGCATGGATCCATTGCTTGACACATGGCGACATTGTTTGTTGTTTGAATTTGAATTCAAATATTAAGCAATATATTAAATGATTTCATACATCAAATAACTTTTCTAGCTGGCGTGTGAACCTCTGAATCATTTAAATTCAAAATTCAAATGAAATATATGCGACAAGAGGTAGGAAAATTCTGCTGCATGGATCTCAAATTCCTCCCATCTTGCACATGTGTTTAAAATTTGAATTTAAATCAGATTTGGTTGAGATCTGATTTGGGTCGTTCCTATTTCTTTGCATGTGCCAACTAAAGAAGGTTTTCTGAAAATAAATTTCGAATTTTGAATGAAAATTCAGAGGCCATTAAAAGGGGTCAAATATGGGCACCGAAAACACATCCATTGCAGCCTTCTTCCTCACCCGCCTCCTCCTCCTCTTCTTCTCCATTTTAGATAGGGTTTTCACGGTGAATATCTAGAAGATTCAAGATCAGATCTGAGTCCTCTACTTCCCTTACAAACCTCATCTCTATCTTCTTCAAGACGATTGATCAAGAGTTGATTGAATCCCGGCGGGCAGATTTCAGCTTTCAAGTGTTCTGCAGCCGCTAGCACTGTTGCGGAATAAGATCCTTCAAGACTTTGCGTGTACTTCTCGTAGAGGCCATTCGTGTGCGTGGCTGCGAAGTCAAGAATCAGATTTACAACTTTCATCCATCATAAAAGGTATTAATCTAGCATTAATCATTTATTATGGTGTCAAGGTCTAGATCCGATTTTCCGAGGTTTTATCCCCTTTTGAGGCTCCTCACGGAGATATCTCCAAAATCGATTCGATGGATATTCGGAGATTAATTGGAATAGAGTTCTTAAGTTTTAGATCTGATAGTTAATCATGCATAAAAGTTTTAGCATAATTGTTTAAACGATTCCGGCATAATCCTATGTGTTCTTAATGTGCTGATTTCTAAATTTGATCTTGTAAGCATGCATGAATTAAATTGTTTGATTCATTTTTTCGCTGTATTTTTAAAACTTTAAAAGAACTACGTATGGCTTGATTCCCCTTGTGAAGGGGTACGTACGCAACTCGATCAGGTTCAACCACGGTTTTCAAAAAAAAAAAAAATTCAGCATGCTAAACACCGAAGAACCTAGGAATAACTTTCAGTGGTATCAGAGCCAGGTTTCGATCCTTAAAATTTTATGTTTTAATTATTGCAATTAAATCTGAAATCATTAACATGTTTAGATTAGATCTAAAGTGATTTTTATGATTGATTTAATTGCTGATTATGCGTGATTAAGTAGATCTGAAATTTTGGATGCATATGATGCATGTTTGTGTTAGGATTGGTAACATGAATAAATCTGAAATCATAATATTATTTAGATTAGATCTAAATAAAGTTTATGATTCATATGATCTCTGATTTTAATGAACAAATCAGATCTGAAAATAAAAGTGAAAAAACAAATACATAAGATGTATGTTGTTTGTATTAATTCATGTTGTTATGTATATGTGATGCATGAACATAAAACATAATGACTTAAAATGAATTAAATCTGATTACATGTGATTAATTACAAAAACTCGGATCTGAAAATATGTTTTAAGAACTGAAAGATTGTAATTAATATGTAATTAAAAAGAAATATGCAATGATCAAAACTTTCATAAGTCTAAACTTAATTGAGAATTAAGTGTTATGAAATAGAATTGTAACTCAATTAATTGACATTGCATAATTCTTTGGGCATATGGGTTAGCTTGAATCAAGTTCTTAGGATTGGGTTAGACCTAAGGTTAGAATCAAACATGGTCTAATTAGAGTTAATTGATCAAATCTAATTAAGTAGTAACTAGATTAGGTCAAGAAAACTCTAGGTTAAATACAATAGTTGTAGATTGATCAATTCCATATCTTTGATTAGACCAAGATGGAACTTGATTTAGGCTCAGAGGTGTAGCCCGAGTCATTTGAGTAATCAAATCGAAATTGATTAATCAGTCGGTGTCTAAGGTAAGCTTGGCAGTTTTGACCGGTGGTTTTTAATTGGGAGCTACTCGCACTGATTCATCTTTGTCGAGTTAATGGCATATCCCTTCCATCGATCTCACTTACCTGGCCGACATGGTCAATCACATTTTGATTGGATCACTTAATGATTCGAGTTAGCCCATGCCTTAAGAAAAATCAGTATGACTATTTAGGTGTCTCCTTAACCGGTTTGAGTCTAATCTGATTTGGTGAAGTTAGTGGGAGAAATTAGACTAACCAGATCTTCTCATCTATCCTAATTATGAAATCCTCTAAAATTATTAGGTCCTTAAAATGAAATGATTATGGGGATAACTAGGTCATAGCCTCCCATTAAGTTGGGTGATAATAGGTCCAATGTTTTGATAATTATTGGAGGCGCCACACGCCTGGTACTTATCAAGCATTGGAATTGTCATTCAATATATAATGAGTTAAGTGTACCTTCAATAGGCGGTCAGGTGAGCCGAGCCACACTCGGGCTTGGTCGTCTATTAGTTGATTAGACTTAACCCTATCATTTAATGGTTGGACCTGACTAGGGTATTCGGTGGAGGCGCGACACGCCTGCCGAAAAACCTAGGGCAAAATCATCACTAGAAGTTGCTTGGTGAAGCAATTGGTTAAGAACCTACCAATAGGTGCATATGGGTTGGCCGAGCCACACTCGGGCCTATATGTGATCTATTGGGTTCTAGTGCCCACTAAAGAATTAGAAGTAATTTTTCGAATTAGAGGTAGAGGCTACCAATTTGTATAAAATAGTGGGAATACCTTTAGACTAAAGTCCAAGTCTATTGAGTTTAGTCAATTCATATACTAATAGCCAATTTTTTTTTTATGCAGAAATGGCCACTAATTTGTCACTTCGCTCATTGTTGAACAATGACAAGTTGACTGGTCCAAATTTCAATAATTGGCATAGAAAACTGAAAATAGTGCTAGAGCATGAGAGGATCCTTTATGTGATAACGGATCAAGCACCTGAGCAGCCCGCTGCTAATGCATCAAGATCGGCCAGAGACACTTATTAGAAGTGGCTCAGTGACCGGATCACTGTTCGATGCATCATGTTGGCAGCAATGAGTGATGAGTTTAGTAGGCATTTTGAGAATACGCAGCCGGAAGATATCATTCAAGTGTTGAATGAATCATTCGGCGTTCCTGACGATGTTGAGAGGCACAAAACTAGTTGTGCCATCTTCAGCGCCCGAATGAAAGTTGGGACCTCGGTAACTGATCCTGTACTGTACATGATTGAGTTGATCGAGCGTCTAAGCTCTCTTGGCTTTTCCCTCATGATCAATTAGGGAAGGATGCCATACTAAACTCATTGCCTGGATCATACCGTCCTTTTCTCACTCATTTTCGTATGACGAAACCTGTAGTGAATTATCACCAATTATTGGGATTACTACAGACGTTTGAGAATGATTACCAACTTCTTAAGAAGACGGTAAACTTAGTGGGAGGTTCATCCAAGGGTCGCTCCTTTAAGAAAGGAAAAAAGAAAAATAAAATCCAAAAGAAACAGGTGCACCATGCTCAGCCTAGTCAGAAAAAGAATAAAAAGGCTGATCAGAGCAAGGCGGAGTGCTTCTTCTGCAAGAAGCAAGGACATTGGAAGAGGAACTGTCCTCTTTACATTGCATCCCTCGATCCGAACCGGCCTAAAAAAAGTGGGCAATCAATTGCCAATCAAGGTACTTATATGATAACACCTTGCAATTTTTCTATTTGTGATAATTCGACCTGGGTATTGGATACCGGTAGTCCTTTTAATATTTGCAATTCGTTGCAGGGGCTACAAGTCAGTAAGAGGTTTGAAGAAGGAGAAAGGTTCCTGAATGTTGGAGATGGAAGACCAATTCCAGTTCTAGCTTTAGGAATTCTTAAACTTGAATTCAGCTCTTATGTAAATGTCCTTAGTGATTGTCACTATTGTCCAAGTTTTCTATTGAATATCATTTCTGTAGGCCTTTTGGCCAAAAATGGTTATGAAATATCAATAAAAAAGGATTATTGCAATGTCATTTGGAATGGTGTTGTTGTAATGAATGGAATTCTGAGTAATGGCATTTACATTTTGTCACAGCCTGTTCATGTAATTTATAAATCCAATAAGCGCCCTAGAATAGATAATGTCACGGATGTCTACCTTTGGCATCATAGGCTAGGTCATATTAACAAGAACAGGATGAACAGATTAAGTAAAGAGGGAATCCTTGATGTTAATGTGAATCATTGACAACCTGTGAATCATGTCTTCTTGGTAAAATGACCAAATCACCTTTTACCGGAAAAGATAAACGAGCCAGTGATTTATTGACCCTTGTACATTCTGATGTATGTGGGCCAATGAGCACAGATGCTAGAGGTGGGTATTCATATTTCATTACGTTTACAGGCGACCTTTCTAGGTATGGTTATGTCTATTTAATGAGACATAAATCTGAATCATTTGAAATATTCAAATTATATCGTAATGAAGTAGAAAAGCAAACTGGAAAGAGTATTAAAACTCTTCGATCAGATCGAGGAGGTGAATACCTTCCCAGTGAATTTTTGACATATCTAGGAGAAAATGGGATTCTCTCCCAATGGACTCCTCCTGGTACACCATAATATAATGGTGTGTCAGAAAGAAAAAATCGAACTCTGTTAGACATGGTTCGATCCATGATGGGGTTTGCTAATCTGCCTATATTCTTTTGGGGATATGCTCTTGAGTCAGCCTGCTATATTCTAAATAAGGTTCCAAGTAAGTCTGTAAATAAAACACCACATGAGATGTGGACTGGACGCAAGCCGATGCTCTCTCACCTTAGGATTTGGGGGTGTCCGGCATACGTCAAATGTTTGAAGACAGACAAACTTGAACCCAAGTCTGACAAATGTTTCTTTGTTGGTTACTGTTACGGGGGAACTTAGCCACCATGCCCCACGTGACCGGCACGCGCGCCCAGGAAGACTACGGCAGCCCCTTGATCCAGCAATCCGACCCCGAGTCGGACATCTTCGGCTCCGCAGCCCGACCCCGAGTCGTCAGCCCCTTGATCCAGCAATCCGACCCCGAGTCGGACATCTTCGGCTCCGCAGCCCGACCCCGAGTCGGCTGCCCCTTGATCCAGCAATCCGACCCCGAGTCGGACATCTTCGTCTCCGCAGCCCGACCCCGAGTCGGACATCTCTCGACAACGACAGGCTATTCCCCAGAGGCACGCCGCAGCCTCCTGCTCCACTACTCCCTGCAACGGTTGTATCTGGCGCTACTCCACGATCCCCTGTAACAGCCGTACAAGGCGGAGCTCCACTACGCCCTGTCATGGCCGTACCCAGCGCTGCCCCACGACGCCCTGTAACGGCCGTGTCAGTGGCAGCTCCATCGTGCCCCACGATGACGAACCCCCCTGAAAGACCCCCCAGCCTGGTATATATGCGGCTGGGGGGAGGAGGGGGGGGTAAGCAAGAACTTCCAGAGCATTCTCTTACTTGCTACTATTATCTCTCCTTCTCCTCCAATCTCCTCTGACTTGATCGTCGGAGGGCCCCCACTACCCCAGTGGTGGTGCGAGGCTTGCTTGCAGGTTTTCCGGTGGAAGGTGGAGCGCAATCAACACCAACCAAGGCAACTCAAACGGAACCCCGTTCACACCGCTGTGCCAATCGTTCTCGGTTTGGACCACCAGCAACAGTTGGCGCTAGAAGGAGGGCACGAATCTCAGAGCGATCGTAATGGCACGGCGAGGTGGTCGTGGAGCTTCCAATGCCTCCGGTCGCGGGGCCTCTCGCGCCTCCGGCCGGTAGGCCGCTGCGTCTCCAACACATTCTCAGCAACACTCCACCGCTCCACCTCCCATTCAGATGGTCGAAGCCGCTCAGTTCGACCAGTTAGCCCAGCAGGTTCGCACCCTCGCGGAGGCAGTGCAGAACCTGCAGGGTGTGATGTCTCGGGCGCCGCAGCGAGCCCAGGAGCCGCTGCTCCCTGAGCGCTCACCTGTCCTCCTCAACCCGCGCTCCTTCCTCTCCCATGGGGAGGAGCGCCGGCGCGAGGAAGATTCTCGAGCACGGTCCATTCTGCCGGGACCTTCCCATCGGAACTGCGCGGGGTACGAGAGGCGGGCCCGGGCGCGTTCCCAGACCCCCCAGTCCTCAAGGAACCCGCGCTCCAGTCGGTCCCCCTCTCGGTGCTCCTTGTCTCCCACCCATCGGTCGCGCTCCCTGGACCGGCGGGTGGACGATCTCCACCGACAACTCCAGGTCCTGAAGGGCCACTCCAAAGATCCCTTCGCCGACTTGGAGATCTCCTCCCAGCCGGCGCTTGCCTCGAGGATCCTGCGGACCCCGAATCCGCCGGGGTTTAAAATGCCGGCGATCGAGCCCTATGACGAGGCGGCGGACCCGCGGGATCACGTCGAGAGTTTCAGGACCCTTATGCTCCTCCACGGAGCATCAGATCCTCTCCTCTGCAAGGCCTTCCCGGCGACCCTCCGTGGCCCGGCAAGGGCGTGGTTCGCCGGCTTGGAGGCTAACTCAATCCAGTCCTTCGACCAGTTTACTCGCCTCTTCATCACCCATTTCGCCGTCAGTAGTCGGCGGCGACTGGTCTCCGACTCCCTCTTTGATGTCCGGCAAAACGAGGGAGAAAGCTTGCGGGATTATCTTACCCGCTTCAACAAGGCTACGCTGGAAGTCCGGAACCTGAGCCAGGAGGTGGCTCTTTCAGCCCTGAAGCGTGGCTTCCGGAAGGGCAGACTCACCTTCTCCCTGGACAAACGCCTGCCGCGGAGCTTCCCGGAGCTGTTGTCCCGGGCGAACCAGTATGCGGACGCCGAGGAGGCGGCCACCCACCGGAGCAAGGAGGCCGCCGAAATCCCTCCAAAGCTCGGGAAGAAAAGGCGAAAAGAGGCACGCCAGAGGAGGAGCCCGACGCCTCAACGTCGGCGCAGAAGCCTGTCGCCGGCGAGGAACCACGGCGCCCTACGCCCTCGTTCTCCGCCCCGACGTTTCAACCGGTACACTCCTCTCCTGACTCCCCGGGCCCAGATCCTCATGGAAATCAAGGGGCGGGAGGACCTCCCGGTCCCGAGACAGATGAAGAAGATTCCTGGGAGGAGGCCCTCTCGGGCGTACTGTGAGTACCACCGAGACCACGGCCACGACACCGAAGACTGCTTCCAGCTTCGGGACGAGATCGAGGCTCTCATCCGCCGGGGGCGTCTCGGTCGATATGTGAACGACTGACGTCCCCCCGCAGACTCGCGTCCGGCCGACCCGGCCCCTCCGGAGCCTCGGGAGCAGAATCGCCCCGTCGCGGGCGTGATCCATACTATCACTGGGGGCTGCTCTCGGCCCGTGAGGAACGCAGGGGGCTCGGTGGAAGCATCAGGGGTGGCCGTCGCGAAGAGGCAGAGGGTCGGTAATGTAATCACTTTTTGTGATGAAGATGTAAAGGGGGTTCAGACCCCCCACGATGACGCCATGGTGATCTCCCTCACTATGGCAAACTATGATGTAAGGCGTGTTCTTGTGGATAGTGGAAGCTCAGCTAATATTTTGTTTTACGAGGCCTTCCAAAAGATGAGCTTGTCCAGACAATTGTTGCACAAAACATCCACCCCCCTCATAGGATTCACTGGTGACGCTATCTCGGCCGAAGGTGTCGTTGAGCTGCCTGTGACTGCGGGCGTTGCACCCGCAGAAGCCACGGTGCGGCTCGGGTTCTTGATCGTCCGTGTTCCCTCGGCCTACAACGCTATCCTCGGACGACCCGGACTGAACGCCCTTCGCGCGGTGGTCTCTACGTACCACTTGCTCATGCGGTTCTCCACGGCGGCCGGGATTGGAGAGGTCCGAGGTGACCAACCGACCGCAAGGCAATGTTTCCTAGCAACTCTCAAAGGGAAGAAACCCGTAGAAGCCTTAAGCGTCGAGTCCCTCGACGCCAGAGACGAGGTGGCCTTGCGGCACGGGGAGCCGGCCGAGGGTGTGATCGAAGTTCCCCTCGAGGAAGGTCGCCCGGACAGGACGATCCGGGTCGGCGCCAATCTCGACCCGGGAGCTCGGGCCCGGTTGGTGGAATTCCTCCGAGCCAATGTCGATGTGTTTGCCTGGTCGGCGGCCGATGTACCTGGGATCGACCCGGAGGTCATTTCTCACGCCCTCAACGTCGACCCGACCCACCGACCGGTAAAACAGAAGAAGAGACACTGTGCCCCGGATCGGATCCGAGTGGTCGACCAGGAGGTAGACAAGCTCTTGGAGGCAGGATTCATAAGGGAGGTCAGCTACCCCGAATGGCTGGCAAATGTCGTACTTGTCCGGAAGGCGAGCGGAAAGTGGAGGATGTGCGTCGACTACACCGACCTGAACAAGGCATGCCCCAAGGATAGCTTTCCGCTTCCGCGGATAGACCAACTGGTCGACGCGACTTCCGGATATCAGCTGCTGTCTTTCATGGACGCCTTCTCCGGCTACAACCAGATAATGATGGCTCCACAGGACGAGGAGAAAACTGCCTTTATAACAGACCGGGGGCTGTACTGTTACAAGGTAATGCCCTTCGGTCTGAAGAATGCTGGCGCCACTTACCAGCGCCTCGTCAACAAAATCTTCAAAGAGCAAATCGGCCGGAACATGGAGGTGTACGTGGACGATATGCTGGTGAAGAGCCGCCATGCAGACCAGCACATCGCGGATCTGGAGGAGACTTTCGCCACCTTGCGGAAGTTTCGCATGAAGCTGAACCCAGCGAAGTGCGCCTTTGGCGCTTCGGCCGGGAGGTTCCTCGGTTTCATTGTCAACCAGCGGGGGATCGAAGCCAACCCGGACAAAATCAAGGCCATCCAAGATATGTCCCCTCCGACCAAAGTGAAGGAGGTTCAGGAGCTCGCTGGGAGGGTCGCCGCGCTCGGACGATTTGTGGCAAAATCGGCCGAACGCTGCCAACTTTTCTTCAAGGTGTTGAAACGCCCGAAAGACTTCCTCTGGACGGCCGAATGTCAAGCAGCATTCGACCAGCTCAAGGAATACTTGGCGTCTCCTCCCCTGCTGTCCAAGCCGCAAGAAGGGAAGATGCTCTACCTCTATCTGGCGGTCTCCCCAACCGCAGTCAGTGCGGTACTGGTTCGGAAAGAGGCAAAGCTCCAGAAGCCTGTGTACTACATCAGCCGGGTCCTACGGGATGCCGAGACGCGGTATACGAAGGCTGAAAAGATCGCCTTCGCGCTGCTGACCGCGACCAGGAGGCTTCGCCCCTATTTTCAGGCCCATTCTGTTACCTTCTTGACCGATCAACCGCTGCGGCAGATCCTCAGCAATCCTGAGAATGCGGGACGGCTGGTGAAGTGGGCAGTAGAACTTGGTGAGTTCGACATCCGCTACCAGCCCCGACCCGCCATCAAGGCCCAGGCGCTCGCGGATTTCCTCGCTGAGTGCACGGTGCAGGAGGCGGAACCTAGGTCGCCGGAAACACCCAGCCTCGACCTCCCGATTTGGACGCTTCACATCGATGGGTCGTCGAACCCCGAAGGTGGAGGGGCCGGGCTGGTCCTTACCAGTCCTGATGGAGTAATAGCCGAGTATGCCTTGAGGTTCGGATTTCCAGTGACCAACAACGAGGCGGAGTACGAGGCCCTAGTCACGGGACTCAAACTCACCAAGGAGCTCGGCATCCGGCGCCTGAAGGTCTTCACCGACTCCCAGCTGGTGGTCGGGCAGGTCCGTGGGGAGTTCGAGGCCCGGAACCCGACCATGCAGAATTACGTCCGGAAGGTGCAAGCACTCATTCCCGACCTCGGCAGTGTCGACATCCAGCAGGTCCCAAGAAGTGAAAATGCCAGGGCCGACAGGTTGTCCCGCTTAGTGGGCGCAGACGCGCACAACTTGTCGAGGGCGATCTACCTGGAGACCCTGGATGCCCCGAGCATCGGCGAGGCTGGAGCGGTGATGGCGATTGATCCGGAGCCGTCTTGGATGGACCCGCTTGTCGCCTACCTCGCCGAAGGGATCCTCCCTGAAGACGAAGATCAAGCTCGGCGACTTGTTATGAAGTCCGCCCACTACGTACTCTATGAAGGGAGGCTGTATCGGACCTCGTTCACCGCCCCCCTCTTAAAGTGCCTCCGCCCCTCGGAAGCGGCCTACGTCCTCGGCGAAGTCCACGAAGGCGTTTGCGGATCACACTTGGGGGCTAGGTCCTTGGCACACAAGATCATGAGGCAAGGCTATTATTGGCCTACCTTGTTGGAGGACTCAAAGGATCATGTACGGAAATGCGACGCCTGCCAGCGCCACGCCAACGTCCAGAGAGTCCCTTCTGTCCTCTTGGCACCAATCACTGCACCCTGGCCCTTCGCCCAGTGGGGAATGGATATCCTCGGACCATTCCCCGTCGCTTCAGCTCAGCGAAAATTTTTGATTGTTGCAATCGACTACTTCACCAAGTGGGTGGAGGCAGAGCCGCTGGCCACTATCACGGAGGCGCAAGTCCGGAAGTTCGTGAAGAAGAACATCATTGTCCGATTTGGGGTACCTCGGGTCCTCATCTCGGATAATGGTCGACAGTTCGACAACAAGCATTTCCGTGACTTCTGCGAGGAGTTCGGGATCGAGCATCGGTTCACATCTGTGTCGCATCCCCAAACCAACGGCGAGGCCGAGGTCACAAATCAGACAATCCTCCAAGGAATCAAAGCGCGAATCGGTCAGACGGGGCAAGCTTGGGTCGAAGAACTCGAGAATGTCCTTTGGGCGTATCAGACCACGCATCGGACCCCTACCGGGGAGACGCCTTTCAGCCTAACCTATGGCACGGAAGCCGTTGTCCCCGTGGAGCTCGGACTCCCCTCACCTCGGGTGGCCGCGCATCGACCCGAGGCCAATTCGGAGCAACTCCGAGGGAACCTGGATCTCTTGGAAGAAGCGAGGGAAATGGCGCAGGTTCGGATGGCGATGTATCAGCGGAGGGTGGCCCGATATTACAACTCCAAGGTCCGACCGAAGCTTTTCAGAATCGGAGATCTGGTGCTAAGGCGAGCTAAAGCATCTCAACCTGCGGAAGGTGGGAAGCTAGCGCCAAATTGGGAAGGCCCGTATAGGGTTCGCTGGATAAACCGACCTGGCTCCTACCAGTTGGAGGCCCTAGATGGTCGAGAAATTCCAAGGAGCTGGAATTCCGCTAACCTGCGGATGTATTACCAGTAGAACGACAATGCCAGAAAGACAGTTCAAAAATGTATAACACTTTTCATTTCAATAATTTCTGGTTACAATGGCGTGCTCGTGTGATTACAAGGAATTCCTAGAGGGGAATTAGGGTGTAAAGAAAGTAAAGAAGAGGTGGAGACTCCGAGGAGCTGAAGATCTGGGATCCCGAAACCTCCATCCGAAGCGGCTGCAATCCCACCGAAAGTGGGTGCTTCCAACCGGAGGCGCCATCGACGTCTCACGAAAAAGACGAAGAGCCAGCGCAGATGAAGAAGAAGTGGACGAAGGAGAAGTCCACACTGCTCCTACCCAGAGGCGCCATCCACGCCTCACGAAAAAGACGAGGAGCCGCCGCAGAAGAAGCTCCCGCTGCCTCCAGGGGAACGCCACCTCCAAGGGATATTCCGGTCCTCCCCAGTGTTAGGGGAGAGAAGGAATACAAGGGAGAAGAGCATATGGAGGCGCGGTCCCGGATCAAGCGTCTGGCGCGGAGCTCAATCGGGAGGCTGAACTTCAAGGAGGAGAGACGTGATCCCGGATGAAATGCCTAGAGCGGAGTTCCGCCGGAGAGAACCTCCTTGTTGATCCCAGATGAAACGGCTAGTTGGCGGAAGTCGCGAAGGGCGCGCCTCCCGTTCCTTCGGTAGGGGTCTCTCAACCATGCACCGGAGAGGAGGCCCACGATCCATGGCAACCTGAACAGCTCCGGCTTGGCAGGCTCCATCGCACCTGTACCTATATTTATAGCCAAACTGCGGCCCCCCGGTCGTTCCGATGCGGATGGCTCCAATAAATGCGGGCGCATTGAATCCGGAGCCGATCCGGCTCTCGAGGCGTATCTTCCCGCGATTTCCTAAGCGTTATTCTCCTTAATCGCATTCTTTGTGCAGGACACTCCGGGTGGCCTGTACCCCTAGGTCCACGTATCTCCGCTCGCGCCTAGGCCGCATCCGCCTCGAAGAATGCGCGTATCGCGGCCGCTTAACTGACACTCCTCGCAAGCAGCAACTGGCGATCCGATTTCTCAGGTAACCCATCAATTAGCATTTAATGCCCATCTGGTGTTCCCCAGGCGACGCTTGGAGAGGAGGAGAAACACAATCGCAGCTGGCCACGGAGAAATCCCGTCGGGCGGCAAGCGACAGGCGCACGACCAGCGAGCGGAATTTCCCGAGGCTCGGCCCTCGGATGCCAGGCTAACCCGATGATCATTCCGGGAGCAGACTAGCCTGAAGCCCCGACCGGTCGCCTCGGCTTGCGCCAGCCTTGGCCGACCAACGAGCGGAATTTTCCGAGGCTCGACCCTCGGATGCCAGGCTAACCCGATGATCATCCCGGGAGCAGACTAGCCTGAAGCCCCGACCGGTCGCCTCGGCTTGCGCCAGCCTTGGCCGACCAACGAGCGGAATTTTCCGAGGCTCGGCCCTCGGATGCCAGGCTAACCCGATGATCATCCCGGGAGCAGACTAGCCTGAAGCCCCGACCGGTCGCCTCGGCTTGCGCCAGCCTTGGCCGACCAACGAGCGAAATTTCCCGAGGCTCGGCCCTCGGATGCCAGGCTAACCCGATGATCATCCCGGGAGCAGACTAGCCTGAAGCCCCGACCGGTCGCCTCGGCTTGCGCCAGCCTTGGCCGACCAACGAGCGGAATCTCCCGAGGCTCGGCCCTCGGATGCCAGGCTAACCCGATGATCATCCCGGGAGCAGACTAGCCTGAAGCCCCGACCGGTCGCCTCGGCTTGCGCCAGCCCTGGCCGACCAACGAGCGGAATCTCCCGAGGCTCGGCCCTCGGATGCCAGGCTAACCCGATGATCATCCCGGGAGCAGATTAGCCTGAAGCCCCGACGGGTCGCCTCGGCTTGCGCCAGCCTTTGGCCGACCAACGAGCGGAATCTCTCGAGGCTCGGCCCTCGGATGCCAGGCTAACCCGATGATCATCCCGGGAGCAGACTAGCCTGAAGCCCCGACCGGTCGCCTCGGCTTGCGCCAGCCTTGGCCGACCAACGAGCAGAATCTCCCGAGGCTTGGCCCTCGGATGCCAGGCTAACCCGATGATCATCCCGGGAGCAGACTAGCCTGAAGCCCCGACCGGTCGCCTCGGCTTGCGCCAGCCTTGGCCGACCAACGAGCGGAATTTCTTGAGGCCTAACCCTCGGATGCCTGGCTTAGCACCGGAAGAAGTTCCTGAGGCCTAACCCTCGGATGCCTGGCCTAGCGCCGGAAGAAGTTCCTGAGGCCTAACCCTCGGATGCCTGGCCTAGCGCCGGAAGAAGTTCCTGAGGCCTAACCCTCGGATGCCTGGCCTAGCGCCAGAAGAATTTCCTGAGGCCTAACCCTCGGATGCCTGGCCTAGCGCCGGAAGAAGTTCCTGAGGCCTAACCCTCGGATGCCTGGCCTAGCGCCAGAAGAATTTCCTGAAGCCTAACCCTCGGATGCCTGGCTTCGCGCCGGAAGAAGTTCCTGAGGCCTAACCCTCGGATGCCTGGCTTAGCGCCGGAAGAATTCCCTGAGGCCTAACCCTCAGATACCTGGCCTAGCGCCAGAAGAATTTCAAGAGTCGGGAGTCAGCGAAACGCTACCAAGAGTTAAAAAGAAGAAGGACGAAAGTGAAATGAAGAAACTCTATTTGCATTAACTTTCATTGTTTCAGGGCCAAGACCCATACAACTTGGCAAAACGCCAACACACAAAGAAAAGTACAGAGGGTCAGCTTGGAGGAACCCCCGGGTCGGGAACGCCCGGCACGTCTGCAAGGGGTAGGAAGACGGTTGGAGAATCAGCAGGCAATGGCGCCGGAGGAGAGTCGAGAAGGGAGATCCCACTCAGGTCAATTTCGGGGTACTTAGCCGACACCCTTGCCAGGCCTTCCTCGAAGCCTAAGACAAAGGAGTCGGACCCCGCGTCCGACATGTCACGGACGAACTCGTCAGACTGACGATAGGCCTGTACCGCCTCCGACATATCACGGGTGAACTCGGCGGACTGACGATAAGCCTGTACCGCCTGACGCCCGATTTCCGCACTCTTCTCGGCCAGCGCCGCCTCTGCCCGCTCCATAATCTGAGCTTTCGCCTCCAAGACCTTCGCCACAATCCGGTCGTCCGCCTCGGAGGAGACCCTCAGCAGATCAGCCTGAGCCTCCTTATGCTTCGCCTCGGCAGCAATGCGAGCAGCCTCAGCCTCCTCCAGGCGCGAATGAAGCTCCTGGTCGCTCGCGCGGGACTTCTCCAAGGCCGACTCCAATTCGCCCAGCTTGGCTTCAAGAGACCGGGTTCGGTTGCGGGCGTTGTCGGCTAACCGCTGGGCCTTCTCCCACCTCTCCCGGTAGTCGGCAGCCTTCCGGGACTGCTTCTCGGCCCGCTCCTCCGCCTTCTTGATCTCGCCCTCGAGACCCGAGGCAACCTTGAGTTGCTCCTGAGCCTCCAACAGTTGCTTCTCGAGGGTGACGAAGCCGAGTGCCCGCTCTTCGGCCACCTGGAGCCTCATCTCGAGGTCCCTGGTCGTCCTCCCCGCCGCAGCCTGACCTCCCTCCTCTACTGCCTTCAGTTGGCTCTCGGCCCTCGCCAGAAGCCTCGCCTGTTCCTCGTAGCACTCCTCCAGGCGGATCATGTACTGGGCGAGCTAAGAGATAGGAAAAACGAGGGCGTCAGGCGGGGATCAACAGAGCCTATAAATGATGAAAGCGACCAAAAGAACACTCACCGACATGAGACAGACGCAGCTGGCAGCCCCAACGTCAGGGACCCTCATCTCCCGGACCTGCCTGCGGTCCTTCTCCAGCAGCACCGTCTCGATGAGGTTTCGGGCGCCGGCGAAAGTGAAGGCCGACCTCGACTTCTCCCCGGAGTCGGACGGTGGTTCTGCAGCCTTACCCTTACCCATCGCTTGGGGAAGAGTCATGCTGACCATGCTCGGGGCGGGGACCGCCCCTGGAATTGACAGGGTCCCGCTCGGCCGGGGCCTCGGCGCGTCCCTCCTCGTATCATCCGGAGCCGACCGAGTCGAAGGCTGGGCTGGGGACCGATCACGTCCGACCCGTCCATCTCGGGCGCGCCCGGGTGATGCCTCCGGAGAAACGGTAGTCTCGGCATCGGAGGGCTGATACAGCGTCAACTGCCGGTCCGCGCCCGCGGCGTCCCCCTGATCGGTGGGTCCGGACCCGTCTGTCGGCGTCGGAGTCGCCTGCCGACGGGACTTCTTCGCCGGTGGGGCCCCGCTCGGAGGAGCTCGTTTCTTCCTCCGGACTGCTTCCAGTAGGGACGTCCTACCAACAGCCGTTGCCTTGTCCGACCGCATGACGTCGTCGATCTCTGCAAAAAGGACGAGGTGGTCGGAGGTTGAGAAACTGAAGGAAAGAACGAGACGAAAGAGGAGAAAAGAGCTAAAAAAGAAATGGTGGCGGGCTCACGGTCAGCGGGGACCGAGCTCAGACCGACGTTCACCAAGGTATCCTCGGAAATAAGGCGAGCCACCGGGGGGAGCCGGCCCTCGGCAACCAACCCCTTCAAGACGGCGACGCCATCGGATTCCTCCCTCGACAACCTCGATAGGCCAATCGGGGACTTCATCGGGGTCTCCCAGGTTGCCCTGATTCCCCAAGAGGGATCTGCGTCAACGAAAAAGAAGCGCCCCTTCCAGCCGTGAATGGAGGTAGGAGCCTCCTTGACGAGGCCGCACCCTCGCCGCGCCGCAAAGCACCACCATCCTTTGTCCTGGGGGTGGCCGCTCAGGCCGTAGCATTCTCAAAAGACATTCAGGGTGGCGGGAACCTCGTGCATGCGGCAGAGAACCTGAAAGGCCGTCAGGGCGCGCCATGAGTTCGGCACCAGTTGCGTCGGCGCCACTCTTAAACCCCGAAGCACCTGAACGACTAAGTCCGAGGGGGGAAAGCGGAACCCGGCCTGAAGAATGCCCTCATTGATGGCAACCTTCCCTGGAGGAGGATGGGACATCCTCTCCTCAGGCCCCGGAGCGTAACAATGCAGGCCTCGGGAAGGTGGTATCGAGCCACGAACCTATCTAGGTCTTCGGCGACCAGCTCCGACTTAATGCGGTCTGCTCTCACTTCGCCCATCCCTAATGGCCAGTGAATCTACGGTCAGGACGGGGCCAAGAAGGGGGAAAGGACCGGAACGACTGGAGTACACTAATACAAAAGGAGAAAGTATGGAGAGCCTTAAATTGAAGAATGGGGCAACTCACCGGAAGAGAAGGAAGAACGGCTCCGAGAGCGTCAAAGGAGGAGCAAGCGAACAGTCCGACGGCAATGACGGCAGCGCAAAGGAGAAACTCGAAGATGTCTGTAAAGAGAAAGGCGGACGGAGGAGGGCCCCCGGTTAAATAGGCGGAAAGGTGGGTGACGCCTCGGTGACGCCAGAGGACGCCTGGCTGCCGAAGGGTCGCTCGAGCCCCAAAGGCGAATCGACGCCATTAAGGAAGGATGTCCGCCGAAATCCTCAGACTGCCGGGTCAGCAACAACCGCCATACGCCATAAAGAAGGCGGGGAGCTCAAAGCGCGCGCGCCTCTCCGAGGGATGGCGGCAATCTCGAAGCATCACTCCCTTCATCCGTTCCCCTTCTGGTTCCGGGCTCGGAAGTGGGGGGCTACTGTTACGGGGGAACTTAGCCACCATGCCCCACGTGACCGGCACGCGCGCCTAGGAAGACTACGGCAGCCCCTTGATCCAGCAATCCGACCCCGAGTCGGACATCTTCGGCTCCGCAGCCCGACCCCGAGTCGGCAGCCCCTTGATCCAGCAATCCGACCCCGAGTCGGACATCTTCGGCTCCGCAGCCCGACCCCGAGTCGGCTGCCCCTTGATCCAGCAATCCGACCCCGAGTCGGACATCTTCGTCTCCGCAGCCCGACCCCGAGTCGGACATCTCTCGACAACGACAGGCTATTCCCCAGAGGCACGCCGCAGCCTCCTGCTCCACTACTCCCTGCAACGGTTGTATCTGGCGCTGCTCCACGATCCCCTGTAACAACCGTACAAGGCGGAGCTCCACTACGCCCTGTCATGGCCGTACCCAGCGCTGCCCCACGACGCCCTGTAACGGCCGTGTCAGTGGCAGCTCCATCGTGCCCCACGATGACGAACCCCCCTGAAAGACCCCCCAGCCTGGTATATATGCGGCTGGGGAGAGGAGGGGGGGTAAGCAAGAACTTTCAGAGCATTCTCTTACTTGCTACTATTATCTCTCCTTCTCCTCCAATCTCCTCTGACTTGATCGTCGGAGGGCCCCCACTACCCCAGTGGTGGTGCGAGGCTTGCTTGCAGGTTTTCCGGTGGAAGGTGGAGCGCAATCAACACCAACCAAGGCAACTCAAACGGAACCCCGTTCACACCGCTGTGCCAATCGTTCTCGGTTTGGACCACCAGCAACAGTTACCTTAAAGAAACTAAAGGATATTACTTCTACTTTACTGAAGAACAAAAGTTGTTCGTAAGCAATAGAGCAATTTTCTTAGAAAAGGAATTCCTTGGTGAAAGAACAAATAGCTCTAATGTTGAGCTTAGAGAAGTTCAACATGTAGAAGATCCAACACCATCTACTGAACCAGTTGAGTCGGATTTGATTAGATCATATCCAGAACCCATATTAGATGCACCATTAAGGCGATCGGGTAGAGTACCACGTCAGCCGGACAGATACTACGGTTTCTTGGTCCGGGATGGGGATCCTATCGAACTTGATGAAAACGATGAGGATCCGATCACATATATGGATGCAATGCAGAGGTATGACTCTGATAAATGGCTTGGAGCCATGCAATCCGAAATGGAATCCATGAAGGTCAATGATGTTTGGACATTAGTTGACCCATCCGAAGGAATTAAATCCATAGGGTGTAAGTGGATATTCAAAAGGAAACGGGGCGCAAACGGAAAGATAGAGACCTATAAAACCCGTCTGGTTGCCAAGGGTTATCGTCAACATTATGGTATTGACTATGACGAGACGTTTTCTCCTGTGGCAATGCTCAAGTCCATTCGGATTGTGCTTGCGATAGGAACACATTTAGACTATGAAATCTGGCAAATGGATGTAAAGACCGCATTTCTAAATAGAGATTTAGAAGAGGAAGTGTATATGATACAACCTGAAGGTTTTACATTTGCAGATGAGTCTAAAGT
Source organism: Phoenix dactylifera (assembly GCF_051530095.1). Taxonomy (NCBI): domain Eukaryota; kingdom Viridiplantae; phylum Streptophyta; class Magnoliopsida; order Arecales; family Arecaceae; genus Phoenix; species Phoenix dactylifera. The sequence continues at coordinate 19,851,128 of NC_143191.1, forward strand.
GTGCAAGCTTCAAAATTCCATTTATGGATTAAAGCAAGCTTCACGGAGTTGGAATATACGTTTTGATAAGGTAATCAAAACATATGGCTTCATTAAGAATGAAGAGGAACCTTGCATTTATAAATGGGCAAATGGTTCAGTTATTATATTCCTTATTTTGTATGTGGATGACATTCTTTTAATCGGAAATGACATTCCTGCATTACAAGGAATAAAGATTTGGCTATCATCTCAATTTGCCATGAAAGATTTGGGAGAAGCATCTTACATCCTAGGGATGAAGATCTATAGAGATAGATCTAGAAGATTGCTTGGATTATCCCAATCCACATACATTGATACTATACTGAAGAGGTTCAGTATGATTAATTCTAAGAAAGGCTATCTTCCGATGGGCCATGAAATTAACCTATCTAAAAGGGATTGTCCGACAACCCCTCAAGAAAGAGAGAGTATGGATAGAATTCCATATGCTTCGGCAGTGGGATCTATAATGTATGCCATGATATGTACTAGACCAGACGTGGCATACTCACTAGGAGTAGTGAGCAGATACCAGTCTGATCAGGTAGCAACCACTAATAGGTTGTAAAAACCATCCTTAAGTATTTGAGAAATACTAAAGATCAGTGGCTTGTCTATGGTGATTCTGACTTAAAACTTGAGGAATATACTGATTCAAGTTTTCAGTCAGATCAAGATGATAGCAAGAGCGTGTCAGGATATATCTTCACTCTTAAGGGTGGGGCCATCTGCTGGAAGAGTTCCAAGCAGCATACAGTGGCAGATTCTACATGTGAAGCAGAATATATCGCAGCATCTGATGCCGCCAAGGAAGCTGTATGGTTGCGAAAGTTCATCACCGAGCTTGAAGTGATACCCTCCATTGATGGTCCAGTGCCTGTATTTTGTGACAATACTGGGGCCATAGCTCAAGCAAGAGAACCCAAAGCACATCAGCGGACCAAGCATATTCTACGTCGCTACCACCTGGTTCGAGAGATCATCGATCGAGGTGATATTGATCTTCAGAAGATTGACACAAAAGAAAATCTGGCTGACCCATTTACCAAAGTCCTCGACATCAAAGAGTTCGACGAACACAAGTCGAATATGGGTATTAGATACTGTGCCGATTGGCATTAGGCTAAGTAGGAGTTGTTGGGATTTGTATCCTAAATGTCAATCGTCAGCATATTGATGATTGAATTTTGTAAATGAATTGACAAATTAATAAAGTGTTATTTGGCATTATTCATCATTTCATCTTCAAATGAACTCTTATATGATGAAGTCCTTAGGACTTATGTTATGATAAAGGAGGATTTATCTTTGAGTCCTTAAACTTGTTCGCGACTAAATGATATGTTGTTACTAGGACAACAGCATTATCGAGATTAGGTCGTTGTGTGACATATACGTTGGTTGTCCTCTTAACCAAGAAGTGTGGAGACACTGGTATGCCACATAGGTGAAGTGTAGGAGTACATTTCACTGAACGTGACCAATTCCGGAATGCTCTACTGTCGAGAGATGTTCCGAGTGGATATGGGTATAAGTTTGGCCCTCTGACCTGAGACCGCAACCTGTGACTAGCAAGCAACTCACTGTACTTTGGTACCGGACTACCTGAATTTCTAATTCAGTGATGGAAGGTCACTGGGTGCAGTCAAGTACTTGCGTAGTCAGTTGTGAGTCAAGATGGAATTGACCCCTCCTGAAAACAGGAGATAATGTCTTGTGATTAATTTAGCAAAACCTTGACCAGGGTAATCCCAGTAAGGAGTCACGGGATATCTAAAGTTAATCACATAATGGATGTACTAATTATAAGGTTGACAGTGAGCTCTAAGTCATCCTGGCATTAGGAGTCAAAGGGATTGAATTATACAGTAACTATAGTTCAGGGTTCCAGAATATTTGCTTCGCATATATTCGGCCTATCCGGACGTCGGGTACCATTGCTAGATGGTCACATCGATTAGTGTAGAAAATTGTTTCTATACTACTGGCTTAGGTTCGAATCTATGAGGTCACACGCATAGAAGATTCCTGATTGATCAAGAAAGCTGATGAATGATTAAGAATCATTCAGGGGTAATTTGGTCAATTTGATTAGCAAATTATCTTATAAAATAATTAAAGTAATTATTGAAAAATTAATTAGTAATTAAATTACTAATAAACTCAATTTGATTGAGTAATTGTGCTAAGGATGAGCCAAATTGAATTGGATTCAAGTTTGGGCTCAATCAGGATTTTGACCTGATTGGATTAGGTTAGAACCAAAAAGGACTTAAGCTAATCAAATTAATTTTAAATTAATTTGTTCTTAATTGGGGATTGACCTAATTGGATTAGGTCCAACACAAAGTAATTAATTCAATTTGATTGAGTTTGGATGAGCCAAAAATTGAATTGGATTCAATTTGAGCTTAATCAGGGTCTGACCTGATTAGATTGGGTTCAACCAAATTGCTTTGTTTTAATCCGGTTTGACCAAATTTGATTAGGTGCAACCCAAGAGGATTAGGCTCAGATGATGTGGCAATTAGTGGTGACATGGAATTGGATTTTATGAATTTTAAATAAACCAAAATTATTGCATGGCGCATGGACCCATTGCTTGACACATGGCGACATTATTTGTTGTTTGAATTTGAATTCAAACATTAAGCAATATATTAAATGATTTCATACATCAAATAACTTCTCTAGCTGGCGTGTGAACCTCTGAATCATTTAAATTCGAAATTCAAATGAAATATATGCGACAAGAGGTAGGAAAATTCTGCTGCATGGATTTCAAATTCCTCCCCTCTTGCACATGTGTTTAAAATTTGAATTTAAATCAGATTTGGTTGAGATCTGATTTGGGTTGTTCCTATTTCTTTGCATGTGCCAACTAAAGGAGGTTTTCTGAAAATAAATTTCGAATTTTGAATGAAAATTCAGAGGCCATTAAAAGGGGTCAAACATGGGCACCGAAAACACATCCATTGCAGCCTTCTTCCTCACCCGCCTCCTCCTCCTCTTCTTCTCCATTTTAGATAGGGCTTTCAGGGTGAATATCTAGAAGATTCAAGATCAGATCTGAGTCCTCTACTTTCCTTACAAACCTCATCTCTATCTGCTTCAAGACGATTGATCAAGAGTTGATTGAATCCCGGCGGGCAGATTTCAGCTTTCAAGTGTTCTGCAGCTGCTAGCACTGTTGCGGAAGAAGATCCTTCAGGACTTCGCGTGTACTTCTCGTAGAGGCCATTCGTGTGCGTGGCTGCGAAGTCAAGAATCAGATTCACAACTTTCATCCATCATAAAAGGTATTAATCTAGCATTAATCATTTATTATGGTGTCAAGGTCTAGGTCCGATTTCCCGAGGTTTTACCCTCTTTTGGGGCTCCTCACGGAGATATCTCCAGAATCCATTCGATGGATATTCAGAGATTAATTGGAATAGAGTTCTTAAGTTTCAGATCTGATAGTTAATCATGCATAAAAGTTTTAGTATAACTGTTTAAACGTTTCCGGCATAATCCTATGTGTTCTTAATGTGCTGATTTCTAGATTTGATCTTGTAAGCATGCATGAATTAAATTGTTTGATTCATTTTTTCGCTGTATTTTTGAAACTTTAAAAGAACTACGTGTGGCTTGATTTCCCTTGTGAAGAGGTACGTAGGCAACCCGATCAGGTTCAGCCATGGTTTTCAAAAAAAAAAAAAAATTCAGCATGCTAAACACCGAAGAACCTAGAAATAACTTTCAAATACTTCTCTGTCTTTCTGTCTGTTACTCCTTGGAGTCGACTCGGAACCGTCGGGAGTCGACTCGGCAAGCATCGGAGTCGACTCGAAATCTTCGGAGTCGACTTGGTGATAGGGTCTAAAATTCATCTTTTTGTCCTTCTGTCTGTTCTCAGTCGGAGTCGACTCGTAGTGTACCGGAGTCGACTCGAGCTTGTGCCAGAACCTCTGAAACACTTAGAGTCGACTCGCAATCTTCCGGAGTCGACTCGAACTTCAGACTTTGGCTTAATTGAGCTCAACACTTAGCCAAATGACTTTGAACCAAGGCTCGATGCTCTTAAAGATAAATTCACATATATTCGCCTGAAACACTAGATTGAATTCATTAGTACAACATGAAATATACTCAAATGCTTTGAGCTCATCGAAATCAAATAGAGGTATAATCAATCACTCCACACTCTTGCTGCCGTGGGAAAGGAAGAAGGGAAGAGGGAGGAGAAGTGGAGGGAAGAAGAGGAGAATTCTATACCTCATACGCCTCCATGGGTCCTTTAAAAAGATTGGGTTTAGGGCTTTTTTCCAAAGTCTATCAGAAGTAGGAGACAAACTTCTCAAAATAATCCACCCTTGGATTAATGCCAAGTGTCCAATCCATGTGCCTAAGGTGCCATCAAATCAATGCATGACAAGTGTCATTGGATCTAGAGATTAGAGCCTAATCCAATTAGGCTTGAACCCATTTATGGCGCCATGGTCAAGTCCTAATCACATTAGGTCTTGACCAATTTCCTAGATAAGCCTAATTCCTAATCAAATTAGGACTTAGGCTAACTCCTAATCACATTAGAATAATTAATTGGGAGCTTGCATCCAACGATGCCATGTGGACTTTAAAGTCTGCATAGTATGAACACGACAAAAATCATATTCATCCTACGACGACATGTGGACTTTAAAATCTGCACAAATCCTGGTTTAATCCAATTGATCCACTCATGAGCCTAAATCAATTTGGGTCAAATCCAATTTTATTTGGCTCATTAAATCAGCCCAATTGCAATCCAATTGCAATCAATTCCACTTAATTCTTCTTCCATTAACTCACTAACGCTTAGTGGGTTAATTCAATCACCAATCACATTGATAATTGACTTTAATTGTGATTCTAAATCACAATTATGATAGTCTGACTAATTAAATTCTCTATGTGTGTGACCCCGTAGGTTCTATTCTATCTGGTAGCGAGACATATTGAGATCTCTCTCAATATCACTGAAAAACTTCTTTCAGTGGACTGAACCAATTTCAATTCTACTCTCAAGATTCACTGATCATCAAGTGAATGAATGCCTTCAAGTCTCACAATCCACTAGTGATACCTAACAGTATGTGGTGGCAACCCAGCAAAATAGAATGTATGAATCTCTAGATGCAGTTAGCGTATGATACAGTCCCTTTATCATGGATCCCGACGTGATGGAGGTTATGGATATGTTATCAAACCCCATCGTCCGTCATATGTCAAATTTATTCGACTTCCAGTTCGAGATATGGAACTCTTTTTTCAAAATACCTGGTCAGAAATTTATCGAACTCAGTCTCATAAATCACATAGGATCACTCCTAATCTATCAAGGTCGATAGATCCCATCTAGATGCAACTCTATTCCAAAATGAACCTACTGCAGCCAATCCGCACTATAAGGACCCGAATGGCTAGGGCCCAAGTTCACATGCTCGTCAAACTACAGCAACCTCACAGTGAATAGCTGAGGCATCGTAGGTCAAAGGACCAGTTATACAACTGCAGCATAAGTAGTCACTGACGAGTGGATGACATCCATATGACTACTTTCTTTGGTCACGCTCAGTATCTTGTTCTCTAACAAGTACTTGCACAATCACTCCAGTGTCTCTACACCACGGACTCGAGACTCGTCCATCTGACTAAGTGATCTGTGCACTAATCTTAGCAGATCGATCACCGTCCCTCGTGATGAATCTATCGATCAGGAGCATTTAGAAATTAATCTCTAATGACACGTACCTCAAATTCTCAACTTCTTGAGAATATGTGTCATTATCTATTAATTTCTTGGACGATTCATGGACATACACAAACATAAATAAAAAACAAGTTGCCCAATCTTATTTATTGATAAGAGTCAAATTACAAATTTGTGCCCCCAAATTACAAATATGCGTCAGCCACATTGGCTTCTAGAGCATACTTCTAACATAAACCCCACTCCCATTCTGCGTCAATTGATATCAGAGCAAATATCCCACCTCCATTCTGTGTCATCATTTATGCTAGGAGTAAGTGTAACTTAGTTTTCAATCATAGCTGAGCACTACATCCTTACCATAGCCTAGTGCTATACCCTTACCATAACATAGTGTTATATTTCTACCACAGCCTAATGCTACATTTCCACCATAGCCCAGCACTACATCATTTCCATCGTAACTCAACACTCCACTCTCAATTCATATCCAACTACTTTGAATGGTAGTTTAATGGCAACGAAAGTTCTTGAAGGATGAGACTTCAAGACCCATGCTACTCTCTATCCTCCATTTGACCTAGTCAAGTTGGAGATGTCTCTTGCCTACTCAGCATTTTCCTTCTATTTTGTGAGATGGTTCTACTTGAGGTGGAGACAGCTTCTCGCTTGTGAAGCTTCCTTTGTATGTGTAAGGGCCAACTTCTTGGGAAATGGCGCTTCACTTAGCTTTCCTGCATTCTTATTATTTCCTTCACTAGTCCAATTCCAAACATGTTAAGAACTCTCAAATGTTTTGTTATCATCAAAATCAATCCTTTGAGAATAACAGATATCAACGGGGTTGCAAGAAAGATAACTTTGAATACACACTTGTGAATTTCTCCCATTTGTCATGCATAGATAACAATTTGATTGATGACCCTTTCATGTTGGCGTCACAAGCCAAAAAGGTATTCTATGTTGAAGATGAGAGCAAGTAAATGAGCAAAAGTTTGAAGATGCATTTAATTCAAATTGGATTACAAATGAAGTAGCAGATCATGGTGAAGGACAGGAGGTTACGCTAGAGATAGAAGAGGAGCACATGGAAGATAATGAAACAGAAGATGATAGTGTAGATGATATTTTTTAGTTATGTAACAAAGCCCAAAATTTTAATTTTTAATACTTAGGTTTTCAAACTTTTGTGATTTTTTTAGTGTTTTACATTGTCTTTTTTGTTTGCAATTATATTTTCTTGGTGTTGACTTTTTATAATTAGAATCAGTATATTAAGCATGCCTTCCAAGAATATCAATAGTTTAGCATCAAAATAACTTGATAAGTAATTCTTTTCATAGACTTTCTATATCCATATTTGTACATAGTTGTATTTCTTTATTTATATTTGATTTCCACATTTTCATAAATTCATTTGAATTGTGAGTACTAATAAAGGTTGTTCCAAACCTTTTTGTTTCAGGATTTATTGTGAAACACAAAAGATTAACATTACAGGTGCTCAGTGATGCAGGAGCAGGAGCCCAAGTTATCAAAGATGCGCATGGAGTTTGGGTCCTTGCTTGGGCGTGCACAAAACACATTGGGTCCATAAGTTCTAGTGCCAAAACATATTGGGTCCAAGAGTTCCAGTCCAACGAGGATTATTCAAGCGATCAGCGATCACCATTTAGATTTCATGAAGCGCACCACACATTAGCCTAATTCCACCCTAGCTGGGGCTCTACATGTGCGCCATTCAGAGGCCAGTGCAGCAGCATGATTACATGCCATTTAGGGCACTCTAAAGGGCACCCATTAGCAGCAGAATTCCACTCGGTTTGGGACTCTTTGAGGGCGCCAACCATTAGGAAGAATTCTAATCGCAGAAGGACTCTCCAAAGGGTGCCAACCAGCAGATTTGTTTCACAGTATTTTGGGATTTCCAATGGTGTCAACCATCAGTCCAAGGGGAGCCAATGCGGGGACCTATTCACTTCAAAGGACTCTCCATGTGGCACGTCAAGTTCACGTTTGGGGACTTCACAGATGGCAACTATGATGCAGCTTGTGCATGAGTCTTAAAGAGTCTTAGTTGTTTTGGAAGTCCTAGTTGATTAGGAGTCTTGAGTTAAGGAGTTTGGGTCCAATATTTGGCGTATCCAATGTTGCATTGAATCCAGAATTTTCAATCCAAAGTTAGAAAGAGTCCTAGATTATTTGAAGTTTTGTTTATTGAGTCTATGCATCGTTTGAAAAAGTTCTAGCTAATTTGGACTCTTAGTCCACGTGTCTTTAAAGAGTCCAAGTTATTTGAGAGTCTTAGTTGGTTTAGTGGATTTCGGTAGTTGATTTCATCAAATGATTGATTTGATATAAAAGAGTCCATGTTTCGTTGAGTCCTAAAATTCTGGTTGTAAGAGTCCTTATTTCTAACCTCTTTGATGCAGGAGCATGAGCCCAAGCATAGGGCGTGCGTGGAGATTATGTCCCCTCCTTGGGTGAGCACGAAACCATATTGAGTTTCAAGAGTTCCAGCAGCCATGATGCAGCGTGTGCATGAGTCAAGTTGTAACGAGTCCATGAGTCGAGTCACATTGAGTCCACGAGTCTTGTAAAAGAGTCCTAGCTAATTTGGACTCTTAGTCATGCGTCAATTAAAGAGTCCAAGTTAATTAGGAGTCTTGAATTAAAAAGTTTCGGTCCAACATTGGTGTGTCCAATGTTAGATTAAGTTCTGAATTTTTAGTCTAAAGTCTCGCCTTCACCAACTTCTTTCAAAGCTTGGCATCTCACCAAGAAAAGAGGATGGAGCGTCGCACTCTAAGAAAAAAGAGAATCACTCTTAATTTTTTTTTTTCTAAACACAAATCAATCTATCTCTTGGAATTTTATTCTTCAACCTTTCCTTCATATAGAGTAAGAGGTTGAAAAAATAAGGACCCTTACAACCAAAATTTTAGGACTCCAACAAAACATGGACTTTTTAAAATCAAATCAATTATTTGACGAAATCAACTAACGAAATCGACTGACGAAATTAACTGACAAAAACAACTAAACCAACTAAGACTTTCAAATACTAGGACTCTTTAAAGACACATGGACTAAGAGTCCAAATCAACTAGGACTCTTTCAAATGATACATGGACTCAATAAGCAAGCTCCAAACAAATTAGAACTCATGGACTCCAAATAAACTAGGACTCTTGGACTCCAAATATAGCAGAAATCTTGGATTCCAAATAAATTAGGACTTTTGGACTCTAAATAAGCTAGGACTTCTCCAACGTTACATGGACTCAATGTAATTGACGTTGAAACTTCTTGGACCTAATGTAATTCGATGCTGGAACTCTTGGACCCAATGTAATTCGGTACTGAAACTCTTGGACCCAATGTAATTCGGTGCTGGAAATCTTGGACCCAGCATAGTTAGGTGCTGGAACTTTGTGAACCCAATGTAATTTGGTGCTCACCTAAGGAGGGGACTCAATCTCCACGCACGCTCCAAGCTTGGGCTCATGCTCCTACATCAATCATGGAAGTCCTTGCCTAGTGAAAACTAACTACGCATCTTTGCTTGACGAGAATAGAGTGTCATCGATCCAACTTACTCGATAAGGTTTGGGATGCGGTTCTAATTTCAGCTTCATCACTTTCAACAAATTATTGGAGACAACGTTCATGCCGCTCCCATTGTCGATGATGAGGTTCATGGCCTTGTTGTTGTGCTTGACATGGATGTGGAAGATATTGGTGCGTCTCCAATCTTCTTCCACGTCCTCCTCTTGTTTGCTACCCGTAAGGATCCTGCGAATAATGCAAACAGGCAGATCTGAGCCTTCTAGCTCTACCGCAGGTGCCTCTTCTTCGTTGCTTTCCTCCTCTTCCTCTAACCTCTCCCATAGCCTTTTGGCCATGGTCTCTGTGCAAATCTCAAGTAGAACTTGATCAGCCAAGCACATCATAATGGTGCTAAAGGATATCTCCTCTAACTCCTCCCAATCTTCAATGCTGATCTTTTTCGGTCTTTTTCTTACCAAGATCTTATAGATCCTTTGTTGTACCAGCAAATCCTTCACCCTTTGCTGCATAGGGTGAAGTTTTCTTTGCCATCAAACTTCTTAAAGTCTGCCTTTAGATTGCTAGATGCCATACCACAAAACAAAAATCAAACAATGCAGAAATTCTGTTTTGAAATCTTACCCGCAGATTTTGATCTTTTCTCCACCAAATCAGCAACCAATGGCTCTGATACCAATTGTAGGGGGATAGAAATGCTCTGATCCCAATCGTGGAAAGATGAACCGCCTCAAACCACAACACCTGGGGCGTTCCCTTGGCTGCTAGAGACATGGATCACTGGTTCTTTGATAGTGGAGGAGAACAAGGGCCAAGCATAAATAGGCTATTCTACTCTGATGGCTGCGTGCCCTAGGATTCTTAGAGATGGCAGTTTATGTGCATGAGAGGAAGAGGAGAGAAAGAGAATAGAGTTTTTTAAGGAAGAAAGGAGTATCATCTGATTTTATTTTTACCACATATACAAAATACGTGAGTGTATATATACATGGTCAATTATGACTCAAACCCAAAAACTTTTTTAGACTAAACCACATGAGAAAGCACTCAACCCAAGCCCATGTACACCCATGACTTGTATGCTCTCTCTCCCGTTGAGCCTAAACCTAGCCCAATAATGATTAGCCCCCTCAAGACCTAAATTACCTGAGTCTCAAGTAGGTAAAAGACCAAATTCCGTCTCTACCTAAATCTGGCGCAGGCTTGGGGTTGACCCTTTAACAGCATGAATCGGCCCCAGCTCTTCAAGGGTCGACCCCAGATCTGCATGAGTCGACCCCTGCACTATTTCAATTGCAATTTTTTGCATTTCTTGCTTTAGATGCGGCACACCTGTGCCCACACTTTACACACCAACGTGAATTGCTGGTCTCTGGTAGGAAAAACGACGGCAAAGTGCCCTCGTCCACCGCACTTGTAGCACTCGAATTAGCTCCCTCTGTGTGCCATAGGTCCCTTTTCTTTTTGCTGGACCTTGCTGCTCCTCGCTCCATATTTGGACCCCTATTTGCAGATGTATCAAAAAGGCGGGTTACCTTGAGGGAAAGAAGTACCTTTGGCACTGCGTTCTGGAGGTCGTCGCCCAACTGATGAATTGGTAGAGCACCGTTGTCGCAACTGTGCCTCCAAGCGAAGAGCGAGTTGATATGCCTCCTCCAAACTAAAGATACGAGACATCACCAACTCTCTTTGGATGTCGTCCCTCAGCCCAGATCGGGACCGAGCCAAGGCTTGCCGCTCTATCTTTGTTACATTGCTGTGAATCGTCAGTTCATGAAATCGGGCGATGTAGTCCTCTGCGGATGAACTCTCTTGGTGATGCTTCAGAAGATCTTCGAATAGGGTCTCTTCATAGTCAAGGGGAAGAAACTTCTCCTTCAATCGAAGCTTCATCTCTTTCCAATCGGTGATGGGAGGCTGATGAAGGCGATGAAGCTTTTTCTCGACGCTGTGCCACCAAACACACAATTGTCCCTTCAACTTCATCTTCACGAATTGAACCTTTCGTTCGCTAGTCATGTTGTACCACTTGAAGTAATTTTCGAGTGACATCAGCCAACTTTGAAAGGCTCTTGGATCCATGCTTCCGCTGTAATTAAAACATCAACACATATCCATTTAAATGCATCGTCGAACTTGTCGCATTCTTGCTAATGTTGCTGCCAATATGGGTTTCCAAAATTAATACCCATGCGAGGATTGATTGGAGGTGGTACTCGGCGATCCCTTGGGTGGCGTTGGGGTGGAAGACCCCTAGGAGAATGGATCTCGACATCAGGATCTCCTCCTTGTGGCGCTTCTGAATTTTTTGGGTGTTCATGGGCACCATGGACATCTTTAAAGTTGTTTGTCTCAGGAAAGATGCACTCCCAAACGGCTTCCAACTTTTGATTAATGGCATCCATCTATTTGAAAAGTTCAGCCATCTCCTCAGCACGTTGCCGCTCGTTATTGCAAGGGCGGCCACTTCTGGTACTCATGGTGATCTTCGCTCTGATACTACTTGACAAAGTCGGGGATGGTACCATCCATCGCCTAGCAACCTTGCCTCCCATCATCCCCTGAATATCCGTGATGCATACCCTGGATCTGCCTGTAGCCGCCTAAACCAACCTGTCCGTCACCTCCACTATGGGAAGCGGAGTAGCCAAGATCAGCTCAGTCAGCTGCACCCCAAAGATCTCCCAAATCAGTGGCTCGTCCCACCTGCTCCGGCCCAGGACAATCAGATCGCTCACTTGATGGCCCTTTAGCCTCAATAGAACGTAGAAAGTCGGTATATGGCACAGTGCCTCCTCTAATACCCAGCTGTCCTCCAGGGCATCTATCGAGCGCCCATCACCCACCGCTCACCAAACCGCAGCCCACACCATCGGCTCATAGGAGCAAATCTCCTTCCAAATAAAGGAGCACCGCCGACTAGCCTGGAATTCTCTGGTCGCCATGTAAACTCTATACTTGGCCCTCAATAGGGCACTCTATAAACAATCGGGCTCCAGTAAAAATCTAGTTGCAAGTCGCATTGCGAGAACCTCCTGCCTCATCACCAAGGACTGGATCCCCAGATCGCCCTGACATACCGACTAGCACACAACCTCCCATGCCATCAGGGGTATACCTCTTCGCTCTCCCTAGCTGCCCCAAATAAAATTTTCAAACAGCTGCTCCAACGACCTTAGTAGGGAAATCAGCACTATGGTATTTGACAATAGATAGATAGGTATGGAATTAAGAACCGATCGCACTAAGATAACCCTGCCCATCAACGACAAAGCTCCGGACTGCCACCCCTCTAGTCTGCTGCGCCTGATACTGAGCTCCACATCCGCACAATCCCCCCTTTGAAGCCGACGACCCGTGATAGGGATGCCCAAGTACCTCATGGACCCCTCCTGCTCCCCCACCCCCAATATCTTCCTAATAAATGCCTTCACCTGCGCCTTGATTTTGGGGCTGAAGCTGATCATCGACTTGACTAGGTTTACCCGTTGGCCTAAAGCTGCACAATACTCCCCCACAATTCTCCGTATAACCCTTGCAGCCGATCTTATAGCTCGCACCAAAAGCAAACAATCATCAGCAAAAAGTAAGTGTGATACCTGAGTGGTCGCTGACCCCGGCTGTACGCCTCCAATACCCGAGACTCCGCTGCATGCCACAAACCTATGGAAAGCGCGTTCGAGCACAAGATGAAGAGCAATGGTGACAAAGGATACCCCTGCCGCAGTCCAACAGATGACTCAAACAAATGTGTGGGCAAGCCATGGATCAGAATAGCGAAGGAGGGAGACCGAACACACCCCATGACCCAACCAATCCAATCCACATGGAAGCCAAATCTGGCAAGTGAGTACTGTAAGAAGTTCCAGCTCATCCTGTCATAGGCCCTCTCCATATCTAGCTTAATCTCTATAAGGCTCCTCCGACATGGGGCATCTTGTCATAGACCCTCTCCATATCTAGCTTAACCCCTCAGAGATGCTCCGTCCCCAGACAAAGGCACCCTGCTCAGGGCTAATGAGCCTCAGTAAGATACACTTCAATTTGGCTATTAATATCTCAGTCTTGGCCTTATACAGGGTGGTGCAAAGACTGATAAGTTGGTAGTGGCACGGCTCCACAAAGGGATCCATCCATAATCATCACCACATGCATCTCATGTATTAATCAATATGCAGATCTGAATATTTAATTAATTACGCCATCATCTAATCTACTGATTATGCAACACATGATTCTAATAGCTCGTAATCTCATCAACGCAGCAATAGAATCATCAATATGCAAAAATCAGCAAGTTAAAAAATCAGTATGCAGAAAAATCAGCAAGCTAAAAAATCTGCATTCAGAAAAAATCAGCAAGCATAATCTTTAAATATTCAGGTCTAATATGGTTTTAATCTTTAATCTTAATCTTAATCTACATAACCAAGGCTCTGATATTACTGTTGGAAAACAAGTGCATGCCGCAGAAAATTAAAACCACAGTGGAAGACGCATGCACGGTTCGTTCATCTCATGAACGTATTTACAAATTGTTCGTAGATAGATTAAGATAAAAACTTTAGAGGAAAAAGATCATATCTTTACTTTATGCGGGTAGATGTTCACCGCAATATGATGATCATGGTTATCTTAAAAGGCTCGCTTGAAGCCGTACACGTGTCTAACCTTTACGGGTATCCACACGAGGAAGAGAACCGATCCAAGTATCTAGATCTCATTGGGGTGCTAGCTCTCTTGTAGAGATTGCTTTTGATGGCTGAAATCCTCTCTCTTTCAATCAACTCTTTGATTGCTTTGAGATCAAGAAGAAGGTTGAAGACGGAAGAAGAAGCTACGCCCTAGAGGAGGGAAGGGAGGCTGCATGCCCAAAAGGATTGGGAGAAGGAGGTTCGGCCGTGAGCAACCAAACAAAAAAAGAGAGCAAGGCCGCCGGCCCTCTCTTCCTTTTTCTCTTTGTCCTACGGTCCAGATCTCTCCCCAATAGCCCTAGCCCCTTTGATCTCTATCTCACGCACACCCTAAGAAAATCAAAATAAGTAGGGGCATGCTACCCTCTTCTTTTGGGCGTGAATCCTCCGCCAAGGAGGATTTGGATTAATTGAACACAAAGAGTCCTTATCCAATAAGAACTCTTAATTCTTATATATTAGATCAAGAATCAATTAGGACTCTTATAATTTTCAGTCCTAATCTAATTAGAACTCTAGGAGTCCTACTCCAAGTATCAATTAGGACTCTTATAATTTTGTACTTGATCTTTACTTATTTTTAGGGTCTTTTAAAACAAATACACCTCCCACTATTTTCTCGAATCTTTCACACTCCTCAGGTAGAGAAAAGGAAACCCTTCATGACTAGGATTTCAAGTGGGTATTGCGAATCCATCGATTTACATGCCACCTCACCTAACAGTTATTAGCGACACATAAAATGATGAGTGTACAACTATTTTACAATGCTTCTCAAGCAAGTTGCAGCGATATCCAGTCTCTAAGTCATGAAGGCCTCACCTAACAGTTATTGGCCCCATTCCTTAGTTAAGTCGGACCCACCGTATAATCGTAGAAGTAAAGCCGTCATTGGGTCTCTCACCTAACAGTTATTGGGTCCAACCCCATCTTTACCCCGCAACATCTCATGCTAATAAGGTGGTCCTGCCCCCGATGCAACTGACCACTATGACCAGTCGAGACAAGTCAACATCGGAAAGACGTTAGCAGCTCTCTTTTATCATTTTAATTATTTACATCTCATACAAATAATGATTTATCCGCTAAACATAAACATAAACATAAACAGTAACTGGTGATGATCATGGATCTAGGACGAGGGTTATAGTACAAGCACATGCACATCAATTGGTTAGATCGTCTTCAACTCTTGATTCGATCTTGAGCATCATTGATCCAATCACGATCAACTCCTTGATCTATCGCCAATCAACTGCTCATCCTTATCCGTGCAAATTATGCTTGTGGAAGTATGCATCGATCAACCATTGACGTGCAAACACATCACAGATTACAACCCATAAAACTATGCTAATTAAAACAATAGTTACGTTCCCTTTTTAATGAGACTCGCAGGTCTCTAAATACATCAATATAAGATGCACGTAGACATCTGAATTACTGAATTACATGTCATCACATAACATCATAGAATATCGCAGAACATTTCAACGCAAAGGGATCCATCCATGATCATCACCACATGCATCTCATGCATTAATCAATATGAAGACCTGAATATTTAATTAATTATGCCATCATCTGGTCTGCTGATTATGCAAGACATGATTCTAATAACTCATAGTCTCATCAACGCAGCAATAGAATCATCAAGATGCAAAAATCAGCAAGTTAAAAAATCAGCATGCAGAAAAATCAGCAAGCTAAAAAATCTGCATGCAGAAAAAATCAGCAAACATAATCTTTAAATATTCAGATCTAACATGGTTTTAATCTTTAATCTTCATCTAAATCTTAATCTATATAACCATGGCTCTGATACCACTGTTGGAAAACTATGCATGCCGCAGAAAATTAAAACCATAGCAGAAGATGCATGTACGATTCGTTCATCTCATGAACGTATTTACAAACCGTTCGTAGATAGATTAAGATTAAAACTTTAGAGGGGAAAGATCATATCTTCACTTTGTGCGGATAGATATTCACCGCAATTTGAGTATCGTGGTTATCTTGAAAGGCTCACTTGAAGCTGTACACGTGTCTGGCCTCTATGGGTATGCACACGAGGAAGAGAACCGATCCAAGCATCTAGATCTCACCAAAGTGCTAGCTTCCTTGCAGAGATTGCTTTTGATTGCTGAAATACTCTCTCTTTCAATCAACTGTTTGATTACTTTGAGAGGAAGAAGAAGGTTGAAGAGCGAAGAAGAGGCCACACGCTAGAGGAGGGAAGGGAGGCCGCACGCCCAAAAGGATTGGGAGAAGGAGGTTCAACCGTGAGCAACCAAAAAAAAAGAGTGCAAGGCCGCCGGCCCCCTCTTCCTTTTTCTCTTTGTTTTCTACGGTCCAGATCTCTCCCCAATAGCCCTAGCCCCCTTGATCTCTATCTCATGCATGCCCCAAGAAAATCAAATTAAGTAGGGGCGTGCGTACCTCTTCTTTTGGGTGTGAATCCTCCTCCAAGGAGGATTTGGATTATTTGAACACAAAGAGTCCTTATCCAATAAGGACTCTTAATTCTTATCCATTAGATCAAGAATCAATTAGGACTCTAAAAGTCGTACTCCAAGTAGGACTCCTAAAATTCAGTCCTAGTCTAATTAGAACTCTAGGAGCCTTACTCCAAGTAGGACTCTTATAATTTTCAGTCCTAATCTAATTAGGATACTAGAAGTTCTACTCCAAGTAGGACTCTTGAACCTTATCTAATAAGATCAAGCCCAACTTAATTAAGTCCAATTGATTCAATCAAATTGCAATCCAATTGCAATTATTCCTTCTTCAACTTACTAACTCTTAGTGGGTTAAACCAATTATCAATCAAATTGATAATCATAATCTATTGTGATTCCAAATCACAATCCAACCATCGGATCAGTCAATACCTCTAATGTGTGTGACCCCATAGGTTTTATTCTGTCTGGTAGTGAGATATTGTAACAACCCAGGACCTCACCCAAAATGGCTAGCTGGAAGGTATTGTTTGGGTTCCTTGATCCTGTATAAGTACCCAAGATCTACCCAGCAAATAACCGATGTGGGACTAAACACACGCCCGCACGGGTCCTCACATGCTCCCCCCATTCAAGCCTTGACGTCCTCGTCAGGCTAAGGGTTCAAATCCATTCAAATTTAATCACAAACACCACGATCTGTCCGTGGTCAACTCTAATGGATCCGTGCTGCAGTGTTCCCTAGTCCACATAAGTTATGGGCCGGGTCCGCTCTGATACCATTTGTAACAACCCAGGACCTCACCCAAAATGGCTAGCCGGAAGGTTATTATTTGAGTTCCTTGATCCTGTATAAGTATCCTGTATAAGCTCCCCTAACTCCGCCCCAAACAAACCCCCCCTCTACTCCTCATGGGCTTGTAGTTCTGCTATGGCCGCCTTCGCCTCCTTCACCCTGTCAAATATATCCCCACCTCCTCCCTATTCAACCGTTGTAGCCACCGCTTGGTTAATTCCAACTTTTGGGACACCTTGTACATCGCGTCCCCCAGCACTGGCACCGTCCATGCCTCCTGAACCACCTCCCATGATCTGGGATATGATAACCAGAACTTTTCGAAATAAAAAGAACAATGAAAAGGGATCTAGATTGAGGTGCACACCAGTATCGGGCAGTGGCCTGAAGCAATCTGGGGGAGGTGGATCACCTGGTAATTCGAGAAACTCTGGATCCAACCTGTTGTAGCAAACACTCTGTCAAGTCTCTCCCATACTCTGGCCTGGCCCTATCAGTTGTTGCACTATGCCTACAAAACCAAGGTAAATCAGCCCGTTCCCAGCAATAAAGTTTTGGAACTCCTTCAGCTCCCTCTTATTGGTGAAAGGCTTTCCTCCCATCTCCTGCGGCCCATCTATAACATTAAAGTCATCGGCCACCATCAGCAGTTGCCCATGCTGAGCCAGCTTCATTACTTCATTCCACATCACCCTCCTTTTCTTGAACTCCGTGCTAGCATATATCGCCGCGAACACCCATGGCACCCCAGTGCCCTCTTAGATCACCATAACTACCTGCTAATTGCAAACATTGAGCACATCTAGATTGTAAGCTTCTCTCCTCTACGCCACCAAAATACCACCAGACAACCCTTTGATTCCACTGCATAAGAAACCCACCTCCTCGGGGGACATCTCCTGGCCTGAATCAAACTCCATTCGAACAACCGAGTCTCAAATAAAATGCAGACCTCCAGATCATGAAGCTCTACCAATCTCCGAAAAGCCGAGGCGATAGGTGGTTTGCCGGCCCCACGGCGATTCCACATAAGTATCTTCATACTACCGTATCGGCCCTCCTCCCGATCTGCTTTAGGATCTGCTTGTGCTGGGAGCATGGCAGCAATAACTTCTCCCCTTCCACTGTAGCGTCCACCACAGGCCCTCCCGTGCCAGCCGACCCTTGAACCGTGCCAAACGCCCCCCCATCCTTCTTAAGCGGGTGCCATACTCCCGGTTTTCCTCCACGGCTCTCAACAGTGTCGGCCTTCCCCGTTCCCGTGCCATCCGCCTTCCTTCATTTGAGCCCCATCTCCTCCGCCGCCGGCAATAGCCGCAGGCCCACCATTGACGACGAACGCGTCGCCTTGGCCGTGCTCACGCCGGCCACCCGTGGGGGCTTTTTCAATGTCATCATACAGGTGGACCAAAATAGATTTCCCAAGATTTATCGTAAGGCTTGACACCAATTTAAACCCAATTACATTAAACTTAAGAGCCCTCAGATTAGTCTTTCCATCCTCACAAAAAAAACAAGGCCACGGTGCAAATTTAGAGATTCTTGATAATCTCTTAGATTGCCCGCTCCTCAGAAAATTAGATTCCATAGCTCTTCTGAAGTATTTGCTTAGAACATCAATCACCAGAAAGAAGAGACAAGGGGAGTGGGTCCCCCTACCTCAGCTCCTCTTGCACTAAATCCAGCCTCCATTTGGTTTCGAACAGCAAGCAATCTTGCCAGAAGATAGGTAGGATCAAACCCTCTCCCTCCATTTTGCACGAAAGCCTCTCCATTCAGGCAACTCCAAAAAGAACTCACAGCTGTCTAATCCAAAGCCCCGCACCCTGTTACCTTAAAGCCCTTATACCTCTTTCTATCACACGCATACATAGAAACTCGTGTCTCTCTCTTTATAGGAAACTATGTTAATCTCTCTCTCACACGCACACAAATACATAGAAACAAACTGTAATCTCTCTCTCATTACCCCATAAGTTCTGAATTTGAAAATTTTTAAGTTTGATAACGTTCTAAACCTATTAATATACAAATTCTCATTTGTTTTTCTCCTATTTGAATGGTTGTTGAGTTCATATATGTAACACCCAGCCTAACTAATAAAAAGCAGCGCCTAATCCACTTGAATGGTTCATGTGTAAGAGTTGCAGTATGAGATGAATGAAAAAAAGATAGAGCTTGTTCGACTTAGAGTAGGAGACAAATTCCTTCATTTCGATTTCCTACGAAAGCTAGAAAACCTAGCTTTTATTGACTTTTTTAAGACTCCTATATCTCCTTTTACCTCATTGCTAATAGGTTTTGCTGATCACCGCTGCTAGACAACTGTCGGCTCCTTGCCCCTTCTCCTCTTGATTTCTAACGATCTTTGCTTAACTAGAAATTTTAGTTAAACACTCGCTAGAGTCTTAGGTTCTAAGAGAGATTGTCAAAATTATTTAAATCTATAGTTTAGTTTCGCTAACTAGGTAAGTAATGATATACTTTTCTAGATTTTTTATTTATCAAATAAATTGTTAATCAATTCATATGTAATTTAGAAATTTAATGAGATGATGTTTCAAATGAAAAATAGATATGTAATTCATAGTAATTTTTTTCGGACTATTGTTATATTATTATTAATCTTATATCGTATATGGATATTTTGATTGGATTATGATATATATTATTTTGTAAAAAAGCCTTGATATGGATCAGATTTGAACTTTTAACCTAATTATGTACTAGACACTTCCAATTGAGGATTATGCATTGACCATTTGACTATTATTAAGGTCATTGATGTTGCTTTTGGCCCTACCACAGGATATAAATATTGTATTACGACCCACTCCACAAGGTATAAGTGCGATTCTATTTTTGCCTAGCCATGAGAATAAGTATGGCTATAGTTAAAAGCTACTGAGTTAAATGTTATTTATTTCGAATTGGATTTACGATACATAGATGAATATTTAAAAGATATGGATTTTAATGTATTTGTATATTGAAAAAAAATTGGTTATATCTTTACATTGATTCGTGGTAATTTGTATTTTATTATTGTATCTTGTGCTATTAAATAAATTATCTAGTTAGGATATTCAGTACTTACTGGGCTGTCAAGCTCATTATCCTTTCTTTTTTTTCAGATTTTGAGAACTAAGATGACACGGGGTTATGATCGGAGAGTGGCTAGAGGCCAACTTTGACATCTTTAGTTTAGCTCAAGATTTGACTAAAGTTTAATGTAAGACTTTTTAAATATTATTGGTTTTCTAAAATATTAAAATTTAATTTTATTTATTTATTCCACTATTTGTTTATGATATTACAATAAGATACCTTAAATGCTTACGAGGAAGATTCTCTATGAGTATGCAGCAAGTGCCGCGATGCCTAGCTCGGATCTTGGGTTGGGGCCATAACAATATATGTGGACATTGCGAAAAATAAAAAATGGTGGGGAAACAAATACCATATTTTTCAATACTCAAACCCTAACTTGACCTACTTCTTCAATAGGTAGGGTTGAATAAATGTAGACCACGGTGATCTAGGGGAACCAATCCTACAGCATCCCCTTTACATGTTTTAAGATGTCTATTAGATGACTAGGTATTATTGTGTATCTATATTTTAGATTATTTTTTCTCAAAAATAATCATTAACTTTTTGGGGATATTTTTCTGATAGATGTAAGTACAGTTCAATTTTAGACGTGACTGGAATGAGTGCACTACAATGAACCTCAAGCAACTTTCAATTCAATACTATTTGAGCTATTATAATTCTTAGGTCTCTCATTCATCAATCTCTTTATTCACTTTCCCTCGTGTAAGACCTATATGTAAATTCTGATCTACGCATAAATTTAGTTTCCTTTATTCGCATTACCTGTTGCGTATCTTTGTGTAGTGTCCCCTCTAAGCACCAAGTTGCAACAGACTGCGCTTTCATGAATCTTTGAATCTATCCTACGATTCATTAATCTGATTTATAATTGATTTTCAGTTAGTAATATATACAATCTGCCCTTGTAACTTCTTGTTTATCTTTGCTTCCCCTCAGGAATGGAGGCCAAAACTGATGGGTGGGAAGAAAACTTGGGACCTTCACAACCTTGGAAATATATGATACATCCTTTTATAATAACCTCACGGTAGAAAGTAAACACTGAAGATACTCCTCATCTATCAGTTGGTCTGCCATTAGAAAGAAGAACCTTAAACATCCGGTAAACAGAGTCCAAACAAGAATTTCCTCATAAAAGTCCGAACAAGAAAGATACTAAACAATCAATCTCTTAACCAGCAACTCCATTCATATCCAGATAAAGAAATCCCACAATTGTCCATCTAGCACTCTAAAACCTAAACTTTGAGAACTAAGAAAAAAAGGGGAAAACGCATCATCTTACGTTAACATCTCCCTAGTCTCTCTGCTTAAAAGAAATAGTAATGCCAAATAATCTTTAATCACAAAAAAGGGTTCTACATTTCGCATGCATTGCATAAGATCTAGTGTGAAAATATTCCCAAACCTCTTACTTTCCCTTGCATCGTGTGGGTTTGCAAGGCAGTGCATATCAAATAGGGATCATCATACCTCAAAACTGGCAAACTTTTGCAGAACATTAAAATGGTTGAGGTATAGCGTCACCTATGGACTGACACTTTTTTGTTTTTTTCTTTTTAACTAATAAGACCAGACTTCTTTACAGGCAGAGGGACAAGGCAACATAAATCTGGGAGGTTTATACGGTCTATCATGACATCTGTTGGAAAGATTTTCTCCGAGTGCAATTCTGCACTAAAAAAGGGAAGATGAATCCATTTACATTGACAAGAAATACGCTCAGAGAATTGTGGTTACCTAGATTTCAGTGCAGACTCATTTGATGAGTAATCAATCTCCTGAATTATATATATGGATAAGATGAACAATTACCAAAATATCACATTTTACCATTATATTTGCTCATAATTGCACCTCAACTTCTATAACATCAAAATCATATGAAAGAAAAAAAAAAATGTTAAAAATGTGTATCAACTCTGTTTCAGTTGTGTAGCCCATGCATACATCACTTCTTCAACCTGGCATTCAGACCTCTAGGTAGTACTCTTTCTACTTGGTTGAGTTAAGAAGGGTTTGAAGGTCAGTAAGAGCCCCACAAATCCAACAATATTCAAGACGAAAAAAACCATATGATCACCTACAAAGAATGGACCAATTAGATATCTAGAAAAATGAGTTCAATTCACAGAAATCAGCATAATGAACTTTAAAGATTTTACTCCAAATAGTTCAAGTTATTGAACCTTTGGTTCAAGAAGTCAAATTCAGATGATGAGATCCCATTTATCTTTTATCTCTTCTAAAGCAATCCCCCAGATTTGTATATGGACCTCCTTGATGGGCAAGTTGCTGACCATATATTGTATAAAATTAACATGTTTAATATTAGACTTATGTATTTGCATGTGTTAAATGATAAACAAGCTGATAAAGTGAAGATCTGAATCCAGAACATAACTCAGATGTAGCCGAAATGAGTCCATTAGAAGTAGATAATTTTATCACGTTCTGATACAAAGTGATGAGAGCACAAAAGTGCAATCGTCATACCATCTTAATTAGTATTATAGTTAATCATTAATGATAAAATTAACTAATTAACGTTGTATTTGTGTTTGAGTGCAAGTAATCCGAGAGACCCAATAACATTAGGTTTGAGCTCAGCTCATCGCAGTGTGCCAGCCAGCAACAGCCCAAACCGCGCGGGCCCAATCCTACCATGACCTAGTCAAGCACATTTGCCCCCGAGCGATTTCCCACATTGTGCTAACCATCCCACGGTTCATCATCAGCATCACATCTTCAACACGTAGCGATGTCCCAGCATCCGCGCCGTCCATCGGATCACCATCATCTTCAGCCTTCAACCCCAACGCCTCAAGCCACGTCATAGTGCCAGCCCATCCGCATCCCAGCAGCTGGATTACCGGCTCCCTCTGTTGGCAAGCCATCGTCCGGATCCGCCTTCCAAATCACCGGAAGAAGGAAATAGGAAGCACCCAGCAGCTCTTCCGTGATCTCCTTACGCGATCAAAATCCCAGCGGCCAGCCCCTCTTCCGTGATCCCAGCAACGCCCGACTCACAGTCGTCCGCACGTCCTCATCTTCCGTGATCAACGCCACAGCATCCCGTGGCATCTTCCATTTCAGCGCGTCCCCACCGCTCTTGATTCTCCTCCCGGAATCCCGCGTCCGTCCGTGATCCCAGCGCCTCGCAGTTGCTGCTAGCGCGTCCTCACCGCGCCTCACAGCCATCCGCGCCTTCCGCATCAGGCGTCCGGCGATCCCGCATCCGTGGTCCAAAGAAGAAAGTCCTCCAGATGAGCGATCTGCCCAGCAACCGCGTTCTACACGCGGTGAAAATGCCCAGATCGCCTTCCATATTCACCGCTCTCCAAGGGCTATAAGAAGGGGGGGGAGAAACAGAGAGGGAGGAGGGGAGCGCTCGGTTGTGGGCCAAAGAAACAGAGGAAGGGAAGCTCTGTTCCAAAGAAAAAAAAGAGAGAGTTTTGAGTTTGTGCTCTGTTTTCAAACAAAGCACGTTGTTGTTCTTCTTTTTCTTTTTATTTTTTTTGTTTTACTTTAATTAAGAGCAGTGTTATTTTAATGTCATGTCCAATCTGGTGACTGAAATGAACAACTTAAGTAAAAAGTTTGATGCTTTCACTGTTTTCACTAGCTCGATTCATATAAAGAGTTAAATCCCATCATGAAAGTGGAATACGAATCACATGACTTATATATCTTGTGTAACAGTTCTGAGCATTTAGTGGAATGTTGTCTTAGTTTACTCAACATTAAGGCTGAGCAGGCAAATGCTCTAAACTTATATAGTGCCTTCAAGAAGCCCACTCCCAATTCATTCAGCCCAGTCTACCATCCTGATAATAGGTTCCACCCAAATTTCTCATACAAGCAAAATGAACCTATTCAGCATCAAGGTGGTCCACCAGGTTTTCATAGAAACTTCTCCCGAATAGATCCATCACAAATGAACCAACCTTTAGTTCCATCTGTACCTCCTTACAATACCCCTATCCCACAATAATCTTCACCATTAGAAACCATGATGGCTAACATGATGAAACAACAACAAGATTTTATCCAACAGCAACAACAGACCAACATGGCTCAAACCCAGACTAACCAATTCCATGCGCAAGCAATTGCAAAACTTGAAGTTAGTCTAAGCCAAATAGCAAACTCTCTAGAGGATAGGAAGAAAGGTGAACTACCTAGTCAGCCAGTGCCTAACCCTAGTAGGCAACAGAATCAAGAGCCAAGAGGCCAGTTTCAGATTGATTCTAATGGAAACCTTACCCATGAAGTACAGGCAATTACCACTTTACGGTCTGGCAAGAAAGTGGACAACAAAGTTCAACTTCCTGTACAAGAAAAAGAAGAAAAGCATGAACCGAACCCCACTCAGAAAAAGGCACAAGAACAGGGAACACAAGGAATAGAGGAGAAACCAATAGAGACATACACACCCAAGGCTCCCTTTCCTAGTAGACTACAAGACTCAAAGAAAAAAATCTCAGTACGATAAAATCATGGAAGTCTTTAAAAATGTCCAAATAAATTTACCCTTCCTAGATGCCATTAGACAGATCCCCTCCTATACCAAATTCTTAAAAGACCTAACCACGGTGAAAAAGAAAACCAGTATTCCTAGGCAAGCTGTGATCGGTGAAAAAAAAAACCAGTATTCCTAGACAAGCTGTGATGGCGGCACAAGCCTCATCTCTTATTCAACAACAGATTGCCCCAAAATACAAGGACCCTGGTTGCCCCACTATTAAAATTAAAATAGGAGAAACCATCATTCGGAGAGCTCTCCTAGATTTAGGAGCTAGCGTGAACCTGTTATCCTATTCTGTTTACACAGAGTTGGGTTTGGGAAAATTAAAACCCACAAACATCACTCTTTCGTTAACATATAGGACTGTGAAGTATCCTAAGGGAATTGTAGAGGATGTAATTGTAAAGGTAAATGAGTTTTACTATCCTGTGGATTTTGTAGTTCTCGAAACTGAACCAGTGAAAAATCTAGGTAGTCACATCTCGGTAATCCTTGGCAGACCATTTTTGGCCACTTCAAATGCTGTGATCAGTTGCCGAAATGGAATAATGACCTTAGCATTTGGAAACTTGACCGTCCAACTCAATGTCTTTCACAGTAATAATCAACCATCTGAGATGGATGATTTAGAAGAAATTCACATGATTGAGAATATAAGCAGCAAATCCTTCGAGGAATCAAGTTATTCTAATCCACTAGAAAGATGTTTGGCCCAATTCAGTCAAGATTGTGAGGAGGAAAAGTCGAATCAGGAGGTTAATGCATTGTTAGATTCCATTCCTGTAATGGATACTAGCAGATGGGCTACTAAATTTGAATCATTACCTATACCTGAATCCCAGCTAGTACCTTCAAGTGTCAAACCTCCCCAGCTTGAACTTAAAGATCTGCCTGAAAACTTAAAATATGCATTTCTCGGGGACAACAACATCTTACCTGTGATTATTGCATCAAATTTAACTAAAGAACAGGAAGAGAAGTTGTTAAATATCCTTCAGAAAAATCAAGAAGCAATCAGCTGGTCTATAGCTGATATTAAGGGAATTAGTCCTTCTGTGGTCCAACCTAAAATTCATCTATAAGAGGATGCAAAAACCTCTAAAGAACCACAAAGACGACTTAACCCAGTCATGAAGGATGTGGTTCGAGCTGAAATCATTAAACTCTTAGATGCAGGGATTATATATCCTATTTCTGACAGCCAATGGGTGAGCCCAATTCAAGTCGTACCAAAGAAATCTGGAATCACTGTGATTAAGAATGACCACAATGAATTAGTCCCAACTCGAATCCAAACTGGATGGCGAGTATGCATCGACTACAGAAAACTGAACGTCATGACTAGAAAAGACCACTTCCCACTACCCTTCATTGACCAAATGTTAGAACGTCTAGCTGGCCACTCTCATTACTGTTTTCTTGATGGTTATTCTGGATATAACCAAGTTCCAATTGCACGTGAGGATCAAGAGAAAACCACATTCACCTGTCCTTATGGCACTTTTGCCTATCGTCGCATGCCTTTTGGGTTATGCAATGCACCGGCTACATTCCAGCGGTGTATGATGAGCATTTTCTCCGACATGGTGGAAAAATTTTTAGAAGTTTTTATGGATGACTTTTTTGTATTCGGATCTAATTTTAATGAATGTCTCCATCACTTGACCCTTGTTGTAGAACGATGTAAAGAGAAAAATTTAGTTCTTAACTAGAAAAAATATCATTTTATGGTCCAATCAGGTATTATTTTGGGACACATTGTGTCACAAAGGGGAATCGAGATGGATAAAGCCAAAGCAGAATTAATTGCCAAGTTACCACCTCCCAAAACTGTTAGGAAAGTCGAATCCTTTTTAAGGCATGTGGGTTTTTACCGCCGCTTTATCAAGGATTTCAGTAAATTGTTGAAACCCTTATGCGATCTGTTGGCGAAAGATGCTACTTTTAATTTTTCGCCAATTTGTATAACTGCTTTCGAAAGACTAAAGTCTGAACTAACCTCAGCACCCATCATAAGGTCCCCAGATTGGAATCTGCCATTTGAAATCATATGTGATGCATCTGATTATGCAATAGGTGCCGTCCTAGGTCAGCCAATGGGGAAGCTTCCCCATGTGATTCATTATGCGAGCAAAACTCTGAATGATGCCCAACTCAACTATTCTACCACTGAAAAAGAGTTGTTGGCTGTTGTCTTTGCTCTTGACAAATTTCGTCCCTATCTAATAGGATCCAAGGTCCTTATTTATTCTGATCATGCCGCCCTTAAGTACCTTCTCACAAAGAAGGATGCCAAGGCAAGACTCATTCGTTGGATCCTATTGCTTCAAGAATTTGATCTTGAAATACGAGATAAAAAGGGATCTGAAAATATTGTAGCTGACCACTTGTCCAGATTAATTGTTGAATCATCTGGAGAATCCATGCCTGTGTCCGAGACCTTCCCTAATGAACAATTAATGATGATTTCCCATATCAATGTTCCATGGTATGCTGATGTAGTCAACTATCTAGTTACTGAACGAATACCCAGTTCATGGACCAAACAAGAGAAATTCTGCTTTCTAGCTCGTGTAAAATAGTATTTTTGGGATGAACCATACTTGTTCAAATACTGTCCCGATCAAATCATCAGACGATGCATCCCTAAACACGATCAAAGGAATGTCCTTTGCTTTTGTCATGACTATGCTTGTGGTGGTCATTTTAGTGGGAAGAAAACTGCTGCAAAAGTTTTGCAGTGCGGATTTTATTGGCCCACACTTTTTCGAGATGCGCATGACTATTGTAAATCTTACGATCGATGTCAACGATTAGAAAAACTTTCGAGAAAGAATGAGATGCCCCTGAACCCTATCTTAATTATAGAAATCTTCGATGTTTGGGGTATTGATTTTATGGGTCCTTTTCCTATGTCGTTTGGGCATCAGTACATTCTTGTGGCAGTTGACTATGTATCAAAATGGATTGAGGCAATCGCGTGTAAGACCAATGATCACAAAGTAGTGATCAAGTTTCTTAAAGAATCTATCTTTGCTCGTTTTGGCACCCCTCGTGCTATCATTAGTGATGGGGGAAAACATTTTTGTAATAAAATCTTTAAAGCCCTTATGAGAAAGTACAACATTAATCACAAGGTCAGTACACTATATCATTCACAAACAAGTGGACAAGTCGAAATTTCCAATCGGGAGATCAAGACCATCTTTGAAAAAACTGTTCATACATCTCGGAAGGATTGGTCTCTTAGGCTAACAGATGCACTGTGGGCATATCGGACGGCTTACAAAACACCAATTGGAATGTCTCCATATAGAACTGTCTATGGCAAGGCCTGCCATTTACCTGTCGAGTTAGAACGCAAGGCCTATTGGGCGATTAAAAATTTAAATTTCAATCTTGACAAAACGGGAGAACATAGGAAGCTTCAACTCGATGAGCTTGAAGAAATTAGAAACGATGCTTACGAGTGTACCAAGAAGTACAAAGATCGCATGAAAATCATGCATGATAAAATGATCATTCGTAAGGAATTTCACCAAGGACAAAAAGTCCTTCTATATGATTCTCGATTACATCTATTCCCTGAAAAACTTAAATCTCGCTGGACTGGCCCATCATAGTAGAGAAAGTGCATCCGCATGATGCAGTAGTAATATGCAATACCAAGGATGGTAGGTCCTTTCAAGTCAATGGACATCGTTTAAAACCATACCTTGAGTATCTGAGTCCAGAAGTTGAAAAAACACTTCTGACCGACCCTGTCTATATGAATGAATTAGAATTGTCTGGCTAAAGACATAAAACTTAGCGCTCTTGGAAGGCAACCCAACATGTAAATATTATAAATAAATTAATTAATTAATTAAAAAAAATCAATAAATTACTAACATGCAGGTTTGGGGGATTTTGCCCCAATTTTCAATTTACCCACCCATATCAGGTAACTTCTTCTCGGTCCTTTTACTGCTTTAAATTGTCTTTAACATTGAGGACAATGTTAGATTTAGGTTTGGAGGTATTTTTAAGCATTTGGAATTTTTTTTAAAAAAAAGTTTTTAGTTAAAATTTTTGAAATTAGAAAAAAAAATTACAACACACAAGGTATATAAAATCTAAGAGCCCAATGACTAGTCGAAAGTAGTGCAAAGTGAGTTCTTTTTATTAAGTTCCTTTTAGTGAGGTGTAAGCTAATTAGTGCTTTGAATTTCACAACACATCTGGCCTGCATTTTCTAAGGTATAGGTTCGACATTGTGTTGAAAATATGGGAGCAACCTCGAATCCTGATGAACCATCTTTTTCTGATCCAAAAAAAAAATGGTGGATTTAGTCAGGTACATCGAAAAGGGCTACCTATTATCAAAAGTCAGCGGGCTTGTGATGAGGAACCCGAGTATAGGTCCGTAGGAGACTCTTGATGCCCGACACCTCAAACCAACTGGTGTGAGAATTGTCGACTAATTGCTCGCTACATGGAGGAATCATCACAGGAGTAAAAGTGCACAATATATACATTATCATGTTTTTTAAAAAAAATAAATAAATAAATTCTGTATATTGACCTTAAGAAAGACAATAGTGTGAAAGCCATCGTTGCAAAAATTCGAATAAACTGGAATATTACAGATAAAGCCCATGAGGTATTAAAGTAAACATCCACAACTCTCGAAATTCTCCAGATAAGATGATTTTGAATCAGCAATTAGGTCTTGTCCGACCAATTCTTGGAAACTACTAGCATTAGCGATATTTTGGAGATCCAAAACCTTAGCTTGTGCATGGTCCAGACTTCACTGAGCACTCAAGTATAAATAAGTCTGACAACTTCCTAACAGAAAACTTAATGACTTTAACTTAAATTGCATACTAACCTAGAATTTGGGCTACTTAGTAATTAAAACCTTGTGTGCTTTTGAAATTCTTATCAGTTATATACTTGAAATTAGACTTTCATTTCAAAAAAAAAAAAGGGATTGAAGTTTGTGGGTAACTTCACTGCAAACCCTCACGAGATAACACTCGTCTACTAGGGTAACCTAGGGGTTTAACGGCTTGTCGCACGTGCTAAGTGCAATCGTGGTGCTCTACGAAAGTGAGTATTTATTTTAGTTCATATATATAATAATAATTAATACTAAATAATAATAATAATAATAATAAAACTTTTGCAATCTTATTTTCTCATTTTCGCACTAAATTGCTAGAGACTAGCAATAAGCTGGTTGGGGGGTGTGATGAGAGCACAAAAGTGCAATCGTCATACCATCTTAATTAGTATTATAGTTAATCATTAATGATAAAATTAACTAATTAACGTTGTATTTGTATTTGAGTGCAAGTAATCCAAGAGACCCAATAACATTGGGTTTGAGCTCAGCTCATCCCAGTGTGCCAGCCAGCAACAGCCCAAACCGCACGGGCCCAATCCTACTATGACCTGGTCAAGCACATTTGCCCCCGAGCGATTTCCCACATTGTGCTAGCCATCCCACGGTTCATCAGCATCACATCTTCAACACGTAGCGATGTCCCAGCATCCGCGCCGTCCATCGGATCACCATCATCTTCAGCCTTCA
This sequence comes from Phoenix dactylifera, assembly GCF_051530095.1. Classification (NCBI taxonomy): domain Eukaryota; kingdom Viridiplantae; phylum Streptophyta; class Magnoliopsida; order Arecales; family Arecaceae; genus Phoenix; species Phoenix dactylifera. The sequence goes on from NC_143191.1 coordinate 19,881,625, forward strand.
ATCCCAACGCCTCAAGCCACGTCATAGTGCCAGCCCATCCGCATCCCAGCAGCTGGATTACCGGCTCCCTCCGTTGGCAAGCCATCGTCCGGATCCGCCTCCCAAATCACCGGAAGAAGGAAATAGGAAGCACTCAGCAGCTCTTCCGTGATCTCCTTACGCGATCAAAATCCTAGAGGCCAGCCCCTCTTCCGTGATCCCAGCAACGCCCGACTCACAGCCGTCCGCACGTCCTCATCTTCTGTGATCAACGCCACAGCATCCCGTGGCATCTTCCATTTCAGCGTGTCCCCGCCGCTCTTGATTCTCCTCCCGGAATCCCGCGTTCGTCCGTGATCCCAGCGCCTCACAGTAGCTGCCAACGCGTCCTCACCGCGCCTCACAGCCATCCGCGCCTTCCGCATCAGGCGTCCGGCGATCCCGCATCCGTGGTCCAAAGAAGAAAGTCCTCCAGATGAGCGATCCGCCCAGCAACCACATTCTACACGCGGTGAAAATGCCCAGATCGCCTTCCATATTCACCGCTCTCCAAGGGCTATAAGAAGGGGGGAAGAAACAGAGAGGGAGGAGGGGAGCGCTCGGTTGTGGGCCAAAGAAACAGGGGAAGGGAAGCTCTATTCCAAAGAAAAAAAAAGAGAGAGTTTTGAGTTTGTGCTCTGTTTTCAAACAGGGCACCTTGTTGTTCTTTTTTTTCTTTTTATTTTTTTTGTTTTATTTTAATTAAAAGCAGTGTTGTTTTTAATTTTAATTAAGAGTTTTATTTGTAACTCTTTCTGTTACAATTTTACTGGAGAGTTTTATTTTAAGAGCTTTAGATTTGCAATTTTAATTTATGTTTTTCACATTCTATAATTTTTCTTTTCATGCAATATATGAAATTCTCTCTCATGCAATCTAGGTTCCAGGCTTTAATCTTCTTAATCACTATTTTCATCCATGCCAAAGTTTTCTTTTGAATAGTTAAGTATTTCATGAAATTTATAAATGCTCTTCGATTTCTAAGTACTTGTCTTTTCTTTATTTTAAAAATAATGAAGATTTTCTGGTAGACCAGAAAATCAGTCAACATCCCCGACGAAATGTTTTTCTTCTATCATTCAAAAATCGATTTCAAATCCGAGTGAACGTTTTAATTTTTATGCAACTCCAATCGCCTTCCTGTGGATCGACCTCTTACGATCACTATTCTTCGAGTAGAACAGGTAAGAGTAAAATTAATTTAAACTTTGTTTGTCGGTTCTAACAACGATCTGTCTAGCATATTTTTAGGTAGACAGGAATTGGACAACACAAAGTCAGAAGTTAAAATTACTTTCTGATTTACATTTAGCTTCAATAACGCAATTGCTATGGTACCAAAGTTCTGGTAAAATAGGATCAGTTTTTGATGTTAGCATACATCCTAATATAAAAATACAGGGGACTCAAATCAAATTTGAGATGATTATGTATCGCATAGATAAATTGGTACTTCTATGTATCTACTTGCATAGATCCTTAACATTTGTGAACTGGGTGTTCGGCACAGGTGCCTTGCATCTTAAGGTGTCCCTAAGTGCCTGACGTGGAAACCTCCAACAACGTTAGCACTGGAACATGATATATTATATATGACCTCACTCACTCTTTCTTTTTGTATTTAATCTTTGTGCATAAATATGTCTCTTTATACATACGAATCCACTCCCTCCATTTTGAACTAAAGCCTCTCCATTCAAGCAGCTCCCACCTGATCCCTAATGCAATATTGTTTCGAAACCAACTAATGATCTTCTTTTGTTGTTAGCAGATATGAGCTCCACTCTCATTGACGAAAATTCATCTTTTTCTCTCTGTGAATGTTGACTAATTCTGCCCACCCCACTGTGGCATGCCCCCACCCCCTTTGGCTTCTTTCTGTATACCGTTCTCTCACACACATACATAGAAACTGCTCGTGTGCATGTGCATGTTTGCATGTGTGCATGTGTGCATGTGTGCATGTGTGCTTGTCTATGTGCACATACATGAATTTATGTATGTCTGTATGTATGAATATAGATAATGGAAATACCTAAACAATATCCTTTTGACGAAATGCTACCTAATCATTGTAAGAACAGCCTAACAAAAGATAAGACACCCCAAACATGAGGGAATGGGCTTTGAAAGATCGGATCTAGTTCACAAATAGCTGTGGTAACTTTATATTAAGAACACTGACAATTGAAGTGTCCCTAACCATGTCATGCCACATTGCACCATCTCCAACTGTCCAAAATTGCCGACAGTTGGTGATCCTTGCTAAAGTTCGGAGCAAGCATAAGAAATTGGCACCCATATTCTATTGTAGCATGACCCTGCAAGTGCTGCAAGGATCACGTGAGCTTTACCAATGATGTCTTCTTATTGTAGAAAACTAATCTTCTGCAGTTTCTTGTGTTGGCTTTTGTTTTATTTTTCAATTAATAACATTTTTCATGTTGCCACTGAATTTTAAAAGATGGCAAAGTGAAGATATTAAGGATGGAGTGGTAGGACTTTCATAGAAATAGGGTGTTGCACCCACAATAACCTTGCTTCTACATCTGCACCTGCTTTCTGAACCTTCCACCAAAACACTATCTTTAAGTGAAATCAGTAATAATTTAGCAATAAATGCACCATTCATTGGTTAGCTTTTCCTTGGAATTATTTATTCATTTCTTAATTATGATGACAAAAAGTAATTCTTCATTACTTAATAGTACTAAGAAATGAAATGTTTTCTCTTTTTTGTTTTTTCTTGAGATTTATTCTCCATTGTGCTTGCACTTAAGCTACCTTAGAAATATATTTTGGAATATATTTTGGTGTCATCACATCGGAAACTTCATATGATTTGTTTTAGTGGATTAGGAACATTTCCAATTAAGATGTGCAAATATTTGAATTGAATTTGACTGAATTTAGGCTAATTTGATAATTTTCTCTGATTTAATATATGCAAAATAAACTAAGTATGAACTAGAAGGTAGTTGACATGATTAAAAAGGCTCTTTACAAGCAATAATTTGCTGCTTAGATGCCAGGAGGTTTATTTGTGATGTTTGGCATGTTTGCTGTACTTGATTTCTTTGGGACTTTATATGACAACATCAAAGCTAATTAATAAAGCCTTACTATTAGTATATCATAATATAAGCTCTGCAACATACTTAGAACCATCAACGAACCAACAGGACACCATAGGCATCTAGAGGAACTCCACTGTGCAAATCTAGAACCCATCAATATCCGCTTTAACAGTTAAACTTCTATGTATAATTTCTTGAAATAGAGCAGGTTTATGCATTGTCGTGCACATTCAAGGCAAGAGTAAGTAATACCTGGTAAGAAGGAAGCTTTTTGACGGCTTTGTGCCCAGGAAAATCTGCAGATACACGCAACACGATTTTTTTTAAAAAAAAAGAAAAAGATAATTGGTGTTCAAGCACAACATTAGTACGGACAACTAAGAAAATTTAGGAACATTAACTGAAATTAAAAGATAAATCTTCAGATTATGTGGTTGACAAGCCGTTTAAATATGGGATCATCCAGATGTCCTGATCAATGGAGTTTCTAATGACTTCCAGGAGACTATTTGAAGCCTACCGGTTTTTCTCTATCATCTAATGTAAACTGATTAAACAAATGATAGTTGAAGTCACTTCTAACTTGTCAAGCTGAGGTGCAGCTTATGATGCTGTCTATAATTTGCACATTTTAAAAAACCTAGTAAGAGCAATCAAATGTTGCCACGAACAAGTTTCTTTTGTCACTTGTTGAAACATTCTGATTTTCAAGTGAAGTCTTTCAAATTATAATCATATGAGTCAGCAATTATCTATCACCATAGTCATGCAAGCGTTTGATATTGTTGAGTAAAGCAATTTACTGCATCTAGCTAAACAACCATACAACTTCATAACATGGATTGGATTTGTTCAGTACATAAAAACAAAACATAAAACAATTATTACATCATCTGGATTTATCTTGAAGAAAACAAAAATGTCCTGACAATTTAAAGATCCATTTTCAGCTCATCATTTATTAATTATATTTGAATTTTTTTATGTTTAAAATTATGGTTCAAGTCAAGAATTATTAGTTGCAGACTATTTAAATAAAATAGAAATGCTTCAACTCATGATGCTGTATTTGTAAAGTAACATTGCATATACCTTTTCTTTTAAAAGAAAAAGTGAACAGTCACTCTGTTTTCATTTATGAAATGCAAACAAGAAACATGAATGGTTCCCATTCAAGGGGAAAAGCTAACCAGAATAAGAAAATTCATAAGACCAAAGGTCACTCCCTTGTGATCTCCATTTTTTACTTGTCATCAACATCTAAATCCTCCTCAATTCACCACAAATCACCAAAAGCAGTTGAATCCTGTCTTATCCCCACATGCACCTGCTCAAGATTGCATTCACTTGCCCACCAAAATGTATACTTCCTGGTAACAGAATTCAGCTATTAGATATATCCCCGGTGAGAGAATACAACCAGATGCAGTCAGTGTTAGAGAGCTAGAACCCATTACATTAGGACTCAATAATTGCTGTTACTCAATTATAGTTTTATTTCTGGGTGTGCACCTTCTGAGCACCCTTAGTCCAATGTGTTTATGTGAATCCTTTCTTTGACTTTGGTATTCATTAAAAGAGACAGAAAACTAGGCCATGGCCTTCATGGCAATTTTTGAGCTCCCACCACCATAGTATGGCCCTTGATGCCGTGTTGTGGTGCTTACTCCCTCTTGGTCCCTAGCATGCTTTGCAGGCCTAAACCTACTACAGACTCAATGTGACTAAGCAGTAGCATGTGACCAAAAGGGGATAGGCCTTTTTGGTTAACTGGGTTTGTGAAGGTTATGGTAGTTGAGTCGGATTCAAAGAGTTCAGCATTTACATATAGAATGAGAATAAATTTAGAACTTTCTTGCCCTAGCCATGCTGGAAAAGGTAAAGAGATGAAGAGAAGGATAAAGAGAGTATGGAGGAAAAAAAAGGATAGGTTGATTAGGAAAAATTCATGGATGCTTAATAGGTTGTTTTGGCCTAAAAAAGGTAGGGAATATGTGTAAGAAGCTAGGGTTCATGTTGGTATACAGATGGGAAGTGATTTGGGTGCAAAATAGGGTCAAAAAGATCAAGTTTTGAGGGTTTCACGTGAGCTGGAAAAATAAAAACAGGAATAAAAATTTTGTTTGTTTTGTGAATTTGAAGGATAATTGGCGAATGGGTGGCTACAGGTTTGTTGCTTTTGGTTGCTAGGGTCTAGCGGGCATGCAATCAGATGCGAATTTGAGCTTTTAGGGTTCTGTAATTAAAGAAAAAGAAGCAGAAAATAGATAGATTTTCTAGGAATCACACCTAGAATCTCGTAGGCCACCAAGGATTAGAATTGCATCACATAACTCAAGAAGAAAGCATAATTGCTTAAAAATAAATTTTTGATTACCTTCATAATAAGAGATTACGCCCTTATTTATATAGTTCTAATACTCCTACTAGGACTTGGACTCCAAATAATAAATATGCAACTTAGACTAATAAGACCCCATTAAAGACTATAAAATTGCCTCAAAACATAAATAGACCTAAAATACAACCCATGAGCCCTATGACAAGCCCATGTCCAGAAAATCTGAAATATTACAAAACTACACCTCACTCTAAAAACTTACGAAAATGTTTATAAAACTGAACTAGCATTATAGTACTGCTGAAAACATAAAATTAAGATTCTATAATGACTAATTTATCCTAAGCAAGGTCCTAACAGGGTCCCGAATCATATAACACATTCCAAATCAAGGATTAGGCATTAGAACCAGCCTTAGGACACTTTTATAGGTCTTTAGTGGTTGCTGCCAACGTCCTCCATCAAAGAGAAGAGAGAAACAGGCAGCACTGAACCGCTAGTGCTGCAACATCTTTTTTCCTTACTTTTACTCCTCCCTTTTGATTTTTTGGTGATTAGTCTCTAATCTCTACCTTTCTCTCTTCCTCTCTTATGGGCACTGGATTCATCCATTTTGAACTACTAGTTTCCCACCATTGGCCTGCTTTCACCACCAGCATACTTTCATTGGCCAAAGGAAAAAAAGCAAAGAGAAAAGTAGAAAGCAAGAAGGGAGAAGGGAGGAGGAAGAAGAAAGTAAGCACAAGCTTCGCAACTCCACACCTAGGGCTGCCAAAAGAACAAGCTATCATGATGAGAAGCTCACTCATATTTGGCTTGCTCGAGTGGCAAGCAACCTGAATGGGAGCCAAGGACTAAGCTAGAAATATAAGCAACCCAAACACAAGCTATGAAGAGCTCATTTGTGTTCACTCAATATGTTTTGAAACATAAATTTGCTAATTGTCAACAAATTTTAGTATTTATTTGTTCAGTAAATAATTCTCGCAAGAGGAACAAAATGGCCTATATGCCTTGGTAGAGCATGTACCTTAGCAATTAGATTGTGATTTAACAGCTTGGATCAGTTAGCCTTATAAAATCTTCCCAAGGTAATCCTTTCTCTCCAAACTCCAAAAGAAGTGTCTCAATGGCGCAACCCACTACCTGTATCCCTCCATTGCCCTGAAGCCCCCAATCTTCTAAGGTTCCCAAGTCCCAACTTCATCTCCTTCCCTTTCCTCTTCTCCAAAGGTGAAAAACAATGTTGGAAAAGAGTGGCACTCCCAATCTCCTCTCCTCTCCTTGTATGTTCTTCCTCTACAGCATGCAGTAAAAAGGGTAAATGAAACTGGTCATTCATTTTATCTTCATTTTCCACAACGGAGTATCAGGGTGTCAGTGACAATGACAATAGGTTCAAGATATAAAACAAAAATGATTGAAATCCACCCTCAATCTCAAGATTTTTTATGAACTTAATCTAAACCAAGGTACATCGTCTCGATACCGAGCCCTATATTGGTGCCACCCTATCATTGTACCGATACAGTATGGTATAGTGTCGGTATGCCCCCCGTATTGTGTATTGGTACCGAACCGGTATAGTACGGTATACCCTGTACAATATGGCGTATCATGATTTGAATTGTCAATATATGATCTAGGTCTCTTCACCCATGCCATTTTCTATACATCATGCCCTGCTCTCTCATTGTTGAGTGCTTACGCCCTTCCCTTAACAATTAATACCTCCTCTCTCATTGTTGAGTGCCTTAACCATTAATGAACCCAACCAAACCATGCTCAAGTGAGCTTGAATGGAGATGAACCATGCTTAAGCTTAGCCATTCTTAACTCTTGATAAGCTTGAGCTAGCCCTGTATAATTTCAACTAGGACTTTGCAACAAGTCCAACAGTCAAGTATGTCTGTATCCAAGAGTGCCAACTGCCAATAAATATCCTTTTACATACCTTTTGTGGTACAGTAAATATGTTTAGCTCACTGAATCAGTTACTATCAAATTAAAAAACTATAGAAAGAAGAAAGGGAAATTCTATAGACATAAAAAGGTGAAGAATACTGGATGTAAATTGACAGGATTTTTGAAAAAGAAACTGCATGCTATGCTGGAAAACATTGATTTTCATATTCAGAAGTTGCACTATGACTAGCAAAAAGCACAAGCTGTACTAGTAGTCAGAATCATATTATCAAGTATTAGCATTAATATAGAACGGAAGACACTGTGAATACTTACAGAGCTCCTCCACCTGCAGGTGCAGCTGCTTTAAAAAGAGACATTGCAGTTACAGACATACCATTTGCAGCACCTCTTTGCTGTTGAGACTGCAACCATGTACGTATAAGGTTAAATAAAAAATGGTTATGTATAACAATTATTCTTAATAAAGCTTATTTTCTTAGAAGTTATAGGAGAATAAGAACAAAAATGCATCATAGTTACATTTAGAGGAATAGGGAACTTACCACAGCATTGTTCTGTAGAATGTTGAACCCAGTGATTATTGTTACCTGATTTCATTTAAATTAATACACATAAGAAGAGCATTTCAAAAAAAATGACATGAAGTAATATTAAAGAAGTAACCTACATGGAAAAGCAAACAGATACAAATTTATTTTGATTATTTGTAAATAACATTAAGAATGCAATGTCAACTGTTAATCCACAAACATTTGATGAGGTTCTTTAACAGCATCATGTTGTTTTAGGCATGTACTGAATTAGGTCAATAATACCAGTAATTGCCCGATTAATTTGATTATATTCCAAGCAATTTTTGCGGAGATCCAATACCAGTGCATCATAAAAACAACAGGATTTTCTGCTTGAGAAACAGCTTAGAAAACAAAATGCATTGACACAAAATTAAGTTGATTATAGAGTTATGCATGCTCATTAGTTTCATTTAGGAAAACTCCCTCTCCCTCCCACTCCTTCTCATGAGAACTTGAGTTAAATCTTTGTTGGTCAGCCAATCATGCTTTAACAGAATTGTAGCCTATACAAGCCTTGTAACAATCTAGGAACTCACCCAAAAAGACTAGCCAGAAAATATTTCTTGATTCCTTGGCCCTATTTATGTAGCCAAGATCTGGCTAGTGTATAGCCGATATGAGTTACATGGATCCCACATTCCATCCATTTAAGCAATGGTATCCTTGCTAAACAAATGATCCAAATCCAATCACAAATACCATAATTGAACCATGGTCAGCTCCAAATAGGCCCATGCTGCAATGTTCCCTAGTCCACATAGGCTACATACCAGGTCTGCTTTGATACTATTTATAATGACCTAAGACCTCCCCCGAGAAGCTAGTTGGAAGGTATTATTACCCAAGATCTACCTATTGCATAACTGATGTGAGACTAAACACATGTTTGCATGAGTCCTCACAAGCCCTTGCCTACAACTATAGGTATGGGCCATGCCATCCCAACTATACATTAAACCTTATAACAAGGCAAAGATCAATTGGTATGAGTTCCACTGAGGACTAAGAATGAGAGAAGCTTGATATTGTTGTTTCCTAGTTCTTCATAAAAAGGCAAAGATCAATTGATACACTCATATAAAAGGATTGAGCATATGATAGAAGCCTAGCGTGGCTGTTAAGAAAAAGGAATTTCTCATGTCCAATTCATCGAAAGCATTATTAATGAGGAAAAAAAATAGATCTTGACAAAAGACGGTAGACAAAGTTTAATGGCTCACCATTTACAAGCAATGACTTGAAGTTTTTTTTAAAAAAAATGGCAGGATAATAGACCAAACTGGATTACCATATGACTTGAATTGTTTGATAAACTTAGTTCGTAGTCACAGGCAAATGCTGTAAATAAATGGTGGCAGGTGCAGGGTGGAGCTAACTGCAACTATGGGTGGGGGAGGATTTCCAAAAAAAATACATTAGTTCTTTCTGCAACCTAGGTAAATAAATTCTGACATGGCAGATTTAACAACACCTACTCTTAAAGGATAGAGACAATTCAGCCGATCAGGACGGTTTGATCTTTAAAATCCCCCGAGCACCCTCCCTCCTATTCTCTCCCCCCCCCCCAACTTCCACCATGATCGGAGCTTCAAAGCCCCATAGGTACCCAATGTCAAAGGCTCCACCAGTACCTGATGTCAAGGCCACCATGATTGATCGACACCAATGCCAATGCTAACAATCTCGAACAATGCCGACTCTGACTCCAATGCACTTGATCACCGTCAATGTCCTATACGCCTCTCTTTCTCCCACCCTCTCCCTCCTCTCCACATCTCTCTTTCTTCCTTTCATCTTGCCTCCCCACCCTCGGTCTCATCCTAGTGTTAGGGTTAGGGTTTTCTCTCCCTTTCCCTCTATCTCTCTTTCTTCCACTCCTCCCTCCCCCCTCTCTATGGGCCCCTCTCTCTCACTTTCTCCCTCCTCTCTTTTTCTCTCTCTCCTCTCTCTCTCTCCCTCTACCAGCTTTGGTATGTCGGATGGTATAGTACATACCAATACCACACCAAGCTAGTTGCTAGCTAGTACAACCCCAAATACCAGTGCAACAAATTTTACCTACTCTCAACTCCAACAACTCTTGTAAATAGACAACACAAGTTAAAATAATATGAGACTATTGCACATCAGCTTTGTTATTCTAGTAGTGAGTGAGAGATGACAAGCAAAACAATAAAGGGAAACTCAATAAGATCTGTAATATCATAATACCACTAGTGAGTTGTTTCTTCCCATAAAAGTAGTGAGTGTTACAAGCCAGTGAGATATTATCTCTATACTTCTTATCAAGGATGGTCGAACTATCCCGAACTAGGCGATTTGGTGTGTATTGAACCAAACCATCCAGGAACTTGAATTGGGTTGAACTATTTGGTTCTACCTAGTTTCAAGCTATTTCAGATTGTAATGGACTAAACTAGGAGATTAGGTTATTTAAAATTTGAGTCACGACTCCTCTCGATCCTTCTTCCTTTCTCCCGATCTTGCTTGTGTATGCCTTCTTTCCCGTTCTCCCGATCCTCCTCTCCCCTCTGCCCTCTTCCTTCTCTCCCTCTCTCGATCCTCCTCTCCCCACTCTATCAATCATCCTCGTCTCTCGTGAATCATGAACCCTTGCTAGAATTAGGATTTCATCACTGTCGCTGCCACTATCGCCAACCAAGGTTGGTAGAACCGGTACCCGGGCCCATGCCAGTTGCCCAATAGTATGATATGGTACATTACCATGCCGCGTCCACTTGTGGCATACGACAAAGGGGAGCCTGAGAGGGAAGGGGAGAGGGAGAAGAAAAGAGAGGAAAAAAGAGAGGGAGGAAGGAAAAGGGAAAAGAAGGGAGGGAGAGAGCTTTCAAGCCCTCTATCCTCCATCTATGTCATAATGAAAGAGAGGAAAAGAGAGAGAGGGAGGGAGAGGGAGAGGTTGAGGGAGAGGAAGGGATGGAGAGAGGTCAAGAGACAGAGAGGGAGAGAGCTTTCGAAACCCCTCTCCTCCAGTGCGGCATAACAAGCGTGGAGCCTTTATTTTGGTTTCGAAACAGAGGCTCCACCCCTATTATGCCACCCGGCGGCCTCTCCCTCTCTCCCTCCCTCCCTCTCCCTCTCCCTCTCCCTCTCCCTCTCCCTCCCTCTCTTTTTCTCTCTTTTATTACGCCATATTCAGAGAAAAGGAGGCTCGAAAGCCCTCTTCCTCTTCCTCCCTCGACCTCCCTCCCTCTTCCTCTCTCTCCCTCCTTTCCTCCCTCTCCCTCTCCCTCTCCCTCTCCCTCCCTCTTCCTCTCTCTCCCTCCTTTCCTCCCTCTCCCTCTCCCTCTCCCTCCCTCTTTCTCTCTTTACCTCTCTTTCCTTCTCCCTCTCCTCCTCCCTCGCTCGTGTCTCGAACTATGGGGTGAAACCATACCGGTCCGCTTTTGGTATGACTCATGCCCGGAATCGGACGGTTTGAGGTGGTACAACGAACCATGCCACCAACGATGATGATGACCACGAACCTACCAAAACGACAACAATGTTGGATACACACTATCCCTCCATCCGTCCCTCTCTCCCCACCCCGTTCTCTCTCCTCCCTCTCCACACTCTCCCTCCCCCCCTTTGGATTCCATTGTGCCTTGAGTCAATATGGTACATATTGGAACTATATCAAACTAGTAGCCAGCGGTATGACCTTGTTACTGGTTCGGCGAAGCTTATTTGATATTTTTTTCTGAGACTAGCAATGCATTTCTATTGTTATAAGGTGCACTTTATATTTCTCCAACAAGGCATTTAGGTGCCATTTGGCATCATTTTCATTTTTTCAGAAATAAAAAAATAGAATTTTCATTTTCATTCTTTCCTAAATTTTTAAACATATAAATATTGATGCAGGAGCATGAGCCCAAGCATGGATGCATGCGTGGAGATGTGATCCTCATCCTTGGGCATATCTAGTTATATTGGGTCCTAGTGTTTCGACGCCCAATTACATTGAGTCCTAGTCATGTTGAAGAGTCCTAATTTATTTGGAGTCTTTATAATGGGTCCATGTGCCGTGTGAAAGAGTCCTAGCTGATTTGGATTCTTAGTCATGTCTCAATTAAAGAGTCCAAGTTAATTAAGAGTCTTGAGTTAAGGAGTTTGGGTCTAACATTGGACATGTCCAATGTTACATTGAGTCCTTTTGTTTGAGGCGTGTCAAGTTCCCTTGAGTTAGTGTCCAACGCCTAAATCACATTGAGTCCAAGGCGTTGAAGAGTCCTTGTGTGTATGTGGAGTCTAGTCATTTGTCCTCATGATGTTTCGGAAGAGTCCTAGCCGACTTGGACTCTCATTCCATGCGCCATGAAGAGTCCAAGTCGAGTGGGAGTCTTGTTAGTTAATTTAGTCAATTGTTTAAATTAAAAAAGTCCATGTCAAGTAGGAGTCCTAATTCAAATAGAAGTCCTAGTTAAAGAATGAATCCTTGTTAAAGAAGAAGTCTACCAATTTCAGATTGTTAGAGTCCAACTTATCCCAACCTCTTACTCTATATAAAGAAGAGGTTGAAGAATAAAATGCAGAAATTAGAGTTCTGCAAAAAATTTGAGAGCCTCTCTCGTGAAAAAAGTGAGACGCTTCCCTTTTCTTTTTCTTGGTGAGACACCAAGCCTTGGTAGAAGTTAGTGAAGGTGAGACTCTCTTATCCAAATCCATATTTATCTTTCCTTTATCCACGTTTTCAGTAAATATCCCTTCTTTTCTTCACGCAATGCCCATCCTCATTTGAGAGTCCTTGTGGAAGGACTCCCCCCAATCCTCATGCCATAACCCATTCCTCATGCCATATCCTTCCTTAATTAAAAGTCCTAGTAAGAGGACTCCTCCCTTCATTCTCACGCCCTCCTAGCCCTATCCTTATTCTCACGTCAATAACTCCTCCCCTTCTCACGCCAACAACCCATTCTTATCTCGCCACCAACCTAGTCCCATTGAAAGTCCTCATCCCTATCTCACGCCATCCATATTCCACGCCCCAACCCAATCATTCTTTGGGTCCCAAACCAAGCCCAAACCCAATCAAACTTGGGGTCACAACCTAATTCCATCCGCCCCTAATCCAATCAAGCACAATCCCCATTTTCGATCACCATTCATTGAACCCAATTGAACCAATTAGCCATCGATCATCTTCCTTTCCCCATCCACAAGAAACCCTAGCCGCCATTGAAAGAGAAAAAAAGAGAGAAATCAGCTGTCATCCCCAATCTTCAGCAACCTACCTACCCCCTCTACGTCAATTGGTATCAGAGCGAAGATTCTGCATCATCATGAGTATGAGAAGCAGCCGCCCCTACAACATCGATCGACAACGAGATGAGATAGAGATGATAGCTGAAGTTCTCCATCAAATGGTTGCCTTGAATCAAAAGATGGATGCTTTTTGTGTGGAGGCACAACGACGACGTCGCCCTACCTATACTCAAGTTGGGCGATGCTCTCCAAAACGCAGCAACAAGGGCATTTCTTTTCCTCGAGGTATTCTCTTTTTCTCAATATCTGAAATCTCTGCAAATAGGATACAAATCCGGAGCGAGGAGCAGCAAGGACCAGGAAAAAGAAAGAGTCCTATGCCACAAAGAGGAAGCAAATCCGATTGTTACAAGTGCGGTGGTCGAGGGCACTTTGCTGATGTTTGCCCCACCAAAGACCAGCGCTTTGCATTAGCGTGCAAAGAAGACGAGATCGCGAAGACATCTGAAGTTCCTCCTAAACCCACTGAGATCAAAGAAGAGGAAGGCAACGAGGAAGAAGCACCTGCGGTGGAACCAGAATGTTCAGATCTACCCGTTTGTGTCGATCGCAGGGTCCTTTCGGGTTGCAAGCAAGGCGAAGAAGTTGGATCTGAAATTCCAAAGGTAATCCTATCTGATTTCAAGTCGATTTTGGAGGACTTTTCTGATGCAACACCTGAAGATCTACCCAAGGAACTTCCACTAATGCGCGACATTCAGCATGCCATAGATCTCGTTTCGAGATCTAGTATATCCAACCTCCTAGTTATCCCTTCTTCCCCACCCTTGTCTTCCCCAAGACCTTCTTCTCCATCGCTGCCCCTTCATCTACGCCACCAAAAGTGGTTTCAGATCTCGTCCGCTGCAACAATGTGCCTTCGGAGTCCGCTTGTGCCCCAAAAATTGGTATCAATCATGAAGTTGAGACATGTTCGCATCGATTGCTAAGGAAGATGGTTCTGAAAATTCAGAAGAGATGACATCGGATTTCAAGAAGGATAATCTGATAGCTAATGGAAGCCACGAAGAGCACAAGCAGTGCCAAACCGATCCGCGCGCAGTGCCACACCGAGCACCCGCGTGCAAGGTCACAACCAAGCGCAGCAGCCACGGTAGCCGCATGCAGCACCATCTCCCGGCGTTCACCTGGACGTGCATCCCGTGCGCACCGGACCGCGTCCCGTGCGCACCGGACCGCGTCCCGTGCGCACCGGACCTGCGTCCGTGCATGTCCATCCAGTTGGCGGCCTGCCGGCACGCCAGCCTAGAGCACCAATTCCACCAGGGCTCTTCCGGCGCGCATCAGCCTGCATCCGTGTGCACACTAGATGGCGGATCCCATCCGAGCCAAGATTCCTCAAATCAGCCCCAACTCGACGGAGTCGAGTTCTTCTCAGCAGGAGAAATTGATGCAAGAGCATGAGCCCAAGCATGGAGGCGTGCATGGAGATGGGTCCTCATCCTTGGGCATGTCTAGTTACATTGAGTCCTAGTCGTGTTGAAGAGTTCTAATTTATTTGGAGTCTTTGTAATGGGTCCATGTGTCGTGTGAGAGTTCTAGCCAACTTAGTCATGTGTCAAATAAAAGGTCCAAGTTGATTAGGAGTCTTGAGTTAAGGAGTTTGGGTCTAACATTGGGCGTGTCCAATGTTACATTAAGTCCTTTTGTTTGGGGCGTGTTAAGTCCCCTTGAGTTAGTGTCCAATGCCTAAATCATATTGAGTCCAAGGTGTTGAAGAGTCCTTGTGTGTGTGTGTGGAGTCTAGTCATTTAGTCCTCATGACGTTTAGGAAGAGTCCTAGCCAACTTGGACTCTTATTCCATGCACCATGAAGAGTCCAAATTGAGTGGGAGTCTTATCTTGTTAGTTGATTTAGTCAATTGTTTAAATTAAAAGAGTCCATGTCAACTAGGAGTCCTAGTTCAAGTAGAAGTCCTAGTTGAAGAATGAGTCCTTGTTAAAGGAGTCCACAAATTCAGATTGTTAGAGTCCAACTTATCCCAACCTCTTACTCTATATAAAGAAAAGGTTGAAGAATAAAATGCAGAGATTAGAGTTTTGCAAAATCATTTGAGAGCCTCTCTCGTGAAGAAAGTGACATGCTTCCCTTTTCTTTTTCTTGGTGAGATGCCAAGCCTTGGTAGGAGTTGGTGAAGGTGAGACTCCTCCTTTACGCCATCCCTTGGATTTGTGTGAGGGTGAGACTCTCTTATCCAAATCCATATTTATTTTCTATTCCTCCACGTTTTCAGCAATATCCCTTCTTTTCCTCACGCAATACCCATCCTTATTTGAAAGTCCTTGTGGAAGGACTCCTCCCAATCCTAATGCCACAACCCATTCCTCCCGCCATATCCTTCCTTAATTAAGAGTTCTAGCAAGAGGACTCCTCCCTTCATTCTCACGCCCTCCTAGCCCTATCCTTGTTCTCAAGTCAACAACTCCTCCCCTTCTTATACCAACAACCCATTCTTATCACGCCACCAACCTAGAGTCCTAATCCCATTGAAAATCCTCATCCCTATCTCATGCCATCCATATCCCACGTCCCAACCCAATCACTCTTTGGGTCCCAAACCAACTAAGCCCAAACCCAAATAAACTTTGGGTCACAACCTAATTCCATCCGCCCCTAATCTAATCAAGCACAATCCCCAATTTCGGCCACCATTCATTGAACCCAATTGAACCAATTAGCCATCCATCATCTTCTTCCTTTTCCCATCCACAAGAAATCCTAGCCGCCATTGAAAGAGAACAAAAAAAGGAGAGAATCAGCCGCCATCCCAAATCTTCAGCAACCTACCCACCCCTGTCTGCGTCAAATATGTTTGGTATAGTCAATTATTTTTAAAAACATAAATATAGTGATAGTGGATGAGGTGATGGTAGCAATGATGGATCCAATGGAGGCATTGATTATAGGAGTGATGGGGGTGGCGACAATATGGTGGAGGTGGCGATGCTCGCGGTGGTCGGTGGAGGTGGCGATGCTGGCGGTGGTGGTAGTAGTGGTGGTAGGAACACCAATAATATGGTGGAGATGATGATGATGACAGCGG
Organism: Phoenix dactylifera; assembly: GCF_051530095.1. NCBI lineage: Eukaryota > Viridiplantae > Streptophyta > Magnoliopsida > Arecales > Arecaceae > Phoenix > Phoenix dactylifera. The sequence continues at coordinate 19,897,877 of NC_143191.1, forward strand.
TGGTATGGTGAAGGCTATGGTGGTGGCGTTGATGATGGCAAGTGTTGGCTATTCCGTGAGGCGGTAATAATGGTGACAGTGGTATGGTGGCAATGAAAATGGTAGTGGCAAGATGTTAGCAATATAATGAAGGTGATGACAGTGTAGTGAAAGTAGCGATGGTGGTGGCGGTGACAACGGCAATAGCGGAATAAGTATGCAGATAATTCTAATGGGTCATATCTTACATGACCAATCACATTTAAATTCCTAATGGGACCAATGGCTACCATTGAAGTTCTAGATAAAAGGGAAAAACCAATGAAGATCATGTAGTGTTGAACAGAAATAATTAAGATAGGAAAGAGACATTCATGCAAATCAATTCAAGAGTTGGACTGAATTTTATCGGATTCCTAAGTGGGAGTAGGATTGGTACATTAAGGTTAGCAGGGCCAACCTGGTTTTCTCAGGAAGATTGAGAAGATAACCATGAAGATTTCCTGCAGTAATAACTATTATAGCATACACATGATGTAACTGTTAGATGTATGTCCTAGAAGCCAATCTGGCGGACACATTATTAATTCTGGAATATAAATTTGTACTTGACTTTATTATTATTGAATAATAAAAGGGCATCTTTTCATTCATATTGTTTATGTGTCTATAAATCGTCCAAGAAATTAATAAGATGATGATACATATTCTCAAGAGTTGAGAATTTGAGCCATGTATCATTGGTGATTAATTTCTAAATGCTCCTGATCAATGGATCATCACGAGTACGGTGATCGATCCGATCAGTGCACAGATCACTTTCCTTATGGATGGACGAGACTCGAGTCCACAGTGTAGGGACACTAAAGTGATAGTGCAGGTGCTTGTTAGAGAACAAAGGTACTGAGCGTGACCAAGACAAGAAGTCACTTGGATGTCTATCCACTCGTCAGTGACTTACTTGATGTTGCAGTAGTGTGACTGGTCCTTTGACCTGCGGTGCTTCGGCTACTCACAGTGAGGTTATTGTAGTTTGACTGCACATATACATGGTCTCTAGTCATATGGGTCCTTCTAGTGTAGATTGGCCGTAGTAGGTTCACTGTAGGAGTAGGATATGCACCTACATGGAATCTATCGACCTTAATAGATGAGGAGTGATCCTATGTGATTTATTAGACTGAGTTCTAAGATCTTGGCAAGGGCAGTATATACAGTGGAGAAAGAATTTTTCACTCTCGAACTCAAGTCGAATAAATCTAGATATATGACAAACGACGGAGTTTGACGAGTTATCCATGACCTCTGGTCTGTAGGGATCCACGATAGAAGGACTGTATCATACGATAACTACACCTAGAGGTTCATCATTCTATTCTGCTGGGTAGCCACTACATACTGCTAGGTGTCACTGGTAGATGGTGACTCACAAGGATCATCTTGATGGTCGATAATCCCTGGTGAGTTGAGTTGGAATTGTTTCAACCCATTGAAAGGAGTTTTCAATGATATTGTGATAGAGATCGCAATATATCTCACTACCAGTTAGAATAGAACCTATGGGGTCACACACATTAGAAGTATTGATCGATCCGATGGTTGAATTATGATTAAGAATCACATATGATCAATTAGATTGATAAATGGATAACCCGTTAAGAGTTAGTAGTTAGAAGAAGAAAAATTGCAATCAGATTGCAATTTAATTTAATTAATTGGATTTCATTAATTGGACTTGATTACGAGTCCTACTTGGAGTAGGATAATTGGAGTCCTAATTGGATTAGAATTTCAAATTAAATTAGAGTCCTACTTGGAGTAGGATTTCTAAAGTCCTAATTGCCTTAGGGCTGAAATTTAATAAGTCCTAATTAGATTAGGATTTTCTTAAGTCCTAATTAATTTTAATTTTTAATCTAATTAATTAAAAGACTCCTAATTGGATTAGGATTGAAGAGTTCAATAGAGTCTTGGTTCAATTAAATCCCAATTAGATTAGGATTTAAATAAAAAGGAAGATTGAGTTCACCTAATCCTTTTTAGAAAAGGATTGGGTCCCTATCTATGTGGCTAAACCCACCCCACTTAATATGATTAAGTGGGGCGTGGGATTAGAGAGGAGAAAAGGAGTACGCCCCTCCCCTTGCTTGCGTGAAAAGAAAAGGAGGGGCGTACGCCCCTCCTCTCTTTGCAAAAGAGTGATAAGGATGAGCTCCTAAAATGTAGGAGCTCATCCTTATCCATTTAGGCTTCAAAAGGAGGAGGGATTTCGGCCCCTCCTCTCGTGCTTTCTTTAAGCATTTCGGCAGCACCCCTCCTCCTCTCATTCCTCCTTCCAGCCGCAAGAGAAAAGGGAGAAAAAGAAAGGGTGGCGTGGCCTTCTTCTTCCTCTTCCTTGGATCCAGCGCAGGAGAAAAAGAAAAGGCTGAAAAGAGCCTTGTTTCTTCTTCCTTTGATCCATCATTCTTCCTCCTCCTCACTTAGGCATTCAAGAGTTGAATGATAGGGAGGATATCAGCCATCTAAAGCCTTCTCTGCAAGGGAGCTAGCACCCCGGGGAGGTCCAAAGGCTTTGATCGACTCACTACTTCATGTGGATACCCGTAGAGGCCGGACGCGTGTGCGGCTTCCACTGAACCTTCATTAAATACCACGTGAATCAGATTTGCGGAGACCATCTACCCGCACAAGGTGAAGATCTGATCTTCTTAATCATGATTTTAAAATAATTTAATAAGAATTTAATCCTAATCTATCTATAAATGGTTTTAAAATACGTTCATACGATGAACGGGATATGCACATGTCCTTCCGCTGCGCATCTGAAAAATTTTTGAATTTTCAGCGGCATGTGACAGATCCTAACAGTAACATTATGCCAACAGAGAAGTTAAGAAAAATATAAATCTTAGAGAGTTATTTCCTAATTCTCATGTAAATAGTGCAAAGCTCGGTCAGAAGCCTAGGCAATGTTTTCCAATATCTGCTTTCCACAGAGGATGAATTGGCAAATGAAGTGGAAAAATCCCTAAATATGTAAAAGTGACACTGACTATGTCATTATGGACATGGTCAGCCTTTAACATAAGCCTCTAAATAGTTTTATCTGAGCCCATTCTAGGAAATGTTCAAAAATGTCCCCATTTGGGATCGATTTTCTTTTAGCACGAAAAAGAGACAAAAAGATGTCATACTATTTCTATTTCTATTTCTGAAATCTATTTGCACTATTTCTTAAACAAGAAAACTTCTCTTTGCCCTTTTAGGAAAAAGGAACTCAAGTTTTACAAGAAAAACCTCCCCATCTCCTTGATACCCTTTCCACAAGTACTGTCACCACCAAAACCCATAGTCACCACCAAGGTTCGCCGGACCGACCATACCGACGTACCGGTGGGCACCGGTACCGAACCAAAGATGCGCGCGCAGACGTGACCGCACGTGGACGTCAAAAAAAATGAAGCGAAAAAAAGAAAAAACAACGCGTCCGCACGTTAAATGGCCCACGCGGGATGCCAACTTGCGTAGGCGCGCTGCCCCGCGCGGGGAACCGCGCGCAGGCGCGGCTCCCTGCTGGGAAACCAGCCACGGGTGCCATTCCCAGTGTGGTGAATCGCACGTGGGCACGCGATTCTCCACTCGCGCGATTCCCAAAAAAAAAACTACGCGGGTGCGCGCAGACACGTAAATGCCAGAGTGGCATTAACTCTGTGGCATTAAATGGGCAGCCCGCATGGGCGCGCTGCCCCACGCGCAGGTGCCGCGCATGGGGAAAATGCGCTTGGGCCGGTGTGAACCGGCCTAGTTCGCATCGGGACAAGTACGAAACCAATCGGTTCCGTACATGTTCCGATTTTATATGTTGTACCATACCGGTGCCTGTCGGCACCGCTTCAGTTCCTAATACCATGGTCACCACCATCGCCTCCACCACCGTCACTGTCACTGCTGACTCTGCCGACACCACCAGCACCACGGTCACAAACACGACGTGCCACAGCTGGCTATGCCACCAGCACTATCATCACCACCAAAGGTTGGAAGATGGAGCTGTTTTTGTTTTTCGTTTTCTGTTTTACAAAAAAAAAAAATAGTTTACTATGCCAAAGATGTTTTCATTTTTCAAAATTTAGGAAAAAAAACTTAGAAACAAAAACTTTGCTTTTATTTTTAAAAATAAGAAAAGTAACTGTGATGCCAAGGACAACCTAAATCTTTGTTTGCAGAAATATTAATGACAATACACATTTCTGCCTACTCTTTCTTATCAGCCCCTTAATGACTTCATCCACAGACAAGTCTAAGTTTATGCAGAAACATTTCATCATTCGTACAATGCCTTCACTTTCATACTGATATTTACATATTAGAGGAGAATATAGTCAATGCACGGAATCATGATCATACAAGACAAATATTGTTGAACCATATATATGTAAATGTCTACACTTTATATCAAAGAACATAATCCACTTGGGTCAGCAATAGCTTGCACTCCGTATAGCAAAAACTGGCAAACTTAACCGAGCATATATCGGCATTTAAGTTATGTTGCAAGTGTCATGATTGATCATAATATTCAGCTTTCCTCCTTATGCCAAGAGGAAAAGATATTGCATTGAATTTGTACTTACAGAAAAAACATTTTTCAGCAAGGACGCACAATTCACAATCAAGGAACGTGTAAATCCAGATAGCTTAGCCATAAATGGATAGCTGGCAAGCAATGGTATAGATAAAACCTGCATACCAAAGCATGTAATATTATCAAAAGAATTTAAACATCGCATATGAAATTGAAGTATCAAAATAAATGACAGTAAATGCATACCGCTGCCACACGAGTTGAAGTGATATGTCCTAAACATTTCACAAAACGTGGATAAAGTAGCAGTTGATAAACAAGCAGACTAAAACCTAATGACAAGTAATAGATCAGAAATTGAATGTTCAATATGATCAAATTTGAGAAAATGTGAAAAGACATGAGATAGTATGATATAACTATAGGCAACCTAGAAAGTTTGCAACATGCCCTCTAATTCAATCATAACAAGTGACAGACAGGCATAAGCCCCTGTTACTGATTGGATCAGTAACTTGCTGAAAAACTGCTTTACTTTTTAAATGGTAAAAAAGCATAAGGAAATGTTTGTCAAAAAAGCATTAGGAAACAATTGTAAAGACTAGCTCTGATCTAGGGATTAGCCTCACCAGTTAGTTTTCTCTGCATCAAATACTATGTTGGTTAGCAAGGGAAGGCTCCTCATTTGACCTTGCTAAGAAAGAAGCCAGACAGAGATTTCCACTAGTCCAGCTGCCTATTCGCTATTACTTAGGCCAGCTGACATTGCATGTTTGCTTCTACATCTATTTTTTTTTAGAAGAATATAAATTGACCTAAACCAACTTACTGTACTGCAATTAAGTAACTCCAGAAACTGGTTACTATAAGAGACCCTTAAATGCATATAAAGCAAGTGGCATGCAAACAAATTATACAAGCAACTGCCAACATAAAAATTGCTTTCAATTGCCCATGTTTTATGAGGCTATATATTAATATTCAATTCCTTAGGGAAAACCCTTTGGGCACTGCTAACTCACACAAGAAGATCTCCAGAACCACATGTGAGGTGTGGATGGCAGGAGGAACTTTTCATGTGACTGAACAGGCAACCCTAACACTACTCATTTTTTGATCATTCTGAATCACTTCTTTTATCAGGTACCTGCATATTTACCTGTGATTGCAAGCACCTCACCAACATCTTGAGATGAAAAGCTCAATCCTCCATACCTTTTACTGCTCACAGCCCATAGGGAGAATATCTGAAAACAGAATTGGTGCTAAACAAAACTCTAGAGATAAAAATGAGGAAGTAAATTAAATAAGCAAATTAACCTATTCTAAGAGGAAACAAAGGCAAGCCAGCATCACCAAGCAAATTATTAGCAGATTGAAACCCCGAAGGAAAATTCTAGCGGTTACTCATGAGCAAGTATAACTCTATTATGTATAGTTTTGTAGTATTAACATAAGCATGCCAGGTAAGTTGTGGCATGAAGGCATGTGGCAAGAAGATAAGACGGTGACATCATAGCGAAGATCTAAAATATAAGAAGGCACATAAAAGCTACTACCTCTGAATAGGCCATGTCTTGAAGAGAGAAAACACAATAAACAATGATTGATGATATCAGCGGCCAATTTTTTAGTAAGTTCTTATTAGAAGCCAATTCTATTCCTTCAGTTTCTTCACTGTTTCTTTTCAGATCAGAGCCAATTAAGGAAGCTTCAAGAGATTCAACTGTACCATCTCCCAAACTATTTCCCTTGTGCATATGCAGAGTTTCCTACAAAATCAATTAAGATTTAGAAGATAAATATTGGTTAAAATGAAGCCATCCGCTTTTGCAGTCAATTTTGAACCAGTTATTTATGACCTGCAATTAAAATTACTCAAGGAAGAAAAAGTGTTGGATAATCTTAGAATGTAAATGAGAAAATGACTACTGAAACAAGAGATAATTGAATCTTGAAGATTTGAAATTCCTGGGTACTATTCAAAACAGAATTGCAAAGTGAACCAAACTTATGCATGCAAGAAAATAGCCACATAAATCAAACATGAAGAAAGTTCCCATTACTCTCCAACATATGGTCTGCCGAACCAGACCGAACTACACGGTTCATGCCGTACCGAGCCGAACCGGCCCAAGACCAATCGATTTGGCGATGCAATTTGGAACCAGCCCCGAACCGCTCAAAACCATTCCAAGCAGAACAGACAAAAATATTTAGGAAGGGCACTGACAGCTTTGGTGTCTCAGCAGCTATCATAAGTAAGAAAAGTATGAATACAGTTATGTTATATATCAACGATAACTATTACCTGACGTTAGATGGTTACTAATATGATACTAGTATAAATTCGGGTACGTAGGACATCCTCCCAAAGATATGATCGAGAGTTGCTTAGATGAAGCCACCACGCTATCCAGTCAACTCAGTCAGGAGGGTGACATCCATCCCCCAATATAACCAGGTAGAGAAAGGCACAAAGAAAAAGCGAGCAGCTGCTCAGTGCAGCAAAAAAGAAAAAGAAAAGGCATGCTCCATATGATAGGGACCACGATGTACGATCTGGTAGATCCTGCGAGGAACAATTGCATATAAAAGTTGGGCTTTTTGAGGTTATTCAGAAGGATACAATTCAGCTCTAGATGACCTCGCACGTGGAGTAAAATTCATAGATGTATCAAATTTCGAGTCGTATACTAAATCATTTTATCTGCAGCCACATGCAGCCTATGATATATATAAATACGGATATGGATATGGTCCAACGCATCGTCTTCCGGTGACTACTATCCTACGCAACTTAGAGCATCTTATGGATCAGATTTTAATGTTGGCATATTTGGATGGACCCCTCCACAGTCATATTATCAATCAGAAGACACTTCGCAAAGCCAGAGCTTCAGCCAGAGACCCTAGACTGGTTATAACCTAGAGCGGGTTCTTCATGGGATAAGCGTACAGGACTACAATGCTACTTGGTTAGGTGGGTTGATGTGCCTCCTGATTATGCTAATGATCCAAATATCTATGAGGGACATTGGCACTCGATAAGATTTTAGATATTGATATGTATGCAGCATTTTAAATATATATAATTGATTGTATTATTTTATTTTTTTATCTCACTAATTGATTTTAGGATATTTTATGTTGCTTCTTTTAGCATGCAATATCTCAATAATCATTTTATACCTTGCATCACTCTAAAATATCTAGAGGCATCATTTAGGATGTATCGGGATCATAGAAAAATCAAAAAATATCAAAAAATATCAAATTATAGTTAAAATCATTGAAAAATCAAAAAAAAAGATTACCAATAATTCAAACTTAAAAAAATATTGAAAAAAGAATTGGCATGCCGGTTCAGAAATGGCACGCCTCTGCATACTGTGTGTCAGTATGGTCTAGTTTCATGACTAGTATGGGTCCCGGTACCGGTTCGACAAACCTTGCTCCAACATAAAAATTCTATTCAAGTCCAAAATTGTTAAGCGCTCTAGAGGAAAAATGTAGGATTTTGGTAGATCTAAATGAGATAATTTAAGCAATCATAAAGATTTGGCAATAGTTGGAAGGTTATTTCCTAAAAGACAAGAAAAAGCATGCAGAAGTTGAAGTCAATTGCGTAGAGAATGTTCAGATTATCTTTCAATATAATGCTTTGATATGGTTAGCTTTTAGCTATATTTATGTGGATATTTAAGCATTTACAACTCCATAGAGTGCCAAAACTTCCTAGAATCTAGGATAAGGACATGACTAAGAATAGCATTCCGTTGAACATCAAAAATGGTGTGTCCTGCTTACTTCAACATGAATTATTGAAACATTGTATATGGAATTTTAGATTATCTTTTATACTATAGGAGAATCCAGTTGGAGTACTACCACAGAGTGCTGAAAAGAATGATACAAACCATTCGAACACTTTTAACTAAATTCAAATATTTTTATTCTCTCTCTTTGATATAATATCAACGCTTCCATATAACATAGCATTGACTAGTTAATCACAGAGCATATTTTGGGTCACAAAGTAGGGAAGCCAAACAAGCAACTTAAGCAAGGTTAACATGTCTACAAATAGTAAGATTAGGAATGGCCCTATGAGAATTAGTAGGTAGTCCCATGTTTGGTGTAACAACCCAGGACCTCATTCAAAAAAACTAGTTGGAAGGTATTTTTTTAGATTCTTTAGTCCTGTATAAGTACCCAAGATCTTCCCGCCAAATAATCGATGTGGGACTAAACACATGCCCACATGGATCCTTACATACTCCCTTCATTTAAGCCCTAACGTCCTCGTCAGGCTAAGGGTCCAAATCCATTTAAATCTAATCACGAGCACCACGATCGGCCCATGGTCAGCATTAATGAGTCTGTGCTGCAGTGTTCCTTAATCCACATGGGTTATAGGTTGGGTCCGCTCTGATACCATTTGTAACAACCCAGCACTTCATCCAAAAAGGCTAGCCGAAAGGTATTTTTTTAGATTCCTTAGTCCTGTACAAGTACTCAAGATCTCTCCGGTGAATAACCGATGTAGAACTAAACACGCTCGCACGGATCCTCACATAGGGCCCGAAAAAAAAAAATCTGACACATGATGCACATACGCCACCAGCATTGCACTTGAGATTATTCATATAAACTAGATTACATACTAAAATCCTTATATGCTAGCCATAAGAAAGAAAACTTACTGGAAGCCAAAAACAGGCTATAAATGCGCCAACTGCAAAGAGTGATATGCAAAGACATGGCAGAAAGTATGGAAATCTGCAATTAATTGCGGCAATGTTTTTTAGCCAAAGAATGAATAATTTGGGTAAGAAAATTGAATTATGGACATAATTTACCTCCCAAATAAAGAATCTTCAGAAAATATATTTGGATATTTCTCTGCAGGCTGGCATAATATGCATCCACAAACACTATATTAAGACGCCGCATCATATTTTTTTAAAAAAAAGTACAGCAGAAAATATGAAAAGAGTTTTTATATTACCAAAATTGATTTTCAGTGTTGATTACATTAGCTTATAATATAAACCCTTTTTTTTATTTAAAAGAAGAACATCTAAAATTGATAGCATGAACTCATAAGATGGCATATCATTTGCATGAAGCTACCAGAGAACATATTAGGATAAACGGAAAGATAAATATAGACAACAATAAGTTGGAGAAAAAGACGACAGAGCAAAAGGCATGTTCAGAAAGTTGTAATTCAAGTATTAGGTACACATCAAGTTTGTTCATGATAATCACAAGACAATACAACTTATACAATCAAAACTATGAGAAGCCTCTAAATCTTCTTGTCTACTATGAAGGCTAGTATCTTCATATTATAAACATACTGGAGCTGTACTGTCAAAAATAGTTTTGTTAACATGTGCTTCTTGCTAATGAAAGTATGACCTATAGACATCTCATTCCTCCAATTTTTTCGTATCATATGGAAATTGTTCCAGTGTAACTGATCCTATTTTATTCAGTCATTTCCTTGAATTATTTTGCATTTTGACCCCTGTTCGCCCTCCAGAGTCTTGTACATTTATAGAGAATAATGTTGAATGTATCTCAAGTCTTCTGTTATGGTTCTAATCAAGGTCCGCCGTACCGGTACCGGTCGGCGTACCGGTGGCCGGCCGGACCGGTACGGTACCGGTCCGGTCCGGTCCGTACCGGCCGGTACCGGTGGTTTCAAAAACCACAGCGCGCGGCGCTGTGGTTCTAAAAAAAAAAAAAAAAAAAATCGTGGCCGGTTCGCACCGGTACGAGGCCCAAACCGGCCGGTACGGGCTCCGAACCGGCCGGTACGGGCCCGAACCGGCCGGTACGCACCCGTACCGGCCGGTTCGGATAAAAAACCGGAAAATACCGGTTTTTTATCCGTTCCGGTACCGGCCGGTAAGGACCGGTACGGCATTCCATGGTTCTAATATTGGTTTCCCGGAGTTTGATTTTACTCCAACAGAGAAAAATCAGTAGCCTGTCATACATATTATCATTAACTCAAGGAAAACTTATATTCTTCTGAGGAAAGATGGATCTTACTTAACACAAGGAGAAGTTAAACCTGACCTCCCAAGCACTCCTGAAATCCTATAAAACAGAAAATGTGTGATATCATGATCCAATTTAAAGAAATATATTCATTTTTTTCCTTATTTTTGTCTGGTATTAATAATTTCATTTGGTACAACATTAGAAGTTTTCAGATTCCTTATGATACAATTACTTAATACATCGGAATGTCTATATGTATCATTCTGCTAGGAGGATAGAGTGCTGCATCATATTGTCAGTCAGGAATTTGCTGGGGCTCATTATATATGAGATTCTTATCAGACATTATCCATTTTGCTGCATGGTTAACTACCTTCTCCTTGATTACTATCCCCTCATCACGATGAAACCATTTCTCCATTCTTGACAATTTCTGGGCATTAGTTATTGTTCTCTTCTGTTGGTCAACATCAGCCATCGAGCTTCACATAAGCACTAACACTGACTGACCTGTGATCCTACAGATTGGTGATCTCTTATTTGCTGAAAATCTCGTCTCCCTGAAAGAAAGAAAAGGAATGTTTGATTTTTCATCAATATTGACATCAAGTATTGCATGAATCCAATACTTCTCAAAATGTTATTAGGCTTTGACCGACATGGGAATAATATTGTTCTGTCCCAAGGTACGCGGTATCGACTGTACCGACGTACCGGTGGGCACCGATACGGTACCGAACCAAACCGAGCCGAACCGATAGTGCACCGATGGGGCTAAAAATCAAAAAAAAATTGGAGCCGGTATGGACTGATCAGTTCGGGCCGGTACCGAGTCGGTTTGGGCCGGTACCGGTCGGTACGGGCCGGTACCGGTCGGTACGGGCCGGTACCGGTCGGTACGGGCCGGTACCGGTCGGTACCGAAATATGTAGCTGTACCGTACCGGTAGAGTCCGGTACCGGTATGTACCGGCCCGTACCGGCCCGTACCGACCGGTACGGCAAACCATGTTCTGTCCTATTCCCCCCTTTATGTGGTAGCAATATTTAGCCTCCTACTAATTTGTCTTTTCGAAGTGTATAAGCATAATAAAACAGATTGCTATTTTATTTGTTGCTTACGTCCTATTACTTTAGCTGTTCCTCATGTCTAATTCGTTAAGCAACTTATGGATATTTTTGCAAAATGCATTATTCCACATTTAGTATCTAGAATTCTCAACAATTAAATTCATCATCAATATATGGGATAATGACTTTTATGTTCTACATGCTTGTTTTCACATGTACTACGTACTATTATAGCCTCATATATGTAGACACCCTACTTTTGGCACTCTACCAAGAAAAAAGAAGTGTTCATATGTGTGATGGCTATTAATCTGGTGTCACTAACCCTCAAAGGCCAACTGCATCACCCATACGCATCCAACATGCATGCATAGCTCACATGCTTTGAACAAAATAAGTCCCTGATTTTTGGAAATTCTTCACATTTTTCTATGAGCCTAAACGAAATCAAAATTATACTTTTTGGAAAGGGCATTAAATCAAAAAACCAGCATATTCTACAACACTCAATTTGGATTAAATTCAAATTTAGTCAATGTTATACCTGTTGGAAAGGGCATCAACTCAGGAATGAAGCTTCTACTGAAAGTTATAACGATTTACTGAGCATTGCACAGAGCAAAATGCTTGGATGTAGAACCATGCCATCCCAAGGTCTGATTCTCCAGCTGCCAGCACAGCTGTCCCAACATTCTAATGGCAAAATCTTGCCATCCAAATATATTTTGCAAAGAAACATTATTTGCAAAGACACATTGTAACTAAGTTATCTTATCTGATCCCCACTTTGATTGACCTTTTTAAATGGATTTTGAGCTTATCTACCCACTGAGATCCCTACTATCAGTACCAAGGTCCGCCGTATCGGTACCGGTGGCGGCCCGGACCGGTACGAAATCGGGATCCATACCGGTGGCGTACCGGTGGCGTACCGGTCCCGAACCGGTTCCGTACTGGCCCCGTACCGGTTCTTCAACAATAAACTACCGGTACCAGATTTCACGCTGATCCGGTACCGGTCCCAGTCCGGACCGGTACGTATCAGCCCATACCGGCCGGTACGGACCGGTACGGCAGACCATGATCAGTACCCCTTTAGTCCGCCACTCTAGGCATTACATCCACATCCAAGAAATATCTAAGAGTGAGTAAGCAATGGAAAGGATCTGGTGATGGCTCCGATGCCTACAGAAGCTAAAAGGGAACTCCAGCAAGGTCCTCCCCCAAGTGTAGGCAATGGTGGCAATCATACGTTGAGGGGCTGCTTCATTCTTCTCCATGACTCCACCCTCTCTCTTCTTTTTCTCCTATAATGTTCTCACTTTTGAATTCATGCATGCGCTCTGGTTAATCTCTGCATAACACCTCTGCATAACACGGCAATCATTTTCTACATATTGTTTTTGTTTCGGACGTTTTAATAGGGAAAGAAATAGTGACTTCCATTTCCTTCCCTGCCAATCTTCCTAGTATGTGTCGCTTATGTTAGTATCAGTCTTTTTTATCCATTCACTGAATGATTTACTCCATTATGTAGACTAATCCCTCTCTTTCTTTTGCAGTCATCCCTGCGAAAACACCTAGGATTGGTGTACGTTGTCCCAGAAATTTTGGACCCACGTACTATCACATTTCTCTTGAAGCAAGTCAAGGCATCTCGACAGCCAACTGTCTGATGGTGATCATCGAGCTTTGCTGTAGTAGGATGCAATGGCGGAGCCCATTTTAATATTATACATAGCAGCAACCCCCCACCAAAGTCTAGAGAGTAGTGCAAACTTGGTCCGATAGTATGATCTTAACATCTTATCCATGAGAAGGAAAGATCTCTATATGTGAGATATTTTTCCAAATTATGGATCTGTTTGTGAGATACATACTCTACCTTTGATATCTAAAACTCTTTGTAGTTGATTCACCATCAGTTTATGGGATGATAAAAACATTTTGAGTTCCACATACTTGTCTCCATGTGTATTACCTATAATCATGGCCTTCAGGATCAGCCAAACCATCTCAAACTGCCCAATTCAGGACATACTAACTCGAACTTGGTGGAACCGAGCAAAACCACCCAGTTCCACTTGTTTGAAGCGGTTTGGCCTTCTTCTTTCTTCCCTTTGCCTTCTTTCATTCCTTACTTTGTTCCTTTTTATTCTCTCTTCTTTTCTTTATTTCCTTTTTCTTCTTCTTTCTTTCTTTTTCTTCCTTCCTTCTTTTTTCTTCTTCCTTCCTTCCTTTCTTTCTCTTTTCTTCTTCTTCCCTTCCTTTCTTCTTTCCTTTCCTTATTCTTTCCTTCCTTTCTTTCTTTTCTTTTCCTATTCTTTCCTTTTCTTTCTTTCCTTCTTCTTCTTTGCTACCTGAATTTGGTGTTAAGCAGTATACAAAACAATCAGCATATGAGGAAAACATAAATAAGAAAAGATACTGTATTTCTAAGTACCACTATTTATAGAAGAAGGAAAAAAACTGAAAAGATCATAGAGGGCCTACATGGCATGAATTACTAAAACCTAAAATATATAAAAATACGCCTAGCCCTTAATGTTTTTTCTCTATTTTCTAAAATTCATCAATAGATGCATGAGATGTTTTCCAAAGACGAAACTAGATATTAAATCCATATAAACACCAAATGAATCTCAAAATAAAATACTAAGATCATTATTATTCAAGATTACATAAATTAAATTAAAAAAATAAAGATGACAATATACCAAAAGGCATAATTTAAAATCTTGTAATTCTTCATCCAGGTCTTATCATTTAGATGAAATTAGCCTTACATATTAGGTTCACATCCTGGAACCAAGATCTTTTCTCATAAGATCCTCCTTCCTTCCATTCTTTCTTTTCTTTTTCTCTTCTTCCCCTCCTTTTTTCCTTTTAAACATCTATAAAACTTTAAATGATCCTCAAAAACAAAAAAAAGTTTAAAAAACAAAAAATTAGAAAATGTTGTACCAGTACTAAACCGGTGAGTGTCAATATGGTATTATTTGATAGTACCAGTAAGGTACCCAATACCTAGTACAACCTAGTACCGAAATTACAGACCTTAATGACCTTGCTTGGCCTTCAAGCAGTATCCACAAGAAGGAAAGAGCTTTGTATGTATACAACATTTTTTTGACGTACAATTACATGCTGCATTCCATCCAATTTAGCATACCATCAAGTAGTTCATGGGATCCTAGGCAATGGACGTAGCATATCATCCTGGTGACTGATAGGCAACATGATTAGCATGAAGTAACCAAACAAGTCTTCAATCCCACTACTCCATACGACAATACCAGTTTTCAAAGTTCAATATTAGACATTTTAGCATGTCTTGAGGCACAACATTAAACTCAAATAATTAAAAACACTTTCAAAACATATTGTAGTTCATAGATAAAAAATAACATAAGCGACAACAAGTCATTGTTATTTTAACTCAAGTTGTAGAAATTGTCAAGCTACTCAATCATCAATCTTGCTTGAGGGTGGAGCTTAGACCTAGAGTTTTGAATAAAAAACCATTTTTCCTTATGATCACAATTCTGATATATTTGAATCCCTTTTAAACTTCTAAGTGTAGTTCATCAAAAGAACAGAACACTTTAGTCACACACACAACAAAGAAGTATTTTGCTTAAAGGTGTTACAAGAAATAGAAACTGTGAAGGACCAGATGATATTGCTGTAGGGGGAAGAGCTATTTGAGTTGTCAAGAAATTATCAAATTTTTGCTGCTTTTGGGCTACCAGCAGATTCAGTTGCTAATCCCAAACTCAACACTCAAGAGTCAAGAGTATATATTATATTTTTGATCAAAGGCAAAGCATCTAGAAGAGCCATTTGATGTATATACAACTTAAGTACCTTTAACTCTGGGTTTATTATTAAGGCTTTCTTAGGTGAGTTTGCTAGGATTTGAGTACATAAAGTTGAGATATAATTACAAGCACACATACATATGTACATGTCCACAAACACAAATATGCCAACTATATATATGTTTACACTTTACATATACATAGTGTCTATAGTCTATAACGTATGCACATACATATCTATGAATGATAGTGTAGACAAGGATGCCTGGGCTCGTCGACATCTATATATTGTGCAGGCAATAGCCTAAGTGTCCAGGCAACAAACATTAGCAATAGTGCAAATCAGTTTCTCAAGTTTCAGCTGAAATATTTTTGACGTCCCTCAATCTACCCAAGGATGCCAATTAACTCGCTTTCTAATTGCTAAAACCAGGAAAGAGGAGCAACACTTGCTTTCCTGTATTCGTTTGCATGTTTGGCATGAATGTTGTAAAAATTTCACAAAATTATACTGGATTCTCTATATATAATACATGTAAAAACAATTCATAACTTAGTTTCCTCTCAATTCTAATGTTTATATATAATTTCAAATCATGGAACAATAATATCAATTCAAATTATTTCACCGAGTTGTTAAATCCCTTTAGTTTAGGATTACTCTTAACAGTATTTAACCTTCATACCCCTTTCGTCACCCAAGCGACATCAAACATAATGATGCAAACTGCAATTATACATATCCAACAACGTGCTTGTACAAGTTATCCATGGAAAAGATTAAAATGTATCATTACCTGTGCAAGGAAACCTCCAATTGCTGGACCAACAATCAAACCTATGCCCCGTGACGTACTAACCTAAAATTCAATTACATTTCGGAAAGTAAGTGAAACGGAACCCGAATAAAAAAGCCTAAGGAGAAAATGTATAAGAGCATACAAGTGATAATCCCAAAGCTTGATGTTCTTTTCGGCAGACTTCTGAAGCATAAGCCTTCAAGTGCACAAGCTTAGAATGAGATAAACAACTATACAAAACAAAACCAACATCTTCAACAATTTGAATTAACCTACTTGACCATCCATATGCATTTTAAAGAGTACCTTTACTGGGCCAAGTAATCCGCATAAAAATCCAAGAAGTGATCTTGTGGTAATCGCCATCACATAGCTAGTACTGAGCCCAAAAAGTGTATTAAACACAATTCTGACACAGTCAATGTAACAAGGTCAACATCAGGAAATGGAAAAGCCATATACATCAAACAAAGAACAGACCAAACTTCAACAAATTAAAATTGTTTAGCGAACAGGACAAAAAATGCTTACACCGAAACAATACTAATCACTATAACTGGTTTTCTCCCATATCGGTCAGCAACCATTCCCCAAAATACAGATGTCAAAGCTCTCCCAAACATAAATGCAGATCCTTCAAATAAATAAAAAAAAGAAGATCTTTTTTTAGAATAAAATCAAGGGGGACATAGGGACTCTTCTTTGATCATTTAAGAGAAACATATTGCATATGCAACATAAAGTGTAACAAATGCAGCATGTAAAAAACTCACCCACAAAGCCTGCATAAAATCCAATATCTTCTTCTCTTTTGGCAATATGCAAGTCTCTTATCTGCGCCAGTTGTCATTAAACATCCAGCATTTAATGAGTTATGGTATCTAAAAAAGAATTTTCTAGGACTAATTCATCTTCCATTCAATGTACAGGCCACCACTGCCATGATCCCACCAAACTAATACCGGCTTGCTTCCATATATTCCATAGCTATCAGCCAATATACAGTTATTACAATCACCACTCACATCACCAGTCAAGCACCACACAATTGTTCCCATTTATCCCACTACTCCACTATGACAATTAACACCATCTTGCAATCCCACCCATCAGCCCATCTTTCCGTGTCATTATGGTGGTCATTGAAATGTGAATGGGAAAATGGTAGCACCAACAATTGGTTAATTTTTGTGGCACCAAGGTGATGATGGTGAAAGTTACCATGTGGTAAACAAGGAGAGATAGGAACTAAGGATATCATGGTGCCAATCGTAATGGCAATCACCTTTGAGGGTGGAAAGGTTGTGCTGAAGTTGTTGAGGGAGAATATGATGTCTAGTTCTTTTCTTTTGAGGGGATAGCTATACTTGGGAAGAATAATTGGCAAAGTATATGTGTGCTTTCTTGTTTTTCTTGTTAAAGAAACTAGGAGGAAAATTGCCTTGCTTAATATATCATACTTTTTAGATGAAATGAATGGTCCTTCCATGAAGAGGCTATGCAAATTAATTGATTAACTACCATAGTGACAAATAAATATGCCGAGAAAAAGAATCATTATAATAAACCAGGCATTCAGTTAATGCTCTTGCCACAAAGCTTCACCTTCGAGATTTCGTGGTAGGTCCTTAGTTTTCTTAGCCAAGAATGAGAAATGTAATCCCAAACAATTGCAAAATTTGAGAAGAGAAAGATTGCTAAATTTTATAGATTATTATCCGATCCTTGTTGATTAAGGTCAAGGTGCATATCAAATTTTTGCTTTCTTCCCTCTAAAGATCAGGAAATCTTGACTATATCAGTTTAGTATTTTAAGATTATATGAAACACATTAGCATGGCTAATAAAAGAAAAATAAAAAATTTGGATGGTGGTATACATACCATGAAATAAAGGAAGGGAAACAATGATGATATTGGTAGGGCTGAAAGAGGCAATCACAAAATTAAAATACGACGAGTTAAGGGATATGTTGAGAGAAAAATAAATATGAGAAAACTGTTGAAAACAAAATTTAATGTGGATAA